>NW_022681474.1:13875618-14216411 GCF_009764315.1 Trachypithecus francoisi | reverse complement strand
TAAGAGGGGTCAAACTCACTTTTGTAACAGACCAACTCTTGTGATAAGGAACCCACTCCCCCAATAACAACATTAGTCCACTCACGAGGGTGAAACCCTCATGACATGATTACCCCTTAAAGATCCCTCCCCTCAGCACTACTGCATGGGGGATTCAGTTTCCAACACTTGAAATCTGGGGGACACTTTCAAACCATAGTAAGAAAGAAATGGCAAAAATAAATTACTTATACGGTGTTTATCACTAATAATAAGGTATGCATAAAACATCATTTATAGTCTATATTCACTATAAGATATTGTGCTCTATTTTCATGTTAATTCATGCAAAGAAATAAAAAACAAATAGATTTTCGAGAAGTATTAAGAAACAGCACCATAACCTTTAGTAAAACTGAGAAACTGGTGGAAGTAATTGTTTTAAAAACCTTTTTTATTTGCTGGTTGTTTGGAAGTCAATGGTGACATTTCAAGGAGGAGTTGTCATTGGGAAGGTAGATTTCAGGAGGCTTTAGTAAGAGTGCGTGAGGAAGATGGGGAAGGAAGGAGGACAGGTGACTTAGAAAGATTCCTGGTGGCGACTGGAAGTGCAGAAATAGAATGATGACTTCAGGGAAAAGCAATTCAAGGAATGTTGTGCTTTTGCTTCTCTCTTTCCGTCCCTCTCTCCATCTCTCTTTCCATCTCTCTCTGACTCTCACTTTGTCTGTCTCTGTTTCTCCCTCTCTGTGTCTCTCTCCTGGCTGCTCTGTCTCTCTCTGTCCTTTTTAAGACTCTGTGTGTGTCTCTGTTTCTCTTTCCCCCTCATCTCTTTCTCCATCTTTCTATGTCTCTCTGTGTCTCTGCTTCTCTGACTTTTTCTGTCTCTCTCTCTCTGTCTCTCTCACTCTCCCTCTTTCTCTCTCTCTCTCTCTCTGTGTGTGTGTGTCTCACTCTCTTGCTTTCTCAGTCTCACTCTCCATCTCACAGCTCTCTTTGGTTTCACTACACAAGCTGACTCTCCCCACCTGATGATCCAGTGGGATTAGCAGGAACCGAGTGGACTATGGCCACCACCCGCATCCTGTGCCCATCCATGAACTGGGGCAGAGAAGAGGACTGATCTCGCTACCTGGCCCGGCTGGATGTGCTGACCCTCAGGATCACAGGCAGTGGAAGGAGCAGCTCCTGGAAGGTCAGAGTGAGTCCTGTGACAGATGGAAACGACAAGTATGTTGAGCAACAAAAATGATCAGCACTTGGTCTGTGGCAGCAGGAGATCAGAAGTGAGGAATCCTAGGGCCTTATGTGAGTGGCCCATTGTGGCAAAAACTTTTTTAAACAAAAAAGTAGCCCCTAAGGAGTGTTCCAATGACTACCTCTTAAGCAACACAATTGACCCGTGAACAATGCAGAGATTAGGGGCACCAACCTGTCACACAGTTGAAATTCAGACAATAACTTTTGACTATGCCAAAAGGAATTTACTAATAGTCTATTCTTGGGTGGCAGCCTCAGTGATCACGCAGATAGTTGGTTAATGTACATTTTGTGTGTTATATGTTTTGTATAGTGTATTCTTACAGTAAAGTAAGCTAGAGGAAATAAAGCAATCATAAGGAAAATGTGTTTACTATTCATTAAGTGGCTCATCATAGAGGTTCTTCTCATTTTTGCATTGAGTAGGCTGAGGAGGAGGAGGTGGGAGGAGAGGAGGAGGGGTTGGTCTTGCTGTCTAAGGGGTGGCAGAAGTGAAAGAAAATCCATGTGTAAGTAAGTGACCCACGCGGTTTAAACCCTGTTGTTCAAGGGTCAACTGTTTGAATAGGGAAGTTCTGAAGTGACCTCTTTTTTTTTTTTTTTTCTTGAGACAGAGTCTCACTCTGTTGCCCAGGTTGGAGTGCAGTGGCTCCATCTTGGCTCATTGAAATGGAAGTGACCTCTTTTCAAATAGGACATGGCAAGGAAAGGGGGAGGAAAATGGCAAGAGTCTGCCCCACAAACTCAGGACCAAGATCCCCAATTTCTTCCCCTGGTGAGTGGGGCTCTCATTCCCTAGACCACAAAGTCTATTTGGGTTCAAGACCACCTAGGCTCTGGGCTTGGCCTTCCAAGAGAAGAGGGTATCTGGGCCCTCCCAAGAATGCAGAGCTGTCCACCCATGGATGAGTGACCGCAGCTCTGACCCTGTCCCTGGTCTGGGCTTCACTCCTCCTCCTGTAGGTGGACACGGCTGTAGGTTCAGGAGTTCTCTAAACCAGTCAACACGTGGTTGTGGGTGGGTGTGCTTGCAGGCAGAGGAAGAGGTCTGTGGCTTACATCAGAATCTCGAAGTTGACACCCAAAAAAGGTGAAAGCTCCTGCCGGATGCTGGAATATACAACGAACGAGATAACGCTCTGGGTGTACATCCGGTCACACAGGAAGAGCATTCTTGTTCATGGCGGTGGTTTCAAACATTTCAGTGAGTTTTCCCTTGAATACCTCAGTCGGGAGCCACTTCAGTTCAGCGCGGGCAGCAAGGGAGCTTCTAGGAATGGTAGTTATGAATTCAAGCTTGTACACAGCGACAGGTCACAGGCTGTGGAAGATACCTGTCAATCAATATTCAGAGGTAACATTCCATAACTGAGGCATAGGGCATATCTGACCTCATCTGACATGGCTAAAATCATGATTGTTTTTCTAACTGGGAAATTTAGGTAACTTATTTGCCAATAAAGAACCAGCTCTCTCCCGCCATTTTCTGACATAACGCTAGTCATTAGGGAACTGTTCTGATGATGTTCATGAAAGAACAAACCAATGTCTTCCGCTGTAATACCACCTGTTTCACACAGATGACTCTTGGTGCTTCCATGTGACCCTAAAAGTATCGGGAGTGTCAGGAAGTCTCTTTAATCATCGTTCTCCAACGTGCTCAGGAGATGAAGTCATTCTGTGAAGTGGACTTCAGTTAACACCATTGAGAAAATGTCCTAGAGAAAGTAAAACTTGTAATGGCCTCAAACTTTACAGAAATAATGCAACTTCTTTCTTTCCAGTTTTTAGATATTAATTTTAATTGGTTCAGGGCAACCTGTTTCTGCATCAAAGTCTTGGGAAGCTTCTACCTGGTTTTATTTTATTTATTTATTTATTTATTTAGAAACAGTCTCACTGTGTCACCCAGGCCAAAGTGTAGTGGTATGATCACGGCTCACTGCAGTCTCAACCTCCCAGGCTCAAGCCAATCCTCAGGCCTCCACCACCTGAGTAGCTGGGACTACAGGTGTGCCACCATGTCCTGTGAATGTTTTATTTTAATTTTTTATTTTTTGTAGAGACAGGATCTCGTTATGTGGCCAAAGCCAGTCTCAAACTCCTGGTCTCAAGCAATCCTTGTGTCAGCCTCCTAAAGCGCTGAGATTATAGACGTGAGCCACGACACACAGCTGATTTATTATTTTATTTTCTCAGAACTCTATGCAACCTGATTCTTAATACTTAAGGAAAGAGAAGCCAGACAAAAGTAGAAGTAGTTACACACAATGTGAGTGTCATTTGGCACTTAGACAAGAGAGGCGGATTGTAAAAATAAAAGATCCACATGTCACAATTGGCTGTGGACTTGGATGTGGACTTCAGCAGTTTTTATTTTTATTTTTTTAGGAGATAGTGTCTCACTCTCTTGCTCAAGCTGGAGTGCAGTGATATAATCGTAGCTCACTGTAATCTCAAACTCCTGAGTTCAAGTGATCCCTCCTGCCTCAGCCTCCCAAGTAGCTGGGACTACAGATGTGCCACCGCTCCAGGCTAATTTTTTTTTTTTTTTTTGATTTTGTAGACGAGATCTCCCTGTGTTGCTCAGGCTAGTCTCAAACATGTGACCTCAAGCAATCCTTCTGCCTTGGCCTCCAAAGCACTGGGATTATAGGTGTGAGCCACTGCACCGGGTCAAGAAACCAACTCCACCTGTTTTCTACATAAAGTTTAGCATCTAGATACAAAGCAAAATAATTTTTAAAGGTCAAGGAATCTGAAGGGAAGCTGATGGGTGGGGAATGGGCTGAAGGCAGCGTTTTCTGGTCTACGGTTTTGCTTATTCTTGGACTTTCCAAAGTCCCGAAAGAAGCAGAAGGCAAATGAGAACGGAGGAAGAGGCAGGAGGAAAGGAGGAGGGCTGCGCCTCTGAGGTTGCAGATTAGCCCAAGGCAGCTCAGTGGCTGGGAAGGAAGGGAGGAAACCCCCAAGGCTGAAGGTGGAGTCAGAGTCCTGGGTCCAGCAGAGACTGGAGGGGAGGAGGGTGCCAGGAGCCAAAGACCTTCCTGCTAGCACTGCAACCTCTTCAACTGCTTAGGCTTTTATCCAAATTTGATGTGTCCACATTTTGTAGACCTCCAAACCAAGTCACTCAGGGTAACCCAAGCAGGAAGGGGAGGATGATAGAAGCTGCCCCACCTGATGATGCCCTTCTGGCTTTTATCCATTCCTGGGAATGACTCTTTCTCCAACTCGGGGGATGCCCCTATGGCAGAATACAGTGGCGTGGACCAGCAGTGGAGAATTCCAAGTCCAAAAAACGATTGGCATTTTAAAGGAAAGTGAGAAATCATCCTGTATATATGAAATATTGGGGAAAAAGGTTGTTACTAATAAATCTCAAGAGACCACTCTGGTGAGGTTGGGTTTCTTTGGGGATGTGTCGAGCAGGGTGAATGTACCGAGTGGGCACATCCCATCCTTCAGACTCCTCCTTCAGCTCCTGTCTACTGTAGCAGCCAGAGGGCAGCTCCGGTCCTCATCTCCTCTGAGCAACCCACTCACTCATTCACTCACTCATTCATTAACTCACTAACTCATCCACTCACTCATTCATTCACTCGCTAACTCATTCACTCACTCACTTATTCACTCCTTCACTCGCTCACTCACTCATTCACTCACTCAGTCGTTTACTCATTCACTCACCCCTTTTACTCACTCACTCATTCATTTACTCATTCACTAACCCATTCACTCACTCACTCATTCACTCACCCATTCACTCACTCACCCATTCACTTACTCATTCACTAACCCATTCACTCACTCAATCACTCACTCATTCACTAATTCAGTCCTTCACTCGCTCACTCACTCATTCACTTAGTCGTTTACTCATTCACTCACCCTTTTATTCACTCACTCGTTCATTTACTCATTCACTCACTCATTCACTCATTCACTAACCCATTCACTCACTCACTCACTCATTCACTCACCCATTCACTTACTCACCCAGTCACTCACTCATTCACTCGCCCATTCACTCAATCACTCACTCATTCACTCATTCACTCACCCATTCACTCACTCATTCACTCCCTCATTTACTCACTCAGCCATTCACTAACTCACTCTTTCACTCACTCTCCCATTCACTCATTCACTCATTCACTCACTCACTCATTTCCTCATTCATTCACTCAATCATTCACTCACTCAATCAGTCAATCATTCACTCACTCATTCACCTCTTCACTCACTCATTCACTCACTCACTCATTCACTCACCCTTTATTCACACACTCACTCATTTATTGACTCATTCACTCACTAATTGGTTCATTCACTCACTCACTTCTTCACTCACTCATTTACTTCTTCACTCACTGACTCATTCACTCACTCTTTCCCTCACCCATTCATTCACTCATCCACTCATTTGCTCACTCACTCATTCACCCACTCACCCATTCACTAAGCCATTCATTCACTCACTCACTCACCCATCACTCACTTATTCCCTCGGTCACTCACTCATTCACTCACTCATTCACTCACTTATTCACTTACTTATTCACTCACTCATTCACTAAATCGCTCATTCATTCACTTACTCACTTATTCACTCATCCATCGATTCACTCACTCACTCATTCACTCATTCACTCATTCACTCTCTCAGCAATTCACTCACTCACTCACGTTCACTCATTCACTCATTTACCCACTCACTCGCTCATTTACTCCTTCACTCATCCACTCACTCATTCACTGACTCACTCACTCACTCACCCATTCACTCATTTACTCACTCATTTACTCCTTCATTCACTCACTCCTTCATTCATTCATTCAGCAGCACCCATGACAGGTTCACTCTGTCCTGGGCTCTGCTGTTGCCCTGGGCCTGCAGCAGGGAATAGTCAAAGATCTCTGAATCCATGGCATTCAGAGCTCAGCAGGGGGACCTCTGGAGAAGCCCAGCAGATAGGTGAAATGCCCCATGTGTGACACGGATGAAGATTTTGAAGAGAAGCAGGGAGGGAACAGGAGTGTGCGTGGAGCCCAAAATTTCTAAGAGGGTGATCTGCGGACGCCTCACCATGCAGGAGACGTTGCAGGAGAGACCTGAGGAAGGTTGACAGAGTGGGTAGGGAGAGAGGGTCTGGGCTGAGGAAAGAGCAGCCTGGGCCTGAGGTTGTCGGGTGCCTGCATGGGCCTCTGGGCAGCACCAGGATCTGAAGGGAGCAGAGGACAGGCCAGTGTGCCATGTGTGGGGCCTGTGACTCCGAGTCAGCAGAGAAGATGCCTGAATTACATCCTGATAGGTGCACCCTGACTTTGAAGCTGAGAACACCCGAGGCATGGAGGTGGGGTGGAGGTGGGGGCAGAGCAGGGGATGGGGAGGGAGCCTGTTCCGGTCCAGGTCAGAGGTGGTGGTTTGGCCCCAGTGGCTCCAGATGCAACGAAGAGTCAAGAGGGACTTTCCTGAGGGACTTAGATGCCGGGGTGGAGGAGAACTGCAAGGCTTCAGCCTGAGCCCCTGGGAAGATGGAGTCACCAGGAGCTGAGCTGAGGAAGACTGAGTGGTGGGGGGTTGTGCGGGTTGCAGAGGCCTGAGCTCAGTTTGGTCCCTGCAGATTTGAGATGCCCACTCCATGCACAGGCAGAGACAGCAGAGGAGGGGAAGAGGCTGCAGCTCAGGTAGCCCTGGAATGTGCAGCCCGACGTGCTGGGGCACTGGGTCATGGTGCCCTCATGGCTGGGAGCTGCTTCCCTCCTGGGATGCCACAACTCCTTTAGGGCACATCCACAGCTCCTGTGCTCACCACAGAGGGGAAATGGGAAGGTCATCTGTCCCTATGCATGTTCTCCTTCACCTTGTCCTAGGCAGGTCCCAGGCAGCACCTCCCCTCCCAAGTGGCTCCCCTTGGTCCCTGCCCCTAGTGTTCACAGCCAGACCCTCGAAGAGGGCTGGACTCAGCGGCTCACTTCTAATGAATAGAACCAGGCAAAAGAGATGGCGGTCTCTCGAGATTGGTTTGGGAGGGGCTGCAGGTTCCGTCCACTGGAACTCTCCCCCTGCCTCTTGATGGGTGCTAGTTCTGGCAAAGCCAGTCACCTGCCCAGGGCAGAGGGTAGCCTGAAGCTGATGCTACGGAGAGACTGGGGCCTTCAGTCCAACAGCCTGCAAGCAACAGAATCCTGCCAGCAACACAGAAGCGAGCGTGGAAGCAGCTCCTCCCCTGATGAGCCTGAGCCTTCAGAAGACACGGCAGCCCTGGGCAGACACCTGCTGCAGCCGCGGAGAGCCCCTGGGGCAGAGGGCCCAGTGAAGCCTGCACTCCTGGCCCAAGGAGTAATCATTCCTGGGGTATAAGTGTGTGCTGGTGTGGGCCACACTTTGGAGTCATCTGTAAGGGGACAATAAAGAACAAACACACACCTCAGGTCCTACTGGGTGGAAGCTGTACGGTCAGCATGGCATGTAATATCTTCCTCTTGAATGAGAAGATTCATTGCTAAGACCCAAGATTAAAAAAAAAAAAAAACCTCTAGTTGTAGCACCATTAAAACACATGACTTGCAAAAAAAAAAAAAAAAAAAGAGCCATAGCTATTCTTTTGCATCTTAGCTACAGGTATATATTAATATATGTTAATGCCTTGACTGACTGAGCAATGGGCCACACTCATGAGAACAGATGTGTGAGGACGGTCAGTGACCACCCTGACCCCAGCCCTTACATACAGACAAACTTTTGAACATAATCCGTAACCTTGGGGGTCTTGACACTCTAAATTTTATTGTTTTTAATTAACTATTTCTATTCCCTAAACAATACCTGTTCATCGGAGAGAAAAATGGCATTACCTATACTAAACAAAAGAAAGGAAATAAAATGCTCAGAAACATTTACATATGTATGCAGACTCACACACATACACACACACACGCACACACGGGCTCACACTGCATCTAGGCCTGCCTTTTCACTTATTTGTATGTCCTGAACATATTTCCATGTCGGTAGACACTTATATTCGTAGCGATAACAGCAACTAAATATTACTGCAGCGTATATTTTTACCATCATTTATTTAACTCATCATGTTTGAACTGTTAGGTTGTATCTATCTTTTTCTGTATTACAGACAATTTGATGACAAATGACCAATCCCCTAATGTTCAATATAAAAATATCAATTGTATAAGGAGATAAGGGGTATTTGGCTAAAATAAAATTCAGTGTGCTCCACCTTCTCCACATGTAATATGCTCTAAAAAGGCATGAATAATTAAATTAGCCCTTCTATTCTCCAGCACAGATCCTGAGCCCAGCGGTGGGTGCAGGTGCTTAGAGCCTCGGTCTGCTCTTCTGCCCGCCAGAAGGCAAAGGCCACTCAACTGCCACCTTAAGACACCCAGGATTCTCCTCTCCTTTTTTATTAATAGAGTAATGCTCAGGCTCAGTGCATGAGAGCAGCGCTCTCTGACTTTGCATTCATCAGAGTAACCTAGGGGGCTTGTTTAAAAATACACATTCCTGGCCAGGCGCGGTGGCTCAAGCCTGTAATCACAGCACTTTGGGAGGCAGAGACGGGCGGATCACGAGGTCAGGAGATGGAGACCATCCTGGCTAACACGGTGAAACTCCGTTTCTACTAAAAAATACAAAAAACTAGCCAGGCGAGGTGGCGGGCGCCTGTAGTCCCAGCTACTCGGGAGACTGAGGCCGGAGAATGGCGTAAACCCAGGAGGCGGAGCTTGCAGTGAGCTGAGATCTGGCCACTGCACTTCAGCCTGGGCAGCGACAGAGCGAGACTCCGTCTCAAAAAAAAGAAAGAATTACACATTCCCTGGCTGCGCTCCCAGAAACTGGACTTCAGTGGTTTAGTGGGGGTGTGCATAGGACAGGTGATTCTGAGGACCACGAGGGGTTAGGAATTGCCCCGTTAATTCTGGCCAAGGGAGAGACCAGACCATCCAGCATTGTCCGCAGCATATTTTTTTCCCTCTTTTGCAATGAATATTTGATGCTCAGCAGGATGAGCCCCAGGATGAAGCACACATCCAAGAAAAATCCATGTCTCTCCATCTTTTCACCAGGATTGCCCTTTGGCGAGACTCTCCTTTGCGATTGCTTCACCTTCCCCGGTTCATAGAACAAACCTCTTCTTAGTCTCTTTTGTTGTCTCTTGTCTGTTCAACAAACACCCACTGTGCAGGACCATTCTCCGGTAAGCCGTCGAGTGGGGCCGTTTGGGAGCCCTTCTTCTTGGGGTGGGCACTGAAGGAACCCGGGCGCCATAAGCCCGTGCTTTTGTGGGGGCTGCCCCCTCTCCCATGGCAGGGTAACAGGCACCAGGCTGTTAAGCTGTGGATGGGCAACCGCACATCGCATTGGATGTGCGTATTTCAGCACGTGGAGTTGGCCAGTGAAGCCGGCGGAGGTCGACACAGCCTACAGCAGCGCGCGTGTCCGTGGGGAGGAAGGGTCGTCCCGCCTCCCGCCCCCAGGCCAGTCCTGTTGCGCCTCCTCCTGCCCCACTCTGACTTTCGCGCGCCCAGGTGTCTCTGAGGGTCACGCCCCGATACCCTCCTCCACCCCAAGGCTTCTTCTCCCCAAGGGCCGGGCTGGGGGCCCAGGAGCGCCACAGCCCCCATGGGCCCTGGAAATCGCAGCTTCGTCAGAGCTAAGCCCGCCGCACTCAGCTTTTCCCACCACCTGGAGGATCCACTGTCCATCCGTCCTTCCCCACCTCAGGCTGCGGAGAAAACTTGGGGGCGGGGGTGGAGGAAGCCGCGCCCGGAGGCTCCCAGCGCAGCCCCAGGAGGAATCCTGCCGGGAACTAGAAGCTGTGCGCTGCCGGGCTCGGCGCCGACAACAGCCGGAGCGGCGGGGCCTGCCGCGAGCCTCCGCGTCCAGGTGGGGTCTCCGCGCCCCAATTCCACCCCGCCCTGCCATCGGCGCTCCCCGCAAGTGCGGGGTTTCCACCCCCTCCCCCCGCGTTCGCGCCCACTCACGGTCTCTCTCGGGAGACGCTCCCCACGTTCTATCCCGCCCAGCCCTGGCGCGCCCCGCAAAAGATGTGACCCCGCCCCCCTGCGGTCTCCCCTCCCCCGGACGCTGCCCCTGCCCCAACTTGGGGAGCTCGGGGCATCTCTAAAGCCCTCAACCAGAGTCCTCCAACCCACCCGCGAGGCTCGCGCACCAGCAACGCCGCCCCACCTGCAGGGACCCCGCCCACCTGTGGCGCCACCCCCGCCTCTGCGGCCTCCCCCACCGTTAGAGCGGCCCCCACCTACGACGACCCCCGCGTAGGTGCTCCTGCCCACACCCACGCCCCCGCCAGCCCCTGCCCCTTTCCCTGCCCCTGCCCCTAGCCGCGCCCCCGCCCCCGCAGCCCCTCCCGTGCGCTTGGGCCCCGCCCGTCACCGCCCATTGGCGCTGGGGCCGGGCGGGGGCGCGGGCGGGGCGGCGGTTCCGAGTCGGGCGCGCGCTGGCAGGGTCCCCATTGCCTGCTGCGCACCCGGACTAGCGGCTGCCCTCGGCCTCCTCGCCATGGACGCGGACGACTCCCGGGCCCCCAAGGGCTCCTTGCGGAAGTTCCTGGAGCACCTCTCCGGGGCCGGCAAGGCCATCGGCGTGCTGACCAGCGGCGGGGATGCTCAAGGTGCGCGCCCCCCTCCCAGCGGCGAGGGAGGGACGGACGGAGAGGGGGAGAACAGGGCGAAGGGGATGGGGGGACGGGGCAGAAGAGGGGGAAAGCGATGGGAGGACCCGGGGAAAGGTGAGGAAGCGATGGGAAGAACCGGGGAGAAGAGCGGGGAAGCAATGGGGAGAACTGGGGGGAAGCCCGTGCCCGGGAGCGGCAGGGGTACCTGCGGGGCTGCATGAGCCGGCAAGGCAGCCCCGGGGTCCTTGCCGGGTGGGGCGGAGGAGGAAGGGACATGGCGGTAGGAATCTCCATCCGGAAGATAGTGAGGTTTCTACCCCCTCCGGTTTATGTTTTAAATTGAGCCTGGCAGAGGGGGTCGCCTGGATGACCCTCGGGAGTCGTTCTGCCTCTTAGCTGTAGGACGGCGCCGGGCTTCCCCTCCGAAGCGTGGGTACAGCGCGATGACTTCCTAAGTGGCCCCCCGCCCCCCAACTCCGCCCCACGCCACCCCCTAGCATGTCGAGGAAGAAACGGCGGGTCCCCGCGCGCCTCCTGTCGCCTCGTGCCCCGCGCGGCGTGGGCGGGGTCCCGGCTGCTGCAATGCGGGAGGCGGCGGGGTTGCTCTGGGTTCCCGCCTGGCGTCTCCCAGGCGGTCCGGCAGCCCCTCGCGTTTCCGCTGGGAGATTTTTTAAAAAGGGTTTCCTGCGCTTGCATGTGCTGTCGCCTTCCGGCTCGTGACAAAACCGAAAACTAAAATGGGTCCCAGGCCCTCCCCGCCAGCCTCCGCGGACGGGAAGGACCAGGAAGCGGGGACTCCGGGACGTCAGCGGCGCCGCAGCGCCGGCTCTGGGCTTCCCCTGCCCTGCAATGTGGAAGCGGCTCTCCAGGAGGGGCCCGAGCCTGGGCCCAGGACGCGGGCAAGCCGGGAGGACATTTAACATTGAAGAGCGGGAGGTGGTGGAGACTGCGCGCCCCAGGCCCGGGTGCACGCAGGGGTGGAGCGCCCCGATCCGTGCAGCCCCTGGCGGGTAGACCGGCGCTTCCCAGGCGAACGCTACCTGGGAGCCTTAGCGATAGCGCAGGCTGGAGACCCGACGCGCCCCGAGCTGGGTTTTGATTTTTATTTTCCCGGTTCCTCCTGCTGCAGATGCGTGGAAAGGCCCGGATGGCGGATTTCTTCCCGTTTCGGGACCGCGCACTGCACAAGGATGGAGCGGGGATGGGCCCACAGCCCACGGCCCCGGTGACCTTCCCTTCGCCCTTGAGCGCGCGGGGCGGGCGCGGGCGCTGCAGGTTGGGGCGCTGTGGGCGCCGCCCCGCCCGTCGCGAGCGCCTACGTGATGCCCGGCCCGTCGTCTCCGTGCGCCCAGGCCCCGAAATCCGTACGCAGCGCGCTCCCCGAGCCGCAGCGCAGCCTCCCCAGGCCCAGCGCCCCCGGCGGGAGACCCCGGTGGCAGCGCCAGGCCCCGCCCCGCAGCCCGCCCCCAGCGCCCCTGGGAAGTGCTCTGGCGTTAGCGTTCTAGTTAAAGGACCCCAGCATCAGCGTTCCTCCTGCAGGGTTGGGTTCTCAGAGAAAGAAAACGTGATGCAGCAGAGGCTGGGATTGGAGAAATTATGAGAGTGAAGTGGAAATAGCCTGGCCAGCGTGACTTAAACCGGCCGGGAGATGTGCGAGTACGAATGGAGCCGCCTTGGGGTCGGGATAGGACCCAGAGTGGCTTCTCAGTCAAAGGCCTTCAGAGGCAGAGGGAGCATCTTGAGTGACCTTACCCGGGCCGCGAAAGACAAGAAACCTTTGGCACGGGAAGAGGCACTGACCTCTGGAAGCCACCAGGGCGGGTGGAAGGTCAGGGTTTCAAGGTTATTTTGGAATTTAGTTGCTGTGGGTCCTGCACAGTGGCTCATGCTTGTCATCCCAGTGTATTGGGAGGCCGAGGCAGGAGGATCGCTTGAGCCCAGGAGTTCCAGAGCAGCCTGGACAACATAGTGAGACTCTGTGTCTGCAAAAAATAAAAAAGAAAGAAAAAAACATTAAGATGCTGTGTGTATTGGAAAGTATTTATGGGTCATTCTTTTGAGCTCCATGTCCAAAAGCTTGCTAAAATGCTTGGGAGTTTGTGTGCAGGCATGTGAGATTAGGATACATTGGCAGAATAGCCGTGTTCTCTGTTGCCCTGGTTTTGCCACCTGGGAGGAGTTACACGTATTGAAGGTTAGTAAGTCCACGCCTCTTTTCTTCTGGGGAAAAAGGTACTTTGGAAACCAGTATTATGTGGGAACGCGTCTTGGTTGGTACAGCCTCGGGTTAATGGGAGACAGCTGCCCTCAGCTCTGCAGGTAGCATCAAATACGGTGGCCTCGAGCCCACATGGGTCACACCTGGGCTGTCCCTGGGGAAGCCCGCCACGGCGGGTCGCCTGGGCATTCTTTCCCTGGCAGAGCCGAAGTCACAATTTTTTTGCAGACTCTGTAAAGAGCTTTACCCTTCCGAGATATGATCTCGAACCTGTTGGAGCATTTGGACGCATTTCTTTTAAGGAAGTTCACCTCCAGATGTGCTCAGAGGGCCTGGTCTTAGCTGCCACAGATTTACAAATCCTTACAGTAAGTAGGTTATTCCTCGAGAATTTATCTGTTGTGCCCCATTCTTTTTGCCATTTTATTCTGCTTCTATATTAGTACTTGATTTTCCCTGACATAGAAGACTATTGCCTGTAGCTGGAGATCAGAGAACACATTCACATTCAAGTATCAATTTTAGGGGAATTATCTGTCAGATGTGAAATTATGGTAAAATTCCGTATATTAAAATGACCATAGCTACCATTTGTTGAAAATATTTTGTGTACTAGGAGCTTTACAATTCTTATCTCCAAGCCTAGATACATGGTCCCAAGAGAGGCATGCCCTCATTTTGGAAGTGGGGAGAAAGACTCACAAAGAAAAATAGCTTAGGTAAGGGAGTGAGGTGCATATGTGATTGTGGTAGGAGAAAAACAGATCCTAATTTCAAATATTGTACTCTCCCTTAGACCACGAAGAGTACTTATGTCTGGCTCTGTCACCCAGGCTGGAGTGTGGTGGTGCCGTCACAGCTCACTGCAGCCTCAAACTCCTGGGCTCAAGTGATCCTCCTGCCTCAGCCTTCTGAGTAGCGGGGAAGACAGGAATGCACCATCATGACCAGCTAATTGTTGTTATTATTATTATTATTATTTGTAGAGACAGGATCTCACTATGCTGCTGAGACTGGCCTTGAACTCCTGGCCTCCTGTAGTGAGCCTCCTGCCTTGGCCTCCCAAAGAGCTGGGATTACAGACATGAGCCATCATGTCAGCCCTCCACCATGCTTTTCAGGGGCCTTTCTTGGTGAAGCTCCTTACTCTAGTTAATGCTCAAAAGTGAGCAAAACCCAACTTGCTCAAAATTACACAGATATTCTTTGGGTGGTTTTGTGAGGGGAACGGAAAATAACTTTTTATAGCGATAGGAGTCAAGGTGGCAAAAATGATATTAAGGCTTAATACCAACGCGATGCGCTGCTTTTCTTCCCCCAGTAGAGTTCATATTATTTAATTATAAGATAAAATTGAAAATCTCTTTCCTATATTCCTGACTCCCCAGGCCTTGAATGAAGAAAGTATTTCTCAGGCTGGGTTTTTTTTTTTTTTTCTACTTCTTTGGGTATCTTCTGTCTCAGGCTGTGGGGGTTTTTGTTTTGTTTTGTTTTTAATTTTTTTTTTTCCCTGCTTCTTTGGGTATCTTCTGTCTCAGGCTGTGGGGGTTTTTTTGTTTTTGTTTTTTATAATTTTTTTTCCCTGCTTCTTTGGGTATCTTCTGTCTCAGGCTGTGGGATTTTTGTTTTTTATTTTTTTTTCCCCTGCTTCTTTGGGTATCTTCTGTTGTCCCAAGACATGTCTGGAAACTTAAATTGATTTTCACTCAACCTAAAATCAGCTCCGCAGCTCTGGATCGCGGACTGAGCATGACTAAGTGCCCACCGCCACATCACACTGTGCCACACACCAAGAGTGACTCATTGTCTTAGTCACAGGTTGTGGCTTCTGCAGGGCCTGGTGCCTGGTGGAGCTGAGTGTACTGGGAAGTCCAGGTGCATCCTTCGGGTGGGCTGGATGCGAAAGCGGCATCCTTTTTGCCTGTGGTGACGTGAACATCAATACAGTATTTATAGAAAGTTCACAGAAATTGAGTAAGTTTCAACCTTTCCAATCCTAGTGAGAATAGCTAGTGTTTAGTGACTGTCTGTTATGTGGCAGGCCCTCAGTGATCCTGGGCACTGACTTATCCCCACTTTACACATGAGCAAGGGATGCCCGAGGTGTACCGGCTTCCCTGAGTTCACAGAGCTCCGTGATGTGGCCAGGCCCTGTGACTGCAGCAGGGATGTTCAGGGCTGCGTGTAGCTGTGTCTTCACTGGTGTCCTTCCCGCGCCCAGCACCACGCCTGGCGCTTGACAGGAACGCAAGTGTTTGCTGCCTGCCTCCCGCCTGGAATCTCCACTGAGGAGCAGGAAACCAGGGGTTCTAGCTGTCTTCTTCATTCATGAAGTCCTTTGGAGGAATTCAACCCTCGCTAATCAAAAGTACCCAATATCCTCAGGTCAATATGTATAAACTGTTAAGACTTCAAGATTAGTACCTTAAAACTGAAGTCAGAAGTGTGAGGGTTCAATTGACTGGACATGCATTAGGTCAATGACACACATATTTATTGGACACCAGGCTTGAGCCCCACATGGGCACCTTTGGCGTCTGAAGCAATATTCCTTGGGTGGTTTTGTGAGGGGAACGGAAAATGACTTTTTATAGCGATAGGAGTCAAGATGGCAAAAATGATATTAAGGCTTAATACCAATGTGATGGGCTGCTTTTCTTCCCCCAGTAGAGTTCATATTATTTAATTATAAGATAAAATTGAAAATCTCCGAAGCAATGCTTCGGAGCCCAGTAGGATGGAAGGGGAAACTGAGAACAGTGCCATTTCGCCTCACACAGCTCCGGCGCCCCTCACCATCCTGTGCACACACATTCTTTGATGGGATCTTTTCAGTGTAAAGTGCAGTAATTAATGTTGCAAAACTTACTGGGTCTGGGAGGCAGATGATGAGTGATGGTGTCACCCCGTGGCACAGTGGGAGATTTGTGTGATGGCATCATTTTCTATGAATGCAGACCGCTTTGTGTGCCATACTCGGATGACCCTTCGAAGCTAGACATTTTGTCATCTTTCAAAAGAAGCATGTTTTCCCCCTTGGTTACAGAAAACTAAAAGCTTTTGATACAGGACTCCAACCTTTTATCAGGGAGAATCAGGGCTCTTTAAATAAGCTCTACCAATCGGATGGGCCGTCAGAAGCAATTAAAATTAGAAAGATGAAGATGCAGTAACAAGGTGGTCAGGGCAAATGTCAGGATACCAGATTGCATGTTCACAGTTGCGTTTCTGCTAAGAATGTGTGGGTGAATATGGAACAAAGGGCCATGTGTCAGTAGTTGGGTTGCGTTTTGTGTTTCTTTTTTTCTTTTGAGACAGAGTCTTGCTCTGTCACCCAGGCTGGAGTGCAGTGGTGCAATCTCTGCTCACTGCAAGCTCCCCCTCCCAGGTTCACGCCATTCTCCTGCCTCAGCCTCCTGAGTAGCTGGGACCACAGGCGCCCGCCACCGTCCCGGCCAATTTTTTTTTTTGTATTTTGGTAGAGATGGGGTTTCACCTTGTTAGCCAGGATAGTCTCAATCTCCTGACCTCGTGATCCTCCCTCCTAGCCTCCCAAAGTGCTGGGATTACAGGCGTGAGCCACCGCCCCGGCTTTGTGTTTCTTTTCTACAAGCCCTTTCTGATGTTGTGTTTGTGTTTATTAGAGAGTAGCTGCCCAGAGGCTGCCGTTTCCCTCCCCACTCCTTCGTTCTCTCCATCTTCACCCCCAACTCCCAGTCCTTTGGAATTACAGTCATTGTGCTTGTCAGGATGGAAGAGGCAGCCAGACACATGGCAGACCAGAGCACTGAGAGGCAGAGACTTATTTTCTATAAATCCCGCCCTGACCCTGCTGTCTCGAGTGCTGAGATAGGGTCTCGGTGTTTTCCTCTGCGGAATGGAGGCATCACTCAGTCTCTGTCTTCTCTCCCTGTCTCTTTCTTCACTCCCCTCTTCCCTAACACACATCCACAGTGAAAGTCTTCAGGAGGCAAAAGAGAAAAGGCTGAAGTGTGCTAGACCCCCCCAGCCCCAGGGCCTATTTGCTGTCTTCCCAGCTTCCGTGTGCCCAGAGCCGCCTGGGGGAGCCTTCGGAGGTGCAAATCCTGACTGTGTGGGTCTGAGTGAGGCTCCAACGCTCACGGGGAGGGCGACGGTGCTGCGGGTCCCCCTGGGGCCAGTGGGGCAGTTTGCAAATCGTGCAGATCAGCTTCTCCACTTCTCCAGGTTTCTCCAACGTGAGATGCTCCCAGGAGTCCGGTGGGATTGTTTTCTGACTTTGACCAGGATTTTGACGGAGAAGATTGATTAATATAGGACTCCTTGTCTTAACGTACATATGTAAATGATGTGATCTGAAGTTTTCTGAATGGAAAATGATTGAAGGGGTGGCATGCAGTAGCCTCGGGGAGTCATTCCTTCATATCTTTTCAGCTGTGTCTTACTATGATTAAGATTTTGTTTCTGTGTGTGGCAGGGCAGGGGGGCATCACTCTGTTGCCCAGCCTGAAGTGCAGTGGCTTGATCTGGGCTCACTGCAACCTCCGCCTTCTGGCTTCAAGCGATTTTCCTGTCCCAGCCTCCCAAGTAGTTGGGATTACAGACATGCACCACCATGCCCACCTGGGTGTGTGTGTGTGGTGTGTGTGTGTGTGTATCTTTAGTAGAGATGGGGTTTCACCATGTTGGTCAGGCTGGTCTCGAACTCCTGACCTCAAGTGATCCACCTGCCTCGGCCTCCCAAAGTGCTGGGATAACAGGCTTGAGCCACCACCCCCAGCCTTATTTCTGTGTTTCTGTAATCATTGCGCACATTAACGGACCGCCTTCGGTGAGTCAGGGCAGGCTTTAGGCAAAAGAACCAAGCCCTCTCCACCCCTGGGGCTCTCACTCCTGCGGTGAGGCACGGGTACAATGTACCTATAGCCGGACCTGAGAAGAAAAGCTCCTGTCTTATGAAAGGGCCCAGGGAAGCCTCTGGTTGGGGCCCTTTGACCTGACCGGAGGGTGAGGGAGGAGTCAGTAGAGGAGGGTGGGCCAGTGGAGGACTTTGGATTTGCCTTGGGGGAACTGGGAAGCAGGTGGAGGGAAGCAGACTGACTGTCTCCGATAAGGGTGGCTTTGTGGAGAGGAGAGGACAGGAGGGGAGGTCGTGAGTTTAGGGTCTCACAAGGAGCGGCCACAGATGGAAGGTTATGGGGTGGGGCATGTGGCAGGGCAGCCCTGTGCCCACAGACACACCCCGCCGAGGAGACCCAGGGACTTGAGTGTGTCAGGCGTGGGGTAAATGGGCACTCAGCTATTACAGCTGGAAGACAGAGCATGTGAGCTGCGGCAGACACGGGCAGATGGGGGTAAAAGGAGAGTCTTCACAGCAGTGCTTAGAATAGCAGAAAGTGGGAAAACCAGCAAAAACCTATCAATAGGAGATTAATGAATCCATTATGGCACCTGGAATGGAAGGAATTTTTGTCAGCGTTTAATAAGGAGCTTTGTGCTGGTCGAAAGTCAAGAGGTGCACAGTACACTCAAGGGCAGTATTGAAGAGCCGAATCCAGAGCAGCTCCGCACAGCAGATCCCCCTGGGGCCAGAGGGGCAGTTTGCAAATCCAAGCAGATCCGCTTCTTGGAGGTTTCTCCAATGGGAGCATCTCCCAGGATTGAGGCTTGCATGGGTGGCCTGTGTTATATATGCAATTTTAAATGATCTAGTTACCACATTAAAGAAAGGCGTGCCGGGAGGGGGTGACACTGGGTGCCATGACTCACGCCTGTAATCCCAGCACTTCGGGAGCCCAAAGTAGGTGGATCACTTGAGCCCAGGAGTTTGAGGCCAGCCTGGGCAACATGGCGAGACCCAGTCTCTACAAAAAATACAAAACAATTAGTTGGATGTGGCGGTGCACACCTACAGTCCCAGTCCCGTGGGAGATTAAGGTGGGAGGATTGCCTGAGCCCAGGAGTTGGAGGCTGCAGTGAGCTGTGACTGCACCGGTTCACTCCAGCCTGGGCAACAGAGTGAGACCCTATCTAAAAAAGTAAAAAAACCTATATTTTATATTCTGCCCACTATGTTGATAACAATCAGTTGTGTGATTTTAATATTTTACACTGTTTTCCATACTAAGTCTTTGAAACCCAGTGTGTAAAGAATCTTCAAGTACATCTCCATGTGGACGGGACACACATGGCCAGCGGCTCCTCTGAGGGACAGTGTGGTCACGGCGATGGGTGGCGTGTGCTGCCTGTATGTAGAAGGTCCCCGTGTGGGTGTTTCTGCGAAGGCCCTGAGGGATGTGCAGGGGAGCCACGCAGAGGACCCTGGAATGCAGCACGCTGCCACCGCGCCCCTGCCCCCGCCCCACCCCTCTGCTGCCTGAGCTCTTTCCCAGATGTCCGCTTAGCTAACCTCCCTCACCTTCTTCCCTTGCCTTCTTTCCCCAAACATCACTCTCAGGCAGGTCTGCAGGCTCTCCGATTGTCAATGGCAGCCCATCTCCATCCTCCACCCTCTTAACACCCCCCACCCCACTTGTTATTTTTCTCCTCCGTGCTTACGGCCATCCACCCCTGGGCATCATGCATTTGTTCACTGTGTTTCTTGCTTTCGGGTCTCTCCTGATCGGAACAAGCTCCGCCAGGACCAGAGGCTTTCCATTTTGTCACCGATGCATCCACATAGCGCCCGGTAGAGATGGCGCTTGGGGCACCTGAGGTGGACAGTGGGCCAGTGGTTGAGCCCTACAGATTTATCTCAAGCCCTCCCCTGACCCTACCGGAAGACATGGTGGTCTGCACAGTCCAGATAGTCAGAGAGGCCCCGGGCTCTATGACTTTGAACCGGCGGGGGTGGGGAGGGGGGAACAGCACCGTTGACAGAATCCCCCCTTGGTATCCCACCTCCCCATGCCTACATAATCCCTACATTATCAAAGGAGAGACCCCTAGAAGGAGCTTTGGCAGCAGGAGTGAGATCAGCGCAGTGTAAGCTCATTTTCTGACAAACCAGTGGGAGGAGTCGGCAAACTGACTTTATTTCTCAAAAAGAATGTATGCATCGAAATTAACAAGTGAGTGATCAGCAGTGTGGGAAAATTCAGGAAAAGCAGTTCAGTGCTGTGAGAGAGGGCGAGGCAGGGAGCTTTATTACTGCAGACAACGGAGGAGGTAAAAGGATAGACCTAGATTATTTCATTAGAGTTCATCTATTCTTACTTTTTTTTTTTTTTGAGACGGAATCTCGCTCTGTTACCCAGGCTGGAGTGCAGTGGTGCAATCTCAGCTCACTGCAACCTCCGCCTCCCGGGTTCAAGCGATTCTCTTGCCTCAGCCTCCCAAGTAGCTAGGACTACAGGCGCATGCCACCACGGCTGGCTCAATTTTCTTTGTATTTTCAGCAGAGACGAGTTTCACCCTGTTAGCCAGGATGGTCTCAATCTCCTGACCTCATGATCTGCCTGCCTTGGCCTCCTAAAGCGCTGGGATTACAGGCATGAGCCATCGCGGGCAGCCTATTCCTTACTTTTTTCTTTAAAAAAAAAAAATACAATTTAGATTTTATCAGAGCAGAATCCCAGGAAGCTGAGATTTGTAAACTGGGAAATCCAGCTCCTCCAAGTAGCCAGGAAATCAGGGTGACCTAAGTCATTCTTGCTAGGCCCTGGTGTGGGCCGGGGATGACTGTGACTCAAGGAAGAAGCCATCTTGTGACTCTCTTACCTGCACTGTGGTTTAGTAAGAAGCTGTTAACAAGTATGTCATATGAAGAAAGTGATTTACTAATTGGTCAGAGTAATGACCACAGATTTCCTATGTAACCACTCCCTCATTATCTCCAACTTTATCTTTGGTTCTCATGACAAGATTATCACTTCCCAGAAAACTGGGGTTTTTGCAAATTATGAGGAGGTGTTTTTCCAAGTGGTAAGGTTCTTCTTTGGTGGGAAGATGTTTTCTCCTGGAAATCCTTAGGAAAGTTATTTGATTCTTGGGTTGGGCTCCGAAAACCAAAAGAAAACGAGATGGATTATCCCCAGGATACCTGAGCTGTAAGGACAATCTGTAGCTTGAGTGTGGAGTGAAAGACACTGAAACTGCCCTTTGTCCCAAATAGCTGTGTGCTGGGGCCCTAGGACAGCCCTAAGGAGGTGGTGAAACAGGTGACGTTTACCTGTGAGGCTGAAAGCCCTCATTGCCAGGCTGTGAAAGCCCGCACTGCAAGTGTGCATGTCTTCATCCCTGTCCTGTGGGTGACAGAGCCCGCCAGTGAATGCTGGTGCATTTCCTTCTTGCTTTTCATCCACTCCTCCCTCCTAACCCCTCACTGAATATTGCTGGGGCTTCCTCAGGTTTCACCCTGCAGGGCCCAGCAGGAGGCAGCTGATTTGCAGTCCTCACCATTCAGAAGTTCAGAGGGAGGGCTTAGAACCAAACAGGCTCTACCCCCAGACAATTAAATGAGCATCTGGCCTCAGCAGGCATTATTTTCCTTCAAGTTCCCATTGGTGGCTCTAAGGCACAGGTATTGTAACAGAGGAAATCAGGAAGTCTTGAAAGTTAAAATGAAATAAAACTAAGGTTTACCCTGCAGCTTCACCACTTCACTAAGGTCATTACCTTCCAGTAATCAGTTATCCCCCCTCAGAGCCTCAGCGTTCTCATCCCTCCAGGGAGGTGTCAGGAGCTCTGCGGGCTTCCTGTGAGAATCATCTGGGAGAGGCCTCTGGCTGTGGGTGTGCAGTCAGCAAGGGACTCCCTACTAGGTCCCACCAAGTGCTGCCAGCCCCTGAGCTCAAGGACACGTGAAGAAAAGCCTTTTGCAATGTAGGGCTTCACCCCACCAATGTGCAAGTGAATAGAAGTCCTTTCAGGACCTAGTATTGTGTATTTTTAAAAGTGTGGTGCCCCGTCACCTGGAAATTGCTAAAAATGCACGTTCCCAGGCTCCCTCTCCACCTGTGAAACCCTGGGGGTGGCCCAGCTACCCGGGGTGCCGCGGCCGCCAGTGGTGAGCTCCTGCTGTGGGGTGGTGTCACCGTTCTTTCCAGGAGGGTGCAGGTGGACCCAGGGGTGGGGGGTGGGGTGGAGAGAATCCCGCAGGGACTTCAGGGACCAAGTTTAGTGCTGGGGTGCGTTTTTACTCTGCACAGGAGTCTCCTGGGGTCACCTTGTGTATCATGTACAGCTTTTTTTTTTTTTTTCAGACAGTGTCTCGCTCTGTCACCCAGGCTGGAGTGCGGTGGCGCAATCTCCGCTCACTGCAAGCTCCTCCTCCCGAGTTCACACCATTCTCCTGCCTCAGCCTCCTGAGTCGCTGGGACTACAGGCACCTGCCACCACACCTGGCTAATTTTTTTTTTTTTTGCATTTTTTACGTTATTATTATTATTTTTTGAGATGGAATCTGGCTGTGTCGCCCAGGCTGGAGTGCAGTGGCGCAATCTCGGCTCACTTCACTGCAAGCTCCGCCTCCTGGATTCACACCATTCTCCTGCCTCAGCCTCCCGAGTAGCTGGGACTACAGGCGCCCACCACCATGCCCAATTAATTTTTTGTATTTTTAGTAGAGACGGGGTTTCACTGTGTTAGCAAGGATGGTCTCGATCTCCTGACCTCGTGATCCACTTGCCTTGGCCTCCCGAAGTGCTGGGATTACAGGCGTGAGTCACCACACCTGGCCTCACGTCCAGCTTTCCTTCTGCTATTTCTTTCCACTTAACATTTTCTAAAATCCCTGAGTTCTTCATCATTCCTTTATGAAAGACCGGTGGGAACGAGGTCTTCAGAGAGCAGGGGAGGAAGGGGTGAGCAGGGGAGGAGCAGGAGCAGGGGTGAGGGGCCACCATCGGGTCTTGGTTGTGTTTCGGCATCATCTGCTTCCCAGTGTTGGCACGGGCTAAGTGTTTGATGGTTAATTCATCCTGTAGAGTGAGCAGAGCATAAGGTCCTGGAACCAGAGCTGTGCCTCTACCCTTCGAGTTGAGGAGTCCAGGCACTGCTGAGCCCCGCCGTGGGAGAGATGGGTGAGGACGTCCCACAGGTGTGAGGCCAAGGGGGCGGGAGGCTTTGTCCTGCCAGGAATAAATGGAATCAGGTGGGAGGCAAGCCAGGCCCTCTTCCTGGGAGGTGCCAGAGCCAAGGAGGAGAGGAAGAGCGTCCGAGCACTGGTGGGACTGCCACCCAGGTTCAGGGACAGGAGCTTGCAAGTGCTGCCAGGCAGGTGGGAGGTCCCTGGGGCATGGCCGGGAGCTCGGGGGAACTTGGGTTTGCTTCCTGTAGCCCTGGGAACCCGGAGGAACGCGGTCATATTTGTGCTTTAGAAGAGAACATTGAAACTGATATGGAAAACATCTCAGGCATAGTGTCAAAGTGTAGAAAGAAATAATCAGTGTGAAGCTCCACACAGCCCGGCAGCAAGGCACCGGCCCCACACCCAACTCTCCAAGGGGCTGGGGCTCATGTGGCCGTGACTTCATTTGTGTTTTCTCTAAACAAGAAGAATATATTCATAAATTATTTGCATAAAAGCAAACAAAAGAAAAAACTTGGAATCCTTCTGGTCACAGTGTGGCTCATGTCAGAGGGAGTCAGGGATTCAGGGGCAGTGTTGGGAGCAGCTGTCAGTTGTATAGGCAGGAGCCAGCAAGGGTGTCAGCAGCATTCAGCACCAGCGACAGAGAAGAAAGTCGTGCTGTTCGGCAAGAGAGAGAGGGTACAGTGAGGGGAGGAAATGTTCAGGGTGAGATGACCTGCATTTTGAAATACTGAGTTTGATGTTCTTGAGAGATGGCCACTAGTTAATCAGCAGGTCATTAGAATTCTTTGTGTTATAAACTAGGTTTGAATATAAAGTAAATAAGACTATGTCATGTGTATATGCATACACATATGTACATATTAGATACATAGTAAACATGCATTTACCTCTAAAATATGTATCCCCAAGCTTTTTCAGCTAAATAGATATTCTCATTCAGAATTGTGAACTTTCAGAGGCAATGGTGACTCCAGCATCGCTAACCTGGCCCAGCGTAATTGAAGGTTTTTTTAAGCGTGTTCTGAGCCGGTCACCGTCCAAGTGCACGTAACCTGCCTCTGTGTCCCAGATGCCCCTGCAGGACCAGAGTCCTGTCATTTGTGGTTTATTGACTGGAAGCATCCCTTGCTTCATGGCCCATGAACTACAGCATCGTTAGTTCTGACAGCTGTTTCTGAAATTTAACTTTGCGGAGGAGGAAGCTTGGTGCTCTCAGCTGTGTTTGGGAGCAAAGGCACTGAAGGCTCAGGTGCTCTTCATCCTTAAGCAGCAGCGCTGCATGGCTGTGGGGGCAGCCTTAGTGCCTTTTCACTCCTCTCCCGATGGGCCTGAGCTCATTAGCCACTGACAGCAAGACAGACCCTCCAGGTCCAGAGGTGGTTCCAAGACACTAGTGACTTCAGCTCCCCCAAATCCGTCTGCAGTGGAGAGCGAGATGGAGGCTAACAGACTTACATGATGATATATTGTAAACAGACACATATTGTGATACATTGTAAAGAGACTTATGATACATTGTATAACACTTCTTCTAAAGGGGGCCTCCCTTTATCTTCATGAGGTATGGTTATTTGTAATACACCGGTTTATTTTAACTTTACTGATCATAACATTGCATGACTTGTTTTCTGTTGACGCCCATTGCCTGTTTTTTTTTTACATTGGTAGTTGGTGATGCGTTAATCCATTTTCATCTCCTTCTCAAATCACACACACACAGAATTTGGCTAGCTGCAAATAAACACCTATTTTGTAGTTTGTTTTGCAGTTGGATGGAGTGGCCTACAAATTCGTATCAAGTTCAGAGAGTGATGTTTTGAACTGAAAGTACCCTGGGCTCTTAGATTCAGCCTGGGCACGGGGGCACCTTGCATTACGTTGGCTGTTTCTTTTAGTCCTTACCCTCATCCCAGAGGAGTGTGTATACCCATTTCTCATATTAGGAGATGAGGCATTGAGAGGTTACGAAACGTGCGCATGGTTATGGGTAATTAGCGGCAGAGCCAGAATTGCCCCAGGCTCTTCAGTGACTATTGCTCCTGTTTCCACTGCAGGTATGAACGCTGCCGTCCGTGCTGTGGTGCGTATGGGCATCTACGTGGGGGCCAAGGTGTACTTCATCTATGAGGTCAGTGTCTACCCCACGCCCCCTGTCACTCTTCCTTCCACCTGCCCGGAGCCCTGCAGGCACCAGCGCTCACCCACCCCTGCCTCCCTCGGCTGAGCACAGCCCAAGAGGCGGGCAGGGGAACCAGGTCCTGCCAGCCAGGGCCCTTCCTCAGCCCATAGGAGCCCCTGGTGGGGGCCGTTTACATAGGAGGCCATACCCCCTGGTCTCCAGGGACAGATGCCTGGTCTGCAAGTTTTTTGTTAGGGAGCAAGGGGAGAAAGGAGATGAGAGGGAGCCCAAAAAGCCATTTATTTATTTAGACAGAGTCTTGCTCTGTTGCCCAGGCTGGAGCACAGAGGCATGATCTTGGCTCACTGCAACCTCCTGGGTGCAAGCAGTTTTCTGCCTCAGCCTCATGAGTAGCTGGAATTACAGGTGCCTGCCACCACGCCCAGCTAATTTTTTTGTATTTTTAATAGAGAAGGGGTCTCACTGTGTTGGCCAGGCTGGTCTCAGACTCCTGTCCTCCAGCTGTCCACCCGCCTTGGCCTCCCGAAGTTTTGGTATTACAGGCATGAGCCATTGTGCCCGGCCCCAAAAGGCCATTTTGATATCAACTTCCTGGTGTTGATTGGTAGGATTAGAGGTCAGCCAGTGATCTCTGCTTGGCTGTACTGGTTGATCGATTGTATCTGAGGCTCTGATTGCTGTAGAGTTGATTTATTAATTTCCAATGTAGCCTGAATTTGAACACGGATTTAGGGAAATGGGGAAAAACAGCGACTTTGAGCCTTTCATCATTTGTGTAAAATGGAAACGACGCCTGGTGTCTGCTGATGTCTTAAGTAACAGGAGGGACTCCCTGGCTGCCACTTTTGAAGTCCTGGCAACTTAAGACTAACAAGTATTTGAAGGGAAGGCACGAATATACTTTGGATCACAGTATTGATTTCAGAAATTATTAGGAAAAATATTTAATGTTTAAATTTATAAAACCTAGCTTTAAAAATGAGAAGAAGATATTTTTTTAAATCACTTAATGCCTCCAAAATGGCTATTAGTGTTTTAGTCTGATTTCCCTCAGTATGATGTATGCAAAAGACCGGAAGGAAATAAACACATGTTAGGAAAAGTATAGCAAACACGTTCTGTATACTGTGTTTTTTGTTTATGACTATATCATGGCTTTTCGCTATGTAGATTCCATGACTGTTGCTTTAACTTTTTTTTTTTATTTTTTTGAGAGAAATCTCATTCTTGTCCCCCAGGCTTGAGTTCAATGGCTTGGTCTTGGCTCACTGCAACCTCTGCCTCCCAGGTTCAAATGATTCTCCTGCCTCAGCCTCTAAGTAGCTGGGATTAAGGTGCCTGCCACCATGCCCAGCTAATTTTTGTATTTTTTAGTAGAGACAGGGTTTCACCATGTTGGCCAGGCTGGTCTCAAACTCCTGACCTCAGGTGATCTGCCTGCCTTGGCCTCCCAAAGTGCTGGGGTTACAGGTGTGAGCCACTGCGCCTGGCGACTATTGCTTTAAATGTCAACATACTGTCCCATTGAATTGATGTTTCATCATTTGTGATGGACCCTTCATTCTACCATTTCCTTGGTATCGCATTATTTAGCTTTCTCCCCGTTTTTTAAGCTATCATAACAATGCAAGATCTATGTTAATATTCAGAGTGATTTGATGTTTTGTATTATTTAACACTTTGGTCCTAATATCGGGCACTGACTGAGCTGAAAGGGGCAGTCATCATGATGGCATGGGGTGCTTCTTGCCTAAGTGATTCCTGAAACCTGTCCAGCCTCGTCCCAGCCCTGCGCAGGGAGTGCGGCACACTAGCTCCCCATGACGATGCTGTGTGCGGCTGGGTGTGGCTGCCTTCTGGGCACTGGCACGATTCCCCTGTCTGCTTTCTAAGCCCTGTTTCCCTTTGGTGAAATGGCTGCTGCTGTTATTCTTTGCTCATTTTTGTGTGTATCCATTTGTTTATCATTTGCTGGAAACAGTTTTTTTTTTTAAATTTATTTTTGTTTGCTTTTATTAAACTGGTTATGTGGTTATTGTTTGTATTTATCCGATTTGGGCAATTTTAATGGTGGGTCTAACCGTAGCATTCCCAGGCTGTTGTTTTTATCATTTTATATTTGGACCTTTTTAAGGTCAGATTGCCCTCATGAGTTTCCCTGCCTGGGCCCTGGCCCCAGTGGCACCAGTCATTTGCTCAGGGACGTGTAATGAGCACGGTGGACTCAGTCTCCAGCACAGTCCTCCATCCCCTCCCCGGCACAGTCCCCCAACCCCTCCCCAGCACAGTCTTCCACCCAGTCTCCAGCACAGTCCTCCACCCCCTCCCCGGCATAGTCCTCCACCCCCTCCACAGCACAGTCTTCCACCCAGTCTCCAGCACAGTCCTCCACCCGGTCTCCAGCACAGTCCTCCACCCCCTCCCCAGCACAGTCCTCCACCCGGTCTCCAGCACAGTCCTCCACCCGGTCTCCAGCACAGTCCTCCACCCCCTCCCCAGCACAGTCCTCCACCCGGTCCCCAGCACAGTCCTCCACCCGGTCTCCAGCCAGTCCTCCACCCCCTCCCCAGCACAGTCCTCCACCCCCTCCCCAGCACAGTCCTCCACCCAGTCTCCAGCACAGTCCTCCACCCAGTCTCCAGCACAGTCCTCCACCCCCTCCCCAGCACAGTCCTCCACCCAGTCTGCAGCACAGTCCTCCACCCGGTCTCCAGCACAGTCCTCCACCCGGTCCCCAGCACAGTCCTCCACCCGGTCCCCAGCACAGTCCTCCACCCGGTCTGCAGCACAGTCCTCCACCCGGTCTCCAGCACAGTCCTCCACCCGGTCTCCAGCACAGTCCTCCACCCCCTCCCCGGCACAGTCCTCCACCCGGTCCCCAGCACAGTCCTCCACCCGGTCCCCAGCGCTCGAATTTGCACACAGACTTCCAGAAGACGCGTCACCTGCCCCTGACGCAGCCGGCTTGGCTGCTGCTGCTGCAGCGTATACGTGTGCACACACTGAGTACCCTGAATTTGTTTCCTCTGCCTTTTTGTTGTTTTTGGGGGGCAGAGAGGGTGGGTGTGATCTGCCTTGGACTTTGGGAGACATTACCACACCCGTCCTGAGAGCCGCTCTTAGTACAGAAATGTGGTTTTCAAAACTGTTTGGGGAAGGAGTATCCCGAGTTGAGTTTTTTCTATTATAATTTGCAAAATGTTTTTAAATTCATGAGACTTGTAGTTCACAGAATGTTTCCCAGGACACCTTGTGATTTTCGCGGCTGCTCCTGTTCCTGCGGCCCTGACGTTGTTGTGTGTTGAGTGGAAGGAAGTTCCCTCACAGAAGTGGCGGCCCGAACACTCCCAGGGACTCTGGGTGCAGAGGAAAGGAAAGAAGTGACTTCTGTTATTTCACAGATAAACCGACTCATCCTAGTTCACTTTCTCCACGTCACCACTCAGCATTTTCAGGGCCAGGAACAGCGTTAGGCCCCCGACCCCTGGCCCCCAGCCAGGTGTGGGGAGTGATTTACCCCTCAGGACACTCTCCAGTGTTTGGAGCGTTTTTTGATTGTCCCATTATTGAAAGGATTGTCCCTGGAGTGTACTGGGGAGAGGCCAGTGATGCCGCCGCACCGTCTAGGATGGACGGGATCACACCCCACAAAGAATGGTCCGGACCCAAATGTTGGCAGAAGCAAGGCCGAGGGACTCTGCACTAAACCAAGGGCACGCTGGGTTTGGTTTCAATGTTGTTAGTTGAGGATGGGTGGGGAGAGTGAGGCCGAGGGGACTGTGAGCGCCTAATCTTGGATGCAGTCACTGGCCCACTTTAGTCTTTGTTGATGTAAGGGTTGTGTTTTTTGCGGCAGTTATTGGGTGTCTGATTTTTATTGGTCCCTGTGTGCTGCAGTCGCCCATCTGTTTCCTAGTGGGGTTGAGATGTCCTCAGACCCGTGCCTGTCTGCGTGGCATGCGCCAGAATTAGGAGTTGGTATGGAGCACACTGGGAGGCCTACGCTGGAGACCCTGGGCTTTCTCTGCTTTTTCTTTCATTCTTTTTGAGACAGTCTTGCCCTGTGTCACCAGGCTGGAGTGCAGTGGTGCGATCTCAGCTCGCTGCAACCTCCACCTCCCAGGTTCAAGTGATTCTCCTGCCTCAGCCTCCTGAGTAGCTGGGACTACAGGCATCCGCCACCACGCCTGGCTCATTTTTATATTTTTGGTAGAGACAGGGTTTCACTCTGTCGGCCAGGCTAGTCTTGAACAGCTGACCGCGAGTGATCCACCCGCCTCGGCCTCCTAAAGTGCTGGGATTACAGGTGTGGGCCACCTCACCCGGCTCGTAGGCCCTGGGCTTTCTTTGGAGGTAAACCCCATCTGTTCTCTCTGTCTCAGCTGGGAGGGCTGGGGCTCTAAGGCCCATCCATGTGACTCCATGGCCACAGGTGCTGTCTGGACGAGGTCTGGACAACCTCGTCCGGTGGGGATCATGCCTCTTCCTGCCCCTGCCCTCCGTGGGGAAGGTGGGGTTCTGACTCTGAGATCTCATTTCTTTAGAGAAATTCAAGGAATTTCTGCAATTCCTTTGCTGAGATGTGGCCGAAATGAATCCTTGTGTGCAAATGGTGTTCTGGGGAAATTTTTTTTTTTTTTTTTTTTTTTTTTTTTTTGAGACAGAGTCTCGCTCTGTCGCCCGGGGCTGGAGTGCAGTGGCTGGATCTCAGCTCACTGCAAGCTCCGCCTCCCAGGTTCATGCCATTCTCCTGCCTCAACTCCCAAGTAGCTGGGACTACAGGCGCCTGCCACCTCGCCGACTAGTTTTTTTTTTTTTTTTTTTTTTTTTTGAGACGGAGTCTCGCTCTGTCGCCCAGGCTGGAGTGCAGTGGCCGGATCTCAGCTCACTGCAAGCTCCGCCTCCGGGTTTATGCCATTCTCCTGCCTCAGCCTCCCGAGTAGTTGGGACTACAGGCGCCCACCACCTCGCCCGGCTAGTTTTTTGTATTTTTTAGTAGAGACGGGGTTTCACCGTGTTAGTCAGGATGGTCTCGATCTCCTGACCTCGTGATCCGCCCGTCTCGGCCTCCCAAAGTGCTGGGATTACAGGCTTGAGCCACCGTGCCCGGCCTGGAAATTCTCATTTTTATGATAACTTTTCTAGTAAGTGGCACTTTTGAAGCTGTCTGGGGAGCAGAGCTGAATGGACTATTAATTTTGGCACAAAGAATGATCAGGCTTTTGGAATTATCTTACTGAGGGAGATAGGAGCAGCCTGGGGATCGGCTCATTTGAGTCCAAATTGCCTCTCTGACACCCTCCTCACCCGCCCCAGAAGGTGGGAAATCCTTGTGAACGGGTCCTGTTCCTAGGTAGCCCAGGCATCAGCCTGCCTCTGGGCACCTTGGGAACATAAATTCTCGTGAACCCTCAGACCGCCAGGACCTTGTATGAGCGGTGGGTTCTTTACCCAGTTGTAGCAGTAAGTGTTGAATCCATTTAGGGTATCATCATTTTGCTGTTACAGATGTAAACACCCTGTATCTTTAATTCTAAGATAGAAAACAGGCTAAAATCTGCGAGTGTTTTCCTAACTGGGCAGCAAAGCCCCAGCTGACCTGGAGCGTGTTACATGGGGGTGATCCCATCCCCCAGCCGAGGTGACGGCTCTCACCTCTCTCTGCAGGAGTGGGTTTGATGCCGCACAGACTCCCAAGGGCCCAGAGTACAGGTGCGGTAATACACACTGCTTTTTAAAACATTTTTTATTTTTAATTATTATGAATATATAATAGTTGTACCTATTTATGGGGTACATGTGATTTTCAAAATTTTTTTATTGAAGTAAAATATGCATATATCGTTTAACATCTTTACTGTTTGTGGGCATAGAGTTCAGTAATAGTAAATACGTTTACAGTCTTTTCTTCCCTTTTATCCTTTCTTTTCCCCACCCCTCCCCTTCCATACCTCTGATAATTGCAGTTCTCCTCTCTATGAGATCAACTCCGTTAGCTCCCACGTGTGAGTGAGAACAGGCAATGTTTTTCTTTTTATGCCTGGCTTATTTCTTATTTCTTTTTCTTTTTTTTGATACAGAGTTTTGCTCTGTTGCCCAGGCTGCAGTGCAGTGGCACGATCTCAGCTCACTGCAACCTCTTCCTCCTGGGTTCAGGCGATCCTCCTGCCTCAGCCTCCTGAGTAGCTGGGATTCCAGGCACCCGCCCCCATGCCTGGCTAATTTTTTGTATTTTTAGTAGAGATGGGGTTTTACCATGTTGGCCAGGCTGGTCCCAAACTCCTGACCTCAGGTGATCCTGCCCGCCTGTGCCTCCCAAAGTGCCAGGATTACAAGCATGAACCACCATGCCCATATGCCTGGCTTATTTCACTTAACGGTAAAGCACTTTCATCCCCATTGCCACAAATGATGGGGTTTTCCCCTTTATGGATGCACAGTGTTGTGTCATGGGCACGCACCACGTTTTCTGTGTCCGTTCATCCACTGACAGGCGCTGAGGCTGATTCCATACTGGGCTGTGGTGGTCAGGAGTGAACATGGGAGTGCAAGGTCTCTCTGTGCCGATTCCCTTTCTCGGCGTATATACCCAGTGGTGGGGCTGCTGGCTCATGGGGGAGTTCCAGGCGTGTCATATTCTCATACAAGCATGTGATGCATTATGATAAAATCGGGGTAATTAGTATATCCATCACCAAGATCATTTCTATGTTAGGAACATTCCAATTTTACTCTTAGTTATTTTGAAACATTATACATTATTATGTATACATTATACGTAATATGAATTATGTATGTATTATACATATTGTATACAGTGTTATACATTATGTGTACATTATTATGTATAACTTTGTTGTATATTATTATTATTTTTTGAGATGGAGTCTTGCTTTGTTATCCAGGCTGTAGTTCAGTGGCACGATCTCGGCTCACTGCAAACTCTGCCTCCTGGGTTCACACCATTCTCCTGCCTCAGCCTCATGAGTAGCTGGGACTACAGATGCCCGTCACCACGCCTGGCTAATTTTTTATATTTTTAGTAGAGACAGGGTTTCACTATTAGCCAGGATGGTCTGGATCTCCTGACCTCGTGATCCACCTGCCTCGGCCTCCCAAAGTGCTGGGATTACAGGCGTGAGCCACTGCGCACGGCCTATTATGTATTATTAAACATTATTATACATTATTAACTGTAGTTCCCCCATAGTGTCACTCACCCCTGGATTGTATCCCTTCTATCTCAAACTGTCTTCTTTATGCCCCCCTGCTCCCCACTACTTTTCTCAGCCTCTGGTAACCATCATTCTGTTCTGTGTCTCTGCGAGATCAGTTCTAACTCTGTCTTCATGAGATCAATTTTTTATTTAAGCTTTAACGTATGAGTAAGAACGTGCATTATTTGTCTTTCTGTGACTGGCTTATTTCACCTAATTTCTGCCTGTTCCATCCATGTTGCACTAAATGACAGGATTTCATTCTCTTTTATTGGCTGAATAATATTCTGTTGTATATCATGATGTGGAATCAATCTAAGTGACCATCAGTGGGTGCATGGATAAAATGTGGTATATACACGCAATGGAATATTTTTTCAGCCCTAAAAAAGCCTGCTTTTTAAAATCCCAAGCCTTCTGCGTCCTGGTATGCCTCTCAGTCCTGGGTTTTGGGTGAGCAGTCGTGGGCCTGCAGGAAGTACTCTGGTGACTGTGGACCCATGAATCAGCGTTTCGTTTCTGTGTGCTTATCTGTGCAGTAGAAATCATGTGTGCCCTCCTGTCTCCCTGGTAGAAAGGACTTGGAGAAGTCTTGAGACTAATGGGGCAGAGGCGCTGTTTGACTTGTCAGGGATGAGATGTCACGCCTTTGACTCCGTGGGTGTGTGACCAGGTGGGGAAACGGAGTCTGCACGTGCACACATCTGTTCATAGGTGGCTCTGCATTGAAGAGGCCCAGGCCCCTCCCCGGCCCGCTCTCCAGGTCATACCCACAGGCTGGGCTTCTCTCTGAGTCTCAGGCTATGGCATCTGGGGCTGGGCAATTCTTGGTGGGGGGTGGTCCTTTGAACCACAAGATGCTGAGCAGCACCTCTGCGTCCACCCACCCCATAACCACGGCAGTCAAAGAGGTCCTTACATCTCCAACATCGGCGAATGTCCTCTGGGGGAAAAAAAATCACTCTTTGGGTACCGTTGTTCTAGACCTATTTGGGCTCGAATTGAGAGGATGTTATGTTTTATTTTTTTTGAGCATGACTCAGTAATGTATCCAACAGATTTTTTCACCTATGCTCTAGTTTCTAACCTACAGCTCTCCAGGTTACCAACAGACCAAAACAATTAAACAGGTTACTATTAATTAAAGGGGCTTGTTTTTTCCTTTAGTAGTGCATGTGTGAAGAAAGTATTAATCTGGAAACAGTGGCATTTCTGCTGAAAGCCTGGCCTTGATCGACTGAGCTCTGCTGTCTGGCCGCTGCTTGCCCTCCTATAAACCTGGGCCAAGCCTACGTGTGAGGCATGCCAAGCCTTGGGCTCCTTTCCAGGGAGACTCGGGGAGGTTTGCCAGTTAACCCATTCTTTTCTACCTGGTGAACCAATTGTTGGTTCTTTCTTTTTTCTCTGAAGCTAAGGTTTTTCCTTAGAAGCCTACAAATGGCTTTAGTTTCTTGGAGGTGATGATACCAAGTATATCAGATGCTTTGACCCAAAGGCCATGCCCAGGATAAACTAGCCTGGCTCCGGTGGGTCAAAACCAGGCTGGGGCAAGTCAGTTGGTTAACCCAGGGCTGCCACTGTGGCTGCAGAAAAGAGTCGACTCCTTGCATTTGGTTTCATTCATGGATTTAATATCCTGTTGTTGAAGATTTTCCTGCAGAGTTAAAAAATTGTTCATCTTATTATAGTTCTTCAAATATGACTCACTTAAGATTCTTGCCGAGCACCGTGGCTCATACTTGTAGTCCCAGCACTTTGGGAGGCTGAGGCGGACGGATCATTTGAGGTCAGGAGTTAAAGACCAGCCTGGCCAACATGACAGAACTCCATCTCTACTGAAAACACAACAGGTAGCTGGGTGTGGTATAATCCTTGGAAGGCTGAAGCTTGAACTCAGGAGGTGGAGGTTGCAGTGAGCCTAGATTGCACCACTGCATTCCAGCCTGGGTGACAGAGTGAGACTGTGTCAAAAAAGAAAAAAGTCTTTTATCTTAATTTTTTGTTTGTTTTTTAAAGTTTGGTTCTGCTCTGGACAGCTGTTTGTAAACATTATCAGAGCCACCTTTGTCATCGTCCACACCCTAAAGAAAGGCTAGGAATAATTCTGATCATTTTATCAGCTAGTTCTTTCCATGATTAAAAACAACACATTCAAAAGGTGTCAGATAAGTGATGCCTTTTTATGTTGAAGGGATAACAGGTGTTGGAACAGCATCAGCATCCAGCCTCTGGTCTTCCCAGATGTGCTGCCACGGAGCCTGTGACACCCGCCGTCCCCCAAGCTCAGCTCAGGTGCCCGAGAGTCTCCATGTCCCCAAACCCCCGGTCAGCAGCTCCGTGCCTGCACCTAGACTGGCCAACTCTTCTGAGCTTGAAATATCAGCATGTGATCTTAGCTACCCTTGTTTCAGCCCTGAGCATTACAGCTTGACTTACTATACCAATAAACAAACCATTAACTTATCAATGAATTGATTGACATCATGCTTCCCTTCCTTAGTTGGTCTCATGGAGGTAGAGAGTAGGATGAGAGATAGCAGAGGCTGGGAAGGGGGTGTGGACAGCAGGAGATACAGAGAGGTGGACGGGTGCAAACATATGCTTAGATAGAAGGAGTAGGTTCCAGGGTTGATAGCAGAGTAGGCTGGCTGTGTTAGCAACAGCGTATTAATATATTTCAGAGTAATTGGGGGAGAGGACTGGAAATGTTCTGAATGCGTAGAATTTAAAAATACCCAGGGTGACAGACACCCCAGTACCCTAATCTGGTCATTACAGGTTCTGTGCATTCAACAAATACATGCACCCCACAAATACGTAAAATAATATGTGTCAATAAAATTTAAAACATATGGGGAAAAACCTTTCCCTTCCTGATAGAAACCCTTTGTTTGCCATAGGAAATATTTCTTTTTGGATAAAAGGAACCTCCTGCTTTTACAATTTTTTAAAGTGAGAAATCTCACACTTGGGACCCCAAATAAACACCTTTTCCCCAGAAGTGCTGCTGCTCCCCTGTCTGAGGAAGAGGGTGAAGGGGCCTCTCCTAATCCAGAGGATGCCTGAGCTCCTGCTCCTGGGGTGTGTGGATGGGGTGGCCATGGAAAGCAGTTGGCAAGACAAAGAGCAGGTGACAGCACTGGCCCTGACTTTTGGGGCTATGTCTGATTTTTTTTTGTTTTTAATTTCTGTCTCACCCCTCCCATCCCTGAGTGTGGCCCCTACCTTCCCCCAACGGTGTTGAAAGACCAAGCAAGTTTGTCCACATCGCATTCAGTCACATCTCTTTGATGTTTTAAACATAACTATTTCTGCCTGTTAACTTCCTTGAAGTGAAAACTATTCAGCCACTCCATTTCTGTCTAAAAATAAGTGATGCTTGAGCACAGCACTGTGCAGTTTCTTATGTGTAGCTGTTCCCTACCTGACTCTGCAGGGTCTTTACCAGAGCCCATGCCTTCCACTAACACGCGTGTGTGCTCACCGAGCTGGCTGACTCCCAGAAGACCAGTTCAGGCAGCCTGGGTCTGCTCTGCACTCCCCGCCTATCGCTGGAACATTGTCCAACAAAATCGACGCATCCAGGCTGATGGTAACCACAGGAACAAGCATTATCTTTTATTATATGTTTATATGCCAGCCAGGTCCCATGCTGAATTCTTCACGTATGATCTGCCTTCATCCCACCACCATGTACGCCATTGCCCGTGGCTTCAGACAGTCTGGTTCCAGTGAACATTTCAAACTGCAGAGGAGCACCATCTCCCTTCACCGCCACCTCCCCACCACTGTGGTCAGCTGAATGAGCCTCGGGGGGGGGGGGTCTTTGCTATAAGGTCACTGCCAGGCCAGTACTTGGAACTCTCTCTCTCTACTGGGGAGGAAGGGTGACTGGCTTCGCTACTGCTGGGGCTGTTGGTTGTACAACTTACCTGCAGTTGTGCACTCTTAGCTTTGGCTTAAAGAAATCTGTGATGCCAGAGGGCTAAATACATCATGCTGTTGCATTATTGGTCTTCCAAAGAAGCAAGTGCAGGACCATACGATGGTGTGTCGTGTTCTAACCTATTTCAGAATTTTACAGTTGACTGAGTCTTCCAAGAAGAAATCCTGAGGCTGCTCTATGGAAATTTTCTATCAAGTAATGAAATCAGTGAGTGTGCTTTGCTGGGGTGATTGGTAGGGTCTCTGGACAAGAGCGTTCCTTCAGAGTCTTGGTGGAGAAGTGAGCAGGGCTTGGGGTGTGTACTGGTGCGGGGCTGTTTAATCTCAGGCTCTGCCTCTGAATTTCCTAGAGACAGGATAAAACCACGATTCCTGGCCTTTGAAAACCATTGACATAGTGAACTTCCTGCCGCCTCTCTTTCATGCACACCTAGTTTTGAACACTGGTGTTTCCTGAGTCTAAGCCTAGATAGCCGTTCAGAGCTGACCTCTCTGCATGCTTGCTCTGAATTCTAGAGGTGAAACACTTTATTAAGGAATGTTGTAGCTTTAGGTTCTGTGGGGGAGGGAAAAGGATTAAACTAGGGAAAACTTGATTCTGTAGGAAACAAAAAAAATAGTAGGCCTGGCACGGTGGCTCACACCTGTAATTCCAGCACTTTGGGAGGCCGAGGCGGGCAGATCACGAGGTCAGATCGAGACCATCCTGGCTAACACAGTGAAAACCTGTCTCTACTAAAAATACACACACAAAAAAAGCCAGGCATGGTGGCGGGCGCCTGTAGTCCCAGCTACTCGGGAGGCTGAGGCAGGAGAATGGCGTGAACCCAGGAGGCGGAGCTTGTAGTGAGCCGAGGTCGCGCTACTGCACTCCAGCCTGGGTGACAGAGCAAGACTCCATCCCCCCCTCAAAAAAAAAATTAGTATTTACTCAGAAGTAGCAAAGCCCATAAATCTCTAAATGTAGTAACTATGTCTACAGAAAGCTGGTGATAACATTATCTGGAAGACACTTTTAAAGTCTGTTATCTCCAGTAGCTTATTTTCTTCTGGTAGTGGGAATGTTCACCATTTGGAGTTAGTCGAGTGAAGAATTCAGGAAATCAGATTGGAAAAAAGCATTGTCTAGTTGAGAAGACACATGGACCCATCCAACAAGCATTCTGAAAGAAAAAGCGTACTGCTGCCACACAGCAGTATAATGTCCCTTTGTCTGTAACTTAAAAAAAAAATACATATGAGATGTCCGCGAAAGCCACCCCTAGGTGAACTAGCTTACTCCATTTATGATGGATTCAGTGAATAGCTACAAATTCTGGCCAAAACCACCTCTACATATGGAACAATGTCCTACCTGGTTAGAAGGCTGTGGTTATTTTGGCATGGCTCAAAACAATTTCGAATAAGTTAAAATGACTTCAGAGCCTGTGGCGTGTTCTTAGATGTGATCAAATGGCTCAGTGTAAAAATTCTGTCGGACGATGGATCCGATGCAGCCAACAAGGAGCTCTAAGGTTCATCTTGTGAGTCAGAGTCCACAAGACAGAGAGTGTTACTTTGGCCAAAAAACTGAGATAAGGTTAAAGGTTTTATGCTCTGTTTTTCCTATGTGAGTCATAAAACTGGCTAGGAAGGCAAATTCCAAAAGGGTGTTTTAGGAAACATTTGGGCTTTGGCTGTAGTAAGATAAATATTCAGCCTTCTAAGAAGGCTTCAAAAGAGAAAACTCATCTGAATTTCTACGTTGTAGTACGTTTGGGCAAAATGAGTCTTCCTAATTTAGTAATATCTTCCTTGTTGGTGAAAGACAGCTTAGAACTGCGGTTGGTGGTTACTTTTCACATGTTCCATGGGCATCGTGACTTTGCAAATTAAAGAATGAGTCATTTCCTAGCAACTTAGCTCACGCATGCACTAGACAGGCAGCTTTGGAGGCGGCTCTCAGAAAGTCCTCCCTTTTAATTTTTTAATTGCTTTCTTTGCCATATGCATCTGTGCAACACAAAATAATGAAATTATTTTTAGAGAACGTTTTACTTTTCAAAATGGTGTGGTTTGCAGAGCAGTTTTCTTATTACTCTAGAAGCTAGGGGATTCGTTAACATGTTTGATTAAATCCATATTTAAATTCTGCAAACTCATGCAGGGAAAGGCAATTGTTTGGTTCCCACTATGGCATATTAAGTAGTAAAGTGCCGGGTGGTGGTCGACTTGGAAGCAGCGTCTGGGATAGCGCGTGCTCCAGGAATACTCTGAAAGCTGATGCCGTGAGGGGTGCATGGTTGACTCCTGGGCCTGAGATGGCCTCAGGATGTTGCAGCAGCGTTGGTGGCATCCTTTTAGCAGGGCAGCGGCCGGGACTGGCGCCTTCCCCTCAGTCTCTTTATTTACCAGAAAACTGCATGCACAGAAATGACCGCAGCAGCTCTGGGTGTGGGAATTTAGAGCTGTCCGTTTTCAGTTTTGCCAGAGCCCCAGGGTTATGGCCACTCTACATCCCGGTCCACCCAGGGAGGTCCTGGTTTCTGCTGTGGTTCAGGCCTCATCATGGGCCATCTTTTCTCTCCTCCTGAGATGTGGGCTTGGAGGATGGGACGTCGTCCCTCTAAGAAGGGTCCGTTTCAGCATGGTGGTGCAGGCTCTGACTCTTCGGCCCAGGTCACTCGCCTGCTTCCTTGTTTTCTTGCCCCTCGAGCTTCATGGAAGTGAATCTGGAAAGTCAGGATCACCACAGATGGCAGTTTGTTCAGCGTTGCTCCCAGACCTGAAGAACGGGGTGCTCTGTTGTACGTGCAGCATGAAGCATAATTCTTAGCAGAGACCTGGGAGTTTGGGGTGGTAGAGATCACTAAAAATGCAACCCTAAGGCTAGGTTATCTCTTTATTTATATATCCACTCGCCTACCCTCCTACCTATTGTACTTCTAATATTCTAAGGAATATGGCCTCCAGGAGTCACTCGCGGCTTTGCATGTGGCCGTCTGTGCCTGGTGCGTCTTTGTGTGGACTAGAGCACCCGCAGCGGGACAGAACAGAAACGGTGCCTCCCAGGGTGCCCTGTGCAGAGGGGAGACCTGCGTCTGACCTCACACTTGCTCACCCTCGCCCTCCAGGGGGACAGCTACACTGGGCTCATCTGCACTGCAAGGGAAATCTATTTTCAGAGCAAGGGGAGACAATAATAATAATAATCCCTCGAGTGAGACTGTGTTTAGTGGGGCTATGTTTAGAAGATGTTTCACTGCTTTGCCATGGAGGTAGGGGCCTGGTGATGAGCAGTGCCTATACCAGCCTGTGAGCCAGTGGCTGGGTGCCTGGAGGGGGGTCTCAGGAGGTGCAGACGGGGCTGCCATCGCTGAAATGAACCAGCTCTGCTTTGGGTTCTGTTCCATTCCAGACTGTTTTCTCCTTTCTTGTTTATTACATGTATGACACTAAATTATAAACACACACATGGCCGAGCGTGGTGGCTCACACCTGTAATCCCAGCACTTCAGGAGGCCCAGGCAGGCAGATCACTTGAGATCAGGAGTTGGAAACCAGCCTGGCCAATGTGGTGAAACCCTGTCTGTACTTAAAAATAAATAAATAAATAAATAAATAAATAAGCCAGATGTGGGAGTGTGTGCCTATAATCCCAGCTACTCCGGAGGCTGAGGTAGAAGGATCACTTGAACCCCGGAGATGTAGGCTGTAGTGAGCCAAGATTGCACCACTGCACTCCAGCCTGGGCGACAGAGCAAGACTCTGTCTCAAAATAAAATAAACATATATGTATATATAATGTTTCTGATGGAAATTTACATTTATAAATATAAGTATACAAATTGGCCAGCTATCAAGGTGCCTGCACTATTGATTAATTTATATACAGAACTCCGTAATCTATGAATCATTTCCTTTTTAAAAACCTTTCTTCCTTTTTTCTGTCCTCCTGACCCTCACTAAGGAGGGCTTACGAATCCAACAATAATCTATTGTAAACTTTTCTAAATCCCTAATAGTTATTCCTTCTTAAGGTTAAATCCTGTGGAAAGCGAGTTACATAGATGAAGGTACCAATGGGCATTGCTGCATTTCTTAATCTTGTACATTCTGTGGAGAAAAAGATGGGGATGCATTTAGCATTGAAAGGTAATTGTCCTTGGGCTTCTTCTATCAATATGTCCTCACATATTGATATCTGATTCCCTAATGCAGTGCGGCGTCATTAATGGAGGGTAAGGCAGACAATTATTTGGCTGTGCTGTTTAATAATATTTAATATATATCTCAAGTGGCCCAGGTTGCCTTGGCAGACGGAGCCCCTGATAAAATGCTCCCTTGTATGTCCTGTGGTCAACAACACTGTGTGCCTGTGAGTTTGTGCTGAAGTATGATAAACACGTTGGGTGAACGTGACCCCTTTCAACCTCTCGGGAAACGGTGGGCCATAGGAGAATGGCTTGATTCCTCGTTGCACTCTCAGGCTGAGTCTAGGCAGAAGTTCTCATTACTAGGGACTCAATGTGAGGGCTTTCCCACAATTCCCTGCTTTCATCCAGCGCTGGGGAAGTTCCCATTACTAGAGACTCGGTGTGAGGGCTTTCCCACAATTCCCTGCTTTCATCCAGCGCTGGAGCAGAAGTTCCCATTACTAGGGACTCGGTGTGAGGGCTTCCCCACAATTCCCTGCTTTCATCCAGCGCTGGGGCAGAAGTTCCCATTACTAGGGACTCGGTGTGAGGGCTTTCCCACAATTCCCTGCTTTCATCCAGCGCTAGGGCAGAAGTTCCCATTACTAGGGACTCGGTGTGAGGGCTTCCCCACAATTCCCTGCTTTCATCCAGCGCTGGGGCAGAAGTTCCCATTACTAGGGACTCGGTGTGAGGGCTTCCCCACAATTCCCTGCTTTCATCCAGCGCTGGAACTGCCCTGTCCTCTGACCAGCGGATGCTCAGGATCTGACATTCACTGTTATTTTTCCCATTTTATATAATTTAAGGATCACTTCCCATTTAGTGAAGTTTATCTCAGTTTTAAAAGATTCTCCCTTTCTCCCCTAGGGCTACCAGGGCATGGTGGACGGAGGTGCGAACATCGCGGAGGCCGACTGGGAGAGCGTCTCCAGTATCCTGCAAGTGGTGCGTACTGGGCTGCTGTCCACGGGGTTCTCTGAGTTAGAGTCTCTTTCATGTGTAGTAAATTCCCAGAACACTTGAGCGCAGATCAGTTGAGAAATAGAGATTATGTGGACAGAACAGACTGTGAGAAGCTCTTTACTTGTGGTTTGATCTTTAGAAATGCATGTGTTAATCTGTGACTCACTTTGAGCATTTGCTAATAGAAATAATCCAAATCGGTGCCTCCCCGCTGAAGACACTCGTGGGGCCCACACCTTCCTGCTAGTCTCAGGCTGTCTCTGCACTGGGCGCCTCCTGATTTCTGCCACATCGGAAGAGAGGTGGAGGGAATTTTGACAACCACGGAAGTTAGGTGGAGCAACATTTGCAAAACATCAGGACGTTGTGGGCTGAATTCACACAGGGGAGCATTTCCATTCTGTGGTCGTGATTGACATAGGAAGATGACGTGAACAGAGGGCTGAAGTGTGTATGTGTATCAGTGAGTTTGTGTTTTTGCGTGTGGTATATGTGGTGTGTGAATCTCAGTGTGTATGTAACTGTGTGAGTTTGGTGTGTGTCTGTATGTAGGTGTGAGTCTGAGTATGTGTGGTTTGCCCGTGTGTATGTGTTAACTGTGTGAGTTTGTGGCTAGTGAGTGTGTATCTGTGTGTGGGATGTGTGTATATGTGGTTTCCTTGTATGTGCAGGTGTGTGTGGTGTCTGTGTGTGTGTGGTGTGTCTGTGTGGGGTGTGCGTGTGTGGGGTGTATGTGTAGGTGTGTGTGTGGGGTGTGTGTGTATGTGTAGGTGTGTGGGGTGTGTCTGTGTGTGTCAGCGAGCGAGCGAGGGAGTGGGAATGGCACCCACTCCTCTGCAGCCCAGTTATCCTGGTTTCATTCCTAAGTTGCAGCCACCTCTTTTGTCTTTTTGGTGGGAGTTTCTGGGTTGCTGACTCTACCTCCCATCGTGCTGGCTTTCATGCTGGCCCCTGGCTTTTTGTCCAGGCAGAGTCTGGAGAGCACCCCTGCCCTGTTCTGCGCCCCTACCCTCATCTGCCTTGGGGGCCGGGTTGTAAGTGGTCTCAGGTCACACTCGGTGCCGGTGACACAGGATCGTGTGGAGTGAATTTCAGATTTTGTAACCTTTTCATAATGCTTTGACAAATTAAATGGTGGTAGGTTTCATGTAAAAATATGAACTTTTCTGGAATTTGGAATACTAATAAGTCTCCATATGTGAAAATGAGCTGTGTGCATGCACCATTGGTGTATCAAAACACACACTCATGGACCGGGCGCGGTGGCTCACGCCTGTAATCCCAGCACTTCGGGAGGCCGAGGTGGGCGGATCACGAGGTCAGGAGATGGAGACCATCCTGGCTAACACGGTGAAACCCCGTCTCTACTAAAAATACAAAAAAAAAAAGCCAGGCGTGGTGGCGGGTGCCTGTAATCCCAACTACTAGGGAAGCCGAGGCAGGAGAATGGTGTGAACCCAGGAGCGGAGCTTGCAGTGAGCCAAGATTGCGCCAGTGCACTCCAGCCTGGGTGACAGAGTGAGACTCCGTCTCAAGAAAAAAAAAAAGAAGAAACAGGCAGTCACATCAATGCAGGGGTTTCCTGGGAGCTGCGTGCAGACCGAAGCCAGGGAGAGCCCTTGCCTCTAGCGCGGAGACAACCCCTGCTGCGCTTATGAGCACCTTGCTTGATGAAGTCAGCATGCGTTTAGGGATCCAGTCTGGATTGGAGTTTGTTGGTGCATTCATGATTTTATTTAAATGAATCCTGCATTTGTCGATCCCACCGATTCTTAGTTTTTGGAAAACCAAGTGTGATGCATCATGGTCTATGTCCCCTGGAAGTCTGGATGAAATACTTTTAAGTTCCTGAACACGTAGCTCTTTAAAAGGGGCAGCGGGTATGTGGTGCAAAAAAAAATCCCCTTGGCCCCAGGTTCCTGCTGGTTTTACCTGCAGGTGCTGTAAGGGGAGACTGGAGGGAGAGCCTGGCCACTGGTCATGCCACTTCCCTTGTCCTGGCCAGCATGCTTGATGGCAGTGGGCTCCTCTTTGGTTCCACGTGCATCTGGTTGAGCTCATTGGCCGGTGCTGGGGCGGCTGCTGTGACCCCACAGGCTGGTTCCTGCTCCATGTATTTAACTGATGGCTGCTGTGTGTCTGGCTCCTCCCCTCCCTGGCTCCTCCTGGTGTGATGCGCTTGTCTTTGTGGAATGCTGGTCTGGGACTAAAAACAGGAAAATCATAGTCTTTCATAGCTAGTTACTGACAAGGTGAAAATGAGAAAAACGTAAATTCCAGCACCTCCTGTTTATAGTCAGCCTGTGTGTGCCATCCACCTGGCTTTCTGTCATGCTGTGAGGAGATGAGTAAGCTGGTGTCGTCTTTCCCAGGGCGGGACGATCATTGGCAGTGCGCGGTGCCAGGCCTTCCGCATGCGGGAAGGCCGCCTGAAGGCCGCCTGCAACCTGCTGCAGCGTGGCATCACCAACCTGTGTGTGATTGGCGGGGACGGGAGCCTCACCGGGGCCAACCTCTTCCGGAAGGAGTGGAGCGGGCTGCTGGAGGAGCTGGCCAGGAATGGTGAGTGGAAGCCTGCTCCTGTGTCCTGCGGGCTTTTGCCCTGTTTCAGAGCTTTGGAACGGACATGTTTCCCTCTTCACTGCAGCAGAAGCACCTGTTCTCGCAGATCTTCCAGGTCACCATCTCAGGACTTTTTATGATCTCAAAAAACAATAGCAGCAATCATAAGAATGCTAGTAATTTAACCTTACCATATGCCAGGCACCCTTTGACCTTTGACACAGATAGTTTTATGGAATCCTCACGACAGCCATCCAAGCCAGTTTTTAGATCATCCCATTTACAGATGAGGAATCAAACAGCCACTCAGCTGTGGTGGGCCAGGTCCCCAGCAGCCTGGGACACCAGCGTCCGCCTTTCAGCCCTCACACTGTATCTCTCCAGCTCGCTGGGGTCCCTTAGAACTGAAGTTTTCACAAGACTTTATTTATTTAGATAAATTTCTGCCAATACATCATCTGGTACCACCTTTGACACTACTTAGGAAAGCGTTTCTGAGAGTCCTGTGTGTATGTAGGTTTTTTGGTTTGCTTGTTTTGAGACGGAGTCTGTCTCCCTTGCCCAGGCTGGAGTGCAGTGATGCGATTTTGGCTCACTGCAGCCTCTGCCTTCTGGGTTCAAGCGATTCTCCTGCCTCTTTCTCTTCCTCCTGAGTAGCCAGGATCACAGACATGCACCACCACACCCGGCTAACTTTTTTTTGTATTTTTGGTAGAGACAGGGTTCCATCGTGTTGGCCAGGCTGGTCTCGAACTCCTGACCACAGGTTATCCACCCACCTCGGCCTCCCAAAGTGTAGTTTTTCTCCCCTGAAGCAGTTGTTATGTAATTTCAATGCAATATTAAATATGTCCAGGGAAGCATATTGTTTAATAGCAACTTGATGAGAGGCGGCTTTGAGGCAAAGCAGCTGTCTCCAGGCTTGTGAACATCCTTGTAGGGGACGGAGAACACTGCCCGCTGGAAGCAGCCAGGCCTCACAGTTCTTGCTTGTCCACGTTGTCCTGGTCTGGCACAGCCTACTGAGTGTACAGAGCAGGACAGTGGCCCCGAGTCCAGGCCTAAGCTTGCCCCTGGCCCTTCGATGGTTCCGACTCCCTTTATACAGAGCTGTGCAGCCTAGGTCTGTCCTGAGTGCGAGGTAGATGCCCGCCCACGATCCAGCTTCCCACAGATGCATGAGAAATCAGTGAAGATGGTCTAGTGTCTTAGATTCTCAATTCCGTAATTGTAACATATCCGTGTTCAAAGCCGTGTCATTCTCTGAAGCTGTTGCCAGGAAATACTGAGATTTTTGTTTACCAATTGCAAATATGGATCCTTTCTTTTATTTTTCGAATCCACTGCTCTTGTCTAAGTGCCAGGTGACAGCGCCCATTGTGTGTAACTGCTGCCAGCTTTGTCTGGCTTCTCTTTCCTTAACTATGCAGAATCCGGTTGCACTGAGTTCTGAGGAAATAAAGAATTGACCCGGGCAGTGGCTCACACCTATAATCCCAGCCCTTTGGGAGGCCAAGGCAGGACGGTCTCTTGAGCCCAGGAATTTAAGACCAGCCTGGGCAACATAGAGTGTGGCTCTACCAAAAAATTAAGAAATCAGCCAGGCATAGTTCTAACTTCTCAGGAGACTGAGGCAGGAGGATCGCCTGAGCCCAGGAGTTCAAGGCTGCAGCGAGCTATGATAGTGCCCCTGCACTCCAGCCTGGTCAACAGAGTGAGACCCTGTCTCAAAAAAATGATAATAAATAAATGATACCAGTAACAAATCAAAGAGTTTCGAGTGTTTGTTTAGAGTGGTTGTGTTGCTGTTTGCTCCCCACACAGGCCAGATCGATAAGGAGGCCGTGCAGAAGTACGCCTACCTCAACGTGGTGGGCATGGTGGGCTCCATTGACAATGATTTCTGCGGCACCGACATGACGATCGGCACTGACTCCGCCCTGCATAGGATCATCGAGGTCATTGACGCCATCATGACCACGGCCCAGAGGTAAAGAGCTCAGAGGAACCGGCAGGAGGCCACGTGGGGCCGGATGTGTGCCCAGCTCAGATGTTACCACAGGCTCTAGAACATTCTGCAGATTGGGTGTCCTGGTGCTGGCTCGTAACTTGACTTTTAGGAACTATTGCCAGAAAATTGTTCTCTGGTCTGCTTTCCATTTTTAATTTTAAAACATTCCTTGTTTTTAACCTGATGATAAAAGAAAGCTGTTGATTAGAATTTGAAAGGAAGAAACAAAATAATAATTATCTGAATGTCCTATCCAAACATCTCCGGAAGGAGTGGCAAGAAGTAAACTGTGGTATGGATTTTCCACACCACTCATTAGAGATGCGGCCAGCGATGTCCTGCCCTGTGTAACCTATGGATTCACAAAGTGTGGTGGGGCCACAGCATTTGATCCGAGGTGCTCTAGACTCGGCAGATCATCACTAATGACTCTGTGGGACACCCTACAATTTCTGAAGCAATTTGCATGAAAACCATGTGAAATGGTAAATAGAATAAGTGTCTCCCCTTTAAGGACGAGGTGCTTGAGACTGAGAGAGTGCTGTATCCAGTCCCCAGTGTGGTGCCTCCCAGTCTTCTGTGTGTCCTGTTCCCAGTGATGCCTCACTGGACGTTCTCAGTGTGTGGGCGTGAACCCCACAGTTGGTGGAAAATCACTAAGTTGGAAGGCTGCTCGGAGCAGTTGGATTTTTCCATTCCCTGGGAATACCCAGTCTCTGGGCATTAACCACTTAGTGACACTGGCATGCACTTGTTTCCCTGGGAGAGATCCAGCCGTGGCTCTTGACAGCAGCCACCAACTGTGCCCAATAGAGAAGGTATCTGGGAAAGAGCCCAGCACAGGACCTGGGAGTGTGAGTGTGTCCTGGGCACAGGCAGGTGAGGTGTCAAATGTGCAACTGGAGAGCGCAGAGGTGGCTCAAGTCACTTTCCTCACAGGAGTCTGGAAGGCTACTGCATAGCGTTTGCCTTAGTAGAAAATGAACCATTTTTGAAGCCTAGGTCCTTGCAGGCCTCCTGGCTAACTCGGCTGTCAAGCCCCTTCTCTCTGCTTTCTGAGCTGTGTCCAGGGCTGAGTGGGTGCTCCCTGTGTTTCTCTGCTTTCTGAGCTGTGTCCGGGGCTGAGTGGGTGCTCCCTGTGTTTCTCTGCTTTCTGAGCTGTGTCCGGGGCTCCCTCTGTTTTTCTTTCAGCCACCAGAGGACCTTCGTTCTGGAGGTGATGGGACGACACTGTGGGTATGTACCTGCGCTGGGTCCAGTGCCCGCGGTTCGGGTTGGGGACCCTTAGCGTCATCTCCCCGAGGCTGTACCCTACATCCTGAATGCTCCCGTGGAGAGTCCTGGAGGGACCGGCGTCCTGCTTCATACCTGGCATTAGATCTGTCCATTTGTCACTGAGTAGGGTGCCTGGGGTACCCTCATGGGAAGGATCCTTCTGGGGTGTTGATGATGCTGTTGTCTTGTCCACGTAGGTACCTGGCCCTGGTGAGCGCCTTGGCCTGCGGTGCAGACTGGGTGTTCCTTCCGGAATCTCCGCCAGAGGATGGCTGGGAGGAGCAGATGTGTGTCAAACTCTCGGAGGTAATGTGGGTCCCGTGGCCATCGATAGCGGGCGATGCTGGCTGCATTGCTTTAATCAGGATCCCAAGTGGGACGGCATTTTAAGCACGTGAAAGTATTTCTCTGTCTCCAGTTTGTCACACTTTGTATTTCACTCTATGGACTGTGAGCGTGGGGCATGTTTTCCTCTATGAAGGCTGAGACTCAAGGCAGAAGAGGTCTCATTTAAGACCTGAGTCTGAGACAGAGTGAGCCTGGTTAGAATGCCCCATGTGTGCCTGACTCTGGCAGGTGGACTTCAGGCACTGTTGGCTCCAGGCTCCACACAGCCACCACTACCATTTTCTATGGGCAGGTCTTTAATGCGGGGCTTTATAGAAAGCGAATCCATTGAGGATGAGTTAATCCACATCGTGGAGTGGTCGCTGTGTTCCTTTCATGACCTCTTTAGGCTCACGTGACTGCTGTGAGCATAGGAAGGACAATGGGGACAGCAGCACGGCGGCCCAGCAGTGCAAGGCCTTTCGGGTGCAACTGTGGCCACCAGAACCCACTGTGTGGGCCCTGTGTTCGCTCACACTGTGTTTTCTGTCCCGCCTCTCTGCTGCTGGAGCCTGTGTGCAATACAACTTCATCCCAGTGGCCAGGCTTCGGGGCCTCCCCTGGGAGGGGCCAGGGAGGAGTGGTTTATAGGGAGGTGGCAGGAAACTCTGAGGGGGGGCAGAAAGCATGAGTGTACGAGGCGCCTGTTTGGGGTCCATGTCTGTGTCCTTCCCCTTGGGAACCCCTGTCAGTCACACCAGCGCCCTCCACCGAGGGCTGGCTGGGGGCCACATTTCTGTCTGTGGTGGTGATATGAGCTCCCAGTCCCAAAAAGCTCTCTTCCAGTGAGCCACAGCTGCCCTGCCCCTTCACCCCTGCCCCCTCCTCCCCCCGCCCCTCACCCCGCCCCTGCCCCTCACCTCACCCCTGCCCCTCCTCTCACCCCTGCCCGTCCTGTCATCCCATCCCTCCCTGCTGTCATCCAGAGCACCTTTCACCACCTTCTGATGTCATTGGGAAGCAGCTCTTAGGAAGCTGGGCAAAGATTCCTGCCCAGAAAGAGGCTAGTTCAGTCTGAGACAGATTTCTGTGGTTTTGTTGCAGTTGTTGCTAAGAATGGGATTAGGAATTTGAGAGCTTTAATTTTCTGTGCCTGCAGAACCGTGCCCGGAAAAAAAGGCTGAATATTATTATTGTGGCTGAAGGAGCAATTGATACCCAAAATAAACCCATTACCTCTGAGAAAATCAAAGAGGTGAGTGCGTGCAGCTGTTCACTTTCCCTTGGTTTCTGACTGGAAGCAGGGGAGGTTAGCATCATGCGCAGGCTTGGTTTAGAACACTGAATTATTAACTTTTTATCCTTGATATTTAAAACATTTTCATAACAACTCAGAAGTTGGACAGCATGGGAAACACGCAGTGCCCGCTCCTGGGAGCCCGTTCCGCTTGCGTCCCCTCTTGCCGAGCCCCTAGAGGTTCCGGGACTCCCCAGCAGACATAGAGGAGGTCAGCTCGAGTGGTCACACGTGTTCTTTGGAATAGAGTGTTCTGGCTCTTAAACGTGAGCTGCTCTGAGAATGAGGACTGAACACTTGGCAGCTGACCTGGGCTTCTGTTTGCCACAGTGGGAAAAGGCGGCGCCTTGCTCTTCCCTGTGCCCTCCCGTAACCCAGAGCATCAGCTGAGCGCATTCTTACAAAGAAAGCTGCTGTGTCCTCGTGGCCCTGCCGGGGGACGGGCTCTGGCAGGCTTCATGCCCTGGGGCTTGCTCAGTGCCCGCCCATCTGGAGAGGACTCTGATGCCATGGGCTGGGCTCCTGCTGTAGACGGCTGGGGACGGGCTCTGGCTCTAGCAGCCACAGGGCAGAAGACATCCCCACCTGCCTTTGTAAGTCGTGTTCTTTATTGTGCTTTGTTATGGTCAGTTAAGGAGCAAAACATGTCTCTGGATATGAAACGGTGACAGACACCTGGGAAAGACATCTGCCAATATTTATAAGTGGTAATCCATAAAGTTGAGGCAAAGGTTTTATTTCCCACTTAATTATAATTAAATTACAGGACAGTGGACCAAGAAGGAACCATGAAATTCATGTAGCCCAGCCCCACTCTTCTTACAGAGGAGTAAGCTGAGTTCCAGAGACAGTCAGTGGCCTCTCCAGGTCACCGGGCCAGCGTGCCCGTGGGGTGGGGCGAGGGCAGTGCCTTGATTAGACTGGGTTGTGCTGTCAAATCACAGCTAAACAAATTTAAGCTGGTTAAAGGAAAATGTTTACATTTTTGTAAAATATAAGTAATAGTTTAAATGCAAGCTACTGAAACTTTTTGTTGTTGTTGTTAAAGCACCAAACATGTGACTTGCATTCGTTTTCTAGGTGCGAGCCAAGGTTTTCTTTGGTAACAAAAGTATTATTTTTAAAACCGAGTTTCAGCTGCCTGTTATATATACTAAATGTTCTGCTAGGAAACAAAATTTAGAAATAACTTTTCCCATTTAGATCTGAAGAAAGAGCGAAAACCCTTTTTTAGTGCCCAGTACCTGCTTCCAGATCTGGGCTGCTGTGTCCGCATCACGGTTCCGCGTCCTAACGAGACGTTTCCTTGCAGCTCGTCGTCACGCAGCTGGGCTACGACACACGTGTGACCATCCTCGGGCACGTGCAGAGAGGAGGGACCCCTTCGGCATTCGACAGGATCTTGGTGAGGATGGGAGGGTTGGGCATCTTCACAGGGTCTCTAGGAGGAAGTGTTTCTGGAGAGGCGCAGGCACCAGCTGGCCACAGAGGCTGGCAGGATGCTCCCCCAGAGATGCCAGCGGCCCGGCCCTCGCCTTGACGATCCTTGAGACCTTTGGTGCAGACCAGTCTCTAGGCGTACAGCCGTTCAGATGTGGGGAGAGCTCTCTAGTGTGGGAAGGCAGTGCCTGCTGTTAGGATGACGTGGACCCCAGAGGACACACCCCAGGGCAGAAAGGCTGTGTTCCTTGTGTGGGTTTCTGGAAACTGACTCAGGGCAGCAGGAATCCCAAGTACAAACTCAGCTCTTAACACTCCTGCTCTCCGTCTGGCCCTGACCTCCCCTCTGTTCCCATCTTGCCAGTTCTAAAGGAGTGGAAATCGCTTTGCTCTGAAGAGTTGGGCTGCAAGTGGGGAGGGCTGTGAGCACCTGACTGAGATCACTGGAGGTCATGGAAAGATAGCAGGAGGTGACAGGGACGGGGCAGGGCGGGGGGCTGCCCCGACCCACGTGGACCTGGTTTCCAGGCCAGCCGCATGGGAGTGGAGGCGGTCATCGCCTTGCTAGAGGCCACCCCGGACACCCCAGCTTGCGTCGTGTCGCTGAACGGGAACCACGCCGTGCGCCTGCCACTGATGGAGTGCGTGCAGATGGTGAGTGGGCAGCCCACGGCCAAAGGCGGGGCAGGGGCAGCTGGGGACAGACGCTGCTTGTCGGGCCAGCCTGGGCACCTTGGGTGTCTTGTCGGTGCACGCTGGGTTACACAGCCTTTCTGAGAAGGGGGTGAGCTGCCCATGGGGAGGGAGCAGGCTTGTGTTCTCACCCACACCTGCAGAACCTGCGCTGTCTTCACTCTTTGGTTTTCTAAGTTACCATCCGTCCTTGTGGCACGTAGTTGTAACCTCCCCTGAGGTGGGTCTAGAGTGTTGGGATCCCAACAGTCGAAGAGGTTCCAGGTGGCCCCAGTGCACCAGGCGCTGCAGAAGGACAAAGTACAGGGAGGCGGTCGCAAGAGAGATCTGTGGACAGAGTGGCAGGGAGGCGGGCGTGAGAGAGATCTGTGGACAGAGTGGCAGGGAGGCGGGCGTGAGAGAGATCTGTGGACAGAGTGGCAGGGAGGTGGGCGTGAGAGAGATCTGTGGACAGGGAGGCAGGGAGGCGGGCGTGAGAGATCTGTGGACAGAGTGGCAGGGAGGCGGTCACAAGAGAGATCTGTGGACAGAGTGGCAGGGAGGCGGTCACAAGAGAGATCTGTGGACAGAGTGGCAGGGAGGCGGGCGTGAGAGATCTGTGGACAGAGTGGCAGGGAGGCGGTCACAAGAGAGATCTGTGGACAGAGTGGCAGGGAGGCGGTCACAAGAGAGATCTGTGGACAGAGTGGCAGGGAGGCGGTCGCAAGAGAGATCTGTGGACAGAGTGGCAGGGAGGCGGTCACAAGAGAGATCTGTGGACAGAGTGGCAGGGAGGCGGTCGCAAGAGAGATCTGTGGACAGAGTGGCAGGGAGGCGGTCGCAAGAGAGATCTGTGGACAGAGTGGCAGGGAGGCGGTCGCAAGAGAGAATCTGTGGACAGAGTGGCAGGGAGGCGGTCGCAGAGAGATCTGTGGACAGAGTGGCAGGGAGGCGGTCGCAAGAGAGATCTGTGGACAGAGTGGCAGGGAGGCGGTCGCAAGAGAGATCTGTGGAAGAGTGGCAGGGAGGCGGTCGCAAGAGAGATCTGTGGACAGAGTGGCAGGGAGGCGGTCACAAGAGAGATCTGTGGACAGAGTGGCAGGGAGGCGGGCGTGAGAGATGTGGACAGAGTGGCAGGGAGGCGGTCACAAGAGAGATCTGGGACAGAGTGGCAGGGAGGCGGTCACAAGAGAGATCTGTGGACAGAGTGGCAGGGAGGCGGTCGCAAGAGAGATCTGTGGACAGAGTGGCAGGGAGGCAGGGAGGCGGGCGTGAGAGCTCTGTGGACAGAGTGGCAGGGAGGCGGGAGTGAGAGAGATCTGCGGGGCGGTATTTTGTAGGGGAAGGTGGGACCTTCCCAAACTTCTCCAGTTTCAGCCACTTCCTGTCCTCCTATCCCCGAGGACATTCAGGTCTGTGATGGGACACAGGGATGACTCTGGTCCCCCGAAGATGCACCCACCCTTCTCGGGCCAGGGAGCTGCCGCCTGCAAATGAACAAAGGGAAAAGCAGTTCCCGCTTTCCAGGCATTGTTCAGTAGTGGAGGTGACTGTGGAGTTAGCTGCATTCGAAGTTTGTTTTATTTTATTTTATTTTTTATTTATTTATTTAGACATGGAGTCTCGCTCTGTGGCCCAGGCTGGAGTGCGCTATCTCGGCTCACTGCAAGCTCTGTGTCCCGGGTTCACGCTATTCTCCTGCCTCAGCCTCCCGAGTAGCTGGGACTAAAGGTGCCCGCCACCAAGCCCGGCTAATTTTTTTTTTTTTTTTTGGTATGTTTAGTAGAGACGGGGTTTCACCATGTTAGCCAGGATGGTCTCGATCTCCTGACCTCGTGATCCACCCGTCTCGGCCTCCCAAAGTGCTGGGATTACAGGCGTGAGCCCCCGCGGCCGGCTGTTATTTTTCAGAGTTCATTCGTGGCTCCTGTTTTGTTGGGTCTTTCCAGTGACCCTGAGGTAAAGGCCTCTTAACACACACAAAGAAGTCATGAAGCAATCGAGTCAGGGACTTGTTGAAAGTCACCTTGGAAACATAATTTCCAAAAGCCCAAGGGAGAAAATAGTATTTGTGTGTATGTGTGTGAAGGCTTGTGTCTGTGTGTGTATGTATAGTGTGTGCATGTGTGTCTCTGTATATGCACGTACATGCGGGTTTATGCATCTGTGTGTTTGTGAGTGTGTGAGGTAGTTTGTGTCTGCATGTGTTTATATGTTTATATGCATGGGTATGCATGTTTGAGTGTGAGCGAGTGTGTCTGCATGTTACCCTGTGTGCAAGTGTGTTTATATGCGTATGTCAGTATGTGAGGTGTTGTGTCTGCATGTCTCTGTGCGTGTATGTTTATATGCATGTGTGTGTATGTGAGAGGTAGCGTGTGTCTGCATGTCTGTGTGTGCAGGTATGTTTCTGCATATGTGTGCATGTTGGTATGAGTACGAGGTAGTGTGTGTCTGCATATTAGTGTGTGCCTGTGTGCATGTGAGAGGCAGTAGGCTTAAAAGGCTCAGAGCACTGAACCACACGCAGTACATGTATTTTTAGCCTGTGTCTCGTGTCTCTGCTTGTCTAGAGATGATCATGGTAGGTGTCACTTGCCCTGACATTGAAACCACCTTGTGTGGCTTTGTTGTTAAAGCGTAGGGAGCCACTACTGTGCACCTGTGCACCTGCTGTTTGTCAGGCGTCTTCCTGAGGGTCTGACATGTTTGAATAACCTTAGAGATTGCTGAAAGTAGGAGTATTTTTCTCAACTTACAGAGGAGGAAATTGAAGTTTAGAACGAGAAAGAACTTCCCCGAGATCCTGACGTTGCCCGGGGCTGCCTGGCATGCATCACTCCTAGCCCCGTGTCCCAGGGCATCCATCTGGGCCCCTCTGCTCCCCCACCCGCTGTGACCTCACTCCCGTCCCGCATCCCCCAGTGAGCTGGTGTGTTTTGTTTTGTTTTTCCCCACCATAATCAAATTGAGAATTCCTTAGAACCATGCCTGAGAGATTTCATTTCCTCTGGCTTTGTTCTCTTGGGTTAAATCTTCACAATGTTGTGTCCATAAACAGCAGGTGACACCTCCTCTTTTTCCTCAGAAGCCTCCTGAGCTAAGCAGACCCCAGGGCTCTGACCTCACAGCCGGGCAGTGAGGGGCTGGCTGCCAACCAGCATTAGGTTATACTTGGTGGCCGGTCGTCTAGACCATTAACCCTGGGGCTGCCAGTGGCCTGGGTCAGACTGGAGAGGGCTGGTGGGAAGGACCGAGCCAGCCTCCACCCACCCCATCCATGGTGCACCAAGTTCTGACACATTCTTTCTTCTTTTCATCATTGTTTTAAAAGACTCAGGATGTGCAGAAGGCGATGGACGAGAGGAGATTTCAAGATGCGGTTCGGCTCCGAGGGAGGTGAAGTGCTTTGGAGAAAGCTCCGCTCTGTCAGGAACACACACCCCTCGGGCCTGGCCACTGCAAATGTGCCTAGGGGTTGTGCTTATTCCATGTCAGTATGAAAACTCAGAAAGTCAGGCAGGACTCACAGCACCACGTTTGCAGTAGCAGGCCCTGGTGACTGGTTAGAGAGAAATCATTTTCTAAAGTTGCCATTGGTCCTTTTTGGCAAGGTGGTGGTGGTTTAGGAGCTAATGAGATTAAGGCACAAGGTGACTTATGGCCTTTTAAAAACAAAACAAAAAACGGAGTCTCCTTCCGTCACCCAGGCTAGAGTACAGTGGTACCATCTCAGCCCCTGCAACCTCTGCCTCCCATGTTCAAGAAATTCTCATGCTTCGGCCTTCCGAGTAGCTGGGACTACCGGCGCGTGCCACCACATCCAGCTAATTTTTGTATTTTTAGTATAGACGGGGTTTCACCATGTTGGCCAGGCTGGTCTCGAACTCCTGACCTCAAATGATTCACCCGCCTCAGCCTCCCAAAGTGCTGGGATTACAGGCTTGAGCCACCGCACCCGGCTGTGGCCCTCGTTTTGCAAGAGAAAGTTGTGAAGTATAGAAGCATACCCTTTTCTCAGTCCATTTCCTCCAGACACGGACAGCACTGCGGGTCGTGGTTAAGGGCTCTGCAGCGCGCGTGGAATCCTGGGGCCTCCTCCTCCTGCCCAGATAGTTGGTAGACACATTTGAGTGCTGGCAGATAAGCCGCTTTTCTCTGCATGAGCCCCAAGTTGTGTGTGGTGTTCCCAACTCTGATCCAACAACACCCTCTTCCTTTAGGAGCTTTGCGGGCAACCTGAACACCTACAAGCGACTCGCCATCAAGCTGCCGGACGATCAGATCCCAAAGGTCGGTGGCCAGCCTCCCACGATGCCCCCAACCTCTCCTGCGGGCCTCCCCTCATGGCCTCTGCCTCGCTGAATGAGGCCACAGGTTTTCAGGCCTGGCACGGCATGGGCCACTGCCACGGCATGGGCCACTGCCACAGTGTGCAGCAAATGGAGCTCGCATGTGCCCGTGACCCAGTGCTCGCCCGCCTTCTGTTTTGCAGACCAATTGCAACGTGGCTGTCATCAACGTGGGGGCGCCCGCGGCCGGGATGAACGCGGCCGTGCGCTCAGCTGTGCGCGTGGGCATTGCTGACGGCCACAGGATGCTCGCTATCTACGATGGCTTTGATGGCTTCGCCAAGGGCCAGGTGAGTCACGCAGGATGCCATCGGCGGGCAGACACCCTGGCTCCGAGCACAGTGGAATGGGGGGCCCCTCCACGGCCCTCACACCTTTTCACGCCTCAGTCCAGGATCCTGTGACATTGTGACTGAATGACTACTTATTTAAGGCATTGCTTCTGGAGTGAAATCTCACCCTAAGATAGCTTTCAGGCCTTCAAATGGAGCCCAAGGTGTGATGTGCTTTTGAATTTTCTAAAAAGGTGCTGGGGAATGGCAGTGCCTCTGGGGTCTGATGGCCCTGACATTAGGAGAGAAGGAAGGTGGCGTCGTCTTGGAGGCTGTGGTTGGTTTAAACCGGGCACTGGAGGGAAAGTAGGCAGTGTCTGGTGTGCACAAGCACCCTCTGAAATACAAACCTTAGTGAACACGGGTAACACCTCTTGATGTGTGCTGTACCTAGTTGTTCTGCGGGATTTACATGTGTTCACCCATTTAAGCCTCACACTAAATCTAAGATGTTATCCCCATTTTCCTTATAAGAAAACTGAGGCACAGGGATGCCAACTGGGCTGGGTGCACCAGGGAGGACTGGAAACAGGATTCTGAGCTCCTGACTGGGGGTTGAACTGGTGGCTATTTGTTTATCTGATTAGCCAACAAATACCTACTTTGTGAAATTCTTTTTTTTTATTATTTTTGAGATGAAGTCTCACTCTGTTGCCCAAACTGGAATGCAGTGGTGTGATCTCAGCTCACTGCAACCTCCACCTCCCGGGTTTGAGCGATTCTCCTGCCTCAGCCTCCTGAGTAGCCAAAATTACAGACACGCGCCACCACGCCCAGCTCATTTTTGTATTTTTAGTAGAGATGGGGTTTCATCATGTTGGCCAGGCTGGTCTCGACCTCCTGACCTCAGGTGACCCACCCACCTTGGCCTCCCAAAGTGCTGGATTACAGGCATGACCCGCCGTGCCCGGCCTCCTACTTTGTGGAGTTCTTATGATGAGGAATTAAATGAGTGAGCACAGCAGGCACAACTCTCTGGTTCTGTGGAGACTGCATTTTAGACGGGGAGAGAGGACAGTGACTGAGGACCCCCCTGCTCTCTGGACAGTGAGCAGTGCTCAGAGGCACGCAGAGGAGGGCCTGCTGGAGTTCCCCCACACAGCCACGCTGGGGAAGGTGCTCCCAGGCTGCAGGTCAGAAGATGAGCAGGAGGCTCTTGGGACCCTCAAGGGACACTCATCCCAGGCAGAGGGAAAGGATGCTCTGGAGCTGATGCTCACAGGGGCAGCGGCTCTGAGGCCGCACAGGGCCCTGAGGATGGGAACTGCAGGGGCGGGGCCGGCTTGTTTGTGGGCTCCGAGCCTGCGCAGGGCAGTGAGGATGGGAACTGCAGGGCCAGGGCCGGCTTATTTGTGGGCTCCCAGCCTGCGAGTGAGGATGGGAACTGCAGGGGCGGGGCTGGCTTGTTTGTGGGCAGCCTGAGGAGGTTGGCTTTTATGTTATGTGAGATTTGGGGTCCTGAGCGGGGACTGGCCCATACCAAGAGCTTTCTAAAGGGACTCTCTGGTGTTCATCGAGGCAGAGGCAGGAGGCAGGGCTTCCAGCTGGGGCTTTGCAGTCACCTAGCAAGAGATGGTGGGTCCAGACTGGCTACTGTGCAGGTGGCAGGAAACCTCCAAGGGTCTGGAGATATTGAGGGCACGGAGGGCACGTGGGATTTGCTTGCTAAGTACACCCAGGCATAAACAGAGGAGGCAAGAATCACTCCTGTTCCTGACCTGAGCACATGGAAGGGTAGAGTTGCAACTTAAGAGGACGGGAAGCCCTGAGACACACTGCTTTCAGGAAGGATGAGGAGTGGAGACTCATGAGGCCACGGTGAAGGCGCGTGTCCCACGGCCGAGGACAGGACTGGGGATGCCGGGTGAAGGTGTGTCCCGTGGCCGAGGACAGGACTAGGGATGCCAGGGTGAAGGTGTGTGTCCTGCGGCCAAAAATGTGCAGTAGGCCGCTGTGTCCCGGCGTCTTCAGGAGCGGTGAGCTCAGCATGTGGGTTTGGGAGGATTCAGCGTCTCCATGATAGTTAAAGGCACAGACCTCACAGAGCTTCCCTGAGGACCTGAGTGCAGGTAGGAGAGAGAGGAGGTCTGGGACCGAGTCCTCAGGGCGCCATTGTTAAGAGTGGGGTGGGAAGAGGAGACCCCAGCCCAGGAGACTGAGGAGTGGCAGAGAGTTGGGGGGGAGATGCCCAGTGGCATCCCCGGGAACACAGATGATCCACCTTCCACCACCGCTGGCCCCTTTCCATGTTGGCCCATCCACCTGCATCTCAGCTGCAGGAACCGGATGAGGAACCGTTCTGTCCTGGGTGGGTCTTGTTTCCCCGTCTTTCTGGTTCAGACTTGTAAAGATTAATTGGCCTAAAACTGGTATTTGCTTTATTTAAAGAAATATTGCCTTCAAAACTGATTTATGTGAAAAAAACAAGCCTGATTTATATGGTTCTGTCAAATATATATATACACACACACACACACACCTTGTACAATATTTACCTTTTGATATAGAATGATCTTTTTTCTAATGTAATTTACCTGGAGATCTCACTGCAGCATAGCAGTGTGTCCACCAAATCCGTGAACTTACCTGGAATCTCGCGACCGGAAGCTTCGGAGCTGGGGTTCAAGCCCCACAGGTTCTCTCCCTGCGGCCGTGCCATCCTTGCAGTGGCATCCTCTTTCTCTTTCTGTGATTACATTAGTTTGCTTAGTAATCTGTTTTCCTTTTTTTCTCCCTAGTTTGTAAGAAAAGAAATTTTCCCTTAATCTTTTACCAATTTAGAAACCATCATATTACTTTTCTTTTAATCGCCGGTGGCAGGATATGGGGAGCTGACGTATCTCACACATGGCTGGGGGTAAGATGCAGATGCCCTGACAGGCAGGGAGAATGCAGCCTCTCTGCAGTTCTTCTGTTTCTCGCCTTGATTCATCCAGGCATCGCGATAAATGCTGTCTCACACGCCTCTCAAATCTTTTTTTTTTTTTTTTTTTCTGAGATGGAGGCTTGCTCTGTCGTCCAGGCTGGAGTGCAGCGGCGTGATCTCAGCTCACTGCAAGCTCTGCCTCCCCAGTTCATGCCATTCTCCTGCCTCAGCCTTCTGAGTAGCTGGGACTACAGGCGCCCGCCACCACACCTGGCTAATTTTTTGTATTTTTAGTAGAGACGGGGTTTCTCCGTGTTGGCCAGGATGGTCTCGATCTCCTGACCTCGTGATCCGCCCGCCTCGGCCTCCCAAATTGCTGGGATTACAAACATGAGCCACCGCGCCTGGCCTTGCCTCTCAAATCTTTACCTGAATGCAGCCTGTTGAAAAAGCACAGAAAGCTGTTTTTAGTACTTTCTAACTTGCCTTTCATTGTTCACTTTAGCTGTTTCATTCTGTGTTTGCACATTAGATCAAAGAAATCGGCTGGACAGATGTCGGGGGCTGGACCGGCCAAGGAGGCTCCATCCTTGGGACAAAACGGTAACTTCCAAATCTTGACTCTATGACCTGCTTTTAAGGAAGAAGGAAGAGCCGTGTTCTGGAAGAGAATTGCTAGGTGCCGATGCCACTTGCGATTCCTGTAAAGGCGTCCCTGAGGGAGGGGTGCAGGTAGTTATCGGTCCTCCCTCCAGTGGAACTGCCTGTGTTCCAGGGAGCTGGGGAGGCATCCCAGGGCGCAAAAGAGATGAGGAGGTAACTTGTGAATGCCTTCCTCTAATTCATATTTCCATTCATTTGAAGAGTCAACTGGCAAGCCTAAAGCCTCCACTTGGAGGTCATAAAGATGAGTGGTGTCACGGAGCCATGGAGACAGCACTCTAAGCAAACCCTAAAGCAGCCTAGATAGCGGGTAGCATTGGTGGGAACAGTAGCCCTGAGCAGCTGTGACTTGAGGCTCAGGTTTCCACAGCTGAAGAAAGGACCCAAGGAATTCTGGTCTAAAAATCTCATTTTCGGACCTGTAGTAAGTCTTGCGTCCCTGCATCGCTGGGGACGATGGGATTTTCAAATGTAGGTGAAGCCTGAGTTCTTCTCACCTTTGATCATGTCAGGGGTGTGAATGTTAATATCTGTCATCACTGCAGATCATGATTTCATATGGAAGGAAGGTGGTTTTTGGCAAATGTAATAAATGATGGATTCCATGTAATTCCGGCTTATAGTTCCAAGGGAGTTAGCTGCACCCTTTGCTTTGCTCTACAGCCAGGACCCTGGTACTCCCAGCCACTGCTGGGAAGCCTCAGAGCTGGGTTAGCTCAGCAGCTGCCTCCTAGCTGTTCTCATGAGCTGTGCATGTCGGTACCCCAGACTGTAAAGCTCTAGGTAGAGGCAGATGCATCCCTCGGTGTGCGTCCTGGGGCTGAGGACTGGCTGCCGACTCCCCGGGCACAGGTGCTTGATAAGCTGGCCAGGGCGTTGCGCTCGAGGATGTAGAGAGGCCTCGCTGCTGTTCTGGGCTTGTCCTGAAGAGGCTTAAGAAACCTCACCTTAGGGGCCAGGGTCATTTTGCAATTAGCTGCATCCATTTGTCTGCTCTGATGGCCAGGCCTGAACATTTTTGCCTTACAAATCTACCAAGAGTACAAGTACTTCACTTCTTCCCATCAACTTGAAACCTTTGGGTGGGTTTGGGATGGGATCCAGGGGGGCACAGTCTGATGTTGCACTTGTTAGCCCTGTCACGTGCCATTGGTGATAGCACGGGGGAGGGAGAGCAAGTATGAGCAGATGGGATTTTAAATGAGATCAATAGTGGATAATGCATACGTAAGTTATTTGGAAACTGGAAATTTCCATTTAAACAATTATCGAGCCCGGTGCGGTGGCTCATGCCTGTCATCCCAGCATTTCTGGAGGTCTAGGCGGGTGGATCATCAGATCAAGAGATCGAGACCATCCTGGCCAACATGGTGAAACTCTGTCTCTACTGAAAATACAAAAAATTGGCCAGTCGTGGTGGTGGGCACCTGTCGTCCCAGCTACTCGGGAGGCTGAGGCAGGAGAATCACTTGAACCCGGGAGGCAGAGGTTACAGTGAGCCGAGATTGCACCACTGCACTCCAGCCTGGTGACAGAGTGAGACTCTGTCTCAAAAAAAAAAAAAAGAAAAAATTATTGTTAATCATTATAAGTTTTTATTTTTATTTTTTCTAATGGGGCAGCAGAGTTCTTCTTAGGTCAAGGTATCAGCTGAAATGCTTTATTCCGTTTTCTCATGAAAACACTGTTTCGAGATGAGATTCCTGATCGTTCTGCCGTCTGCCAGCCACAGTGGTGTGCGTGAAATGGCAAACGTTTACCGCTCCTTAAAACCACAGACGAGGGAGGGAGGCCGGGTGGGGACCAGCATAGTTTCTCGGGTTCCCGGCGTGATATCCCGCAGTCTGCATGGAGCTCGGGGTGTCTGACGTCATTCTCCATTTGGCTGTTTTCAGCGTTCTCCCGGGAAAGTACCTGGAGGAGATCGCCATGCAGATGCGCGCGCACAGCATCAACGCGCTACTGATCATCGGCGGGTTTGAGGTACATTTCCATTTCTCTCTTCACCTGCTTGCCAGTCTTACAGGTGTGAGCCGCGCTCTGTGTTGGCTAAACATTAAGCTACTTGTTGGCTACTGGCCACGATCCAAGATGATAGGTTCCCAGACCCAGCTGCCGCTGGAGAATTGTTGAACAGCAGAATAGTGGGTGGTAAAACGTGGCCTACGAGTGACCCAGTTCCCAATAAAGTAACACCCAAGAAGCAAAAGCTTGACTCCTTAACTGGGACTCATCTATTCAGCGAGCTCTTGATGTATTTCAGGTTTGTGGAAGTCATTCTCTCTCTTGGGTCCAGAGTCCAGTGGCTACTTAGAGAGTAAGGTAGTTATACCTAGAATTTTGTTTAAAATCACATATTGGACTATAGACCCTAATATTTTTCTATTCAGTGAAGATTAGTCCCATGGTAACCTTTTCATTTACTTTTAGAAAAAGTAAGAACCAGCCGGGCGTAGTGGCTCACGCCTGTAATCCCAGCACTTTGGGAGGCCGAAGCGGGCAGACCACCTGAGGTCAGGAGTTCAAGACCAGCCTGACCAATATGGTGAAACCCTGTCTCTACTAAAAATACAAAAATTAGTCGGGCATGGTGGCAGGTGCCTGTAGTCTCAGCTACCCAGAAGGCTGAGGCAGGAGAATTGCTTGAACCCGGGAGGCAGAGGTGCAGTGAGCCAAGATTGCGCCGCTGCACTCCAGCCTGGGTGACAAAGCGAGACTCTATCTCAAAAAGAAAAAAATAAAAACAAAGTAAGAACCTCAGAAATGAGACTCTTACCCATGAGGGGTTTAGTCTTCTCACTGATCTTGTCCTGCACCCTTTGTGCTTAGAACCTGCTGATCCTTGTATTCTTATCTGTGGTCTTAACGCGACTTTGTGTTGGTCTCGTAGTGGTTTCGTGACGCCCTACTGTGCTCCCTGTGTGCTGTGGTGGAGGTGGCTCTCCCTGAGGCTCTCCCAGCGAGACCCCCTCCTCCCTGCTTCCCTCTCGCCCCACAACTCCCACGCTTGTCTGACAGGCCTACCTGGGACTCCTGGAGCTGTCAGCCGCCCGGGAGAAGCACGAGGAGTTCTGTGTGCCCATGGTCATGGTTCCCGCTACTGTGTCCAACAATGTGCCGGGTTCCGATTTCAGCATCGGGGCAGACACAGCCCTGAACACTATCACCGACGTAAGTCCGTGTGCGCCCCACCAGGCGGGTGCCGGCTGACGCTAAAACTGAGGGCTCCGGCCCTTTTTATCTACCAGTGCGCTAGAAACAGCCTTTTACAAACACCCTGAATGAGAGCTTCTTGTTCTTTTCTCCCCCTAGAAAGTATGTTTTTAGACTCTGAACATTTTTGATCTCACTGCCAAAAAGTTTTACTGCCTCTTCTGTGTGGCCACCGGCGGGGACGTAGCGTGGCCAAGACCCCGGGCGTGCCTGTGAGTACCTGCAGTGCTGAGGAGGGCTGGGCCGCAGTCTCCTGTGATTGCACCAGCATTAAAATCCGCTTTTTTTTTTTTTTTTAATGCTGAGCCTAAATTTTCGTTGAGCTTCCAATACCCATTATGACGAACCCCTGCCTTGCTGCTGAGGGTAGAAATTGAACTGAATATTTTGTAATTGTAGTCACTGTCCTGAACACACACCATTGCATTTGTTATCTCTTTGGTCTTGGCTGTTGACCTCATTTTCCCCTTTGTAAACTGGGGATGTTAAATTACATCTAAGGCAATATTGGGGCTAGTTTAGTTTTTTTGCCAAGAGACAATAATAAAACATAGAAATATATTCTTCTGTTTTTTGTTTTTTTTTTTTCTTTGTGAGACAAGGTCTTACTCTGTCACCTAGGCTTGAGTGCAGTGGTGTGATCACGGCTCACTGCAGCCTCGACCTCCTGGGCTCAGGTGATCCTCCCACCTCAGCCTCCCGAGTACCTGGGACCACAGGCACGTGCTGCCATTCCTGGCTAAAAGAAATACACGCCTGTCCCCATGTTTGTGTGTCACACTTGGTGATTCAGGTGGGAGTCTGAAGATCCATACCTAATGCCGGAAGCATTTCATTTTTTAAAAATTTGATGTCTAAAATTTTTCAGTAATTCTCAAGTTTTAATTTTTCTTCTGCGACTTAGTTCTCATGAATATTTTTCAAAGTTTTTTTTTTCTTTTTTTTTTTTTGTAAACCCTTGGCATGAAACTTCTTTCTAGCACTGGTAAATAAAAAAAACAAGCTTTTAACATACAGCTCATACGGTAAGTAACGCTTAGCACTCCTTTCTTGCTTTTCTGAGCATCTTAAACTTTCTTCAATTTCTTTGCGAAGGAAACCTGCTCAGGTTTTCCCGTGTTCACTGGCTTTGGGGGCAACTTTCACCGTATTTTTGGCAGTCACTAATCTCTGACCTAGACATTGCTTCTGTTCTCCTGGTGACGGGTGTCACGGCTTTGCTGCTGCGGGGCTGGCCCGGCTCTGGGCTGACCTTCGCGCTGGGAACGTGAACATGAGTGTCTGTTCCACAGAGGGGATTCCAGCATGGCTTTCACTGCTCTTTCACCAGCTTCAGCTGGATTTTTGGTTCTGTGAAAGATGGGTGTGCAATGGGAGGGATTGAAGCTTCTTTTTTCCCTAATTGTTACCTAACTGGAACTTGCCCAGAGGGAATGGGTGGAGAATTTGAGAGCAGTCACTGCAGTTAGCTGAGCATCTGAAGATGTGGGACAAAGCTGGTATTGATCTCCCCGTGACTTTTTTTATTTTGAAGTTTCCACACAAAGTATAGATCCTTGTGGTATGTGATGTACACTTTCAGGCATGAAGAAAATCTATCTTTTTAATTCCAGATTCCTCTGCTATGAATAACTTGGTTTTTTTTTTTGTTTTTTCAGAATGTAAATCTGTAACAAATGTGTAGGGTCAAAATTTGAAAACCAAAATACGTGAGGCAAACACCCCACAAATGATCCGTTCCACCCGCTTTGACTTCCCTTGGAGGGACTGGTGATTTATTATGCGATTGTTTTAAATTCAGTTTTTCATTCATTCAAGTTTCTCAAAGCTAGGTTAAACAATTTTGTTTTCTTTTTTTTTTTTTTTTTTTTGGAGACAGGACCTCACTCTGTTTCCCAGGCTGGAATGCAGTGGTGCAATCACGATTCACTACAGCCTCTACCTTCGCAGGCTTTGGCGATCCTCCCACCTCAGCCTCCTGAGTATCTGGGACTATAAGGGCATGCCACCGTGTGTGGCTAATTTTTTGTATTTCTACAGAGACGAGGTCTCCCTGTGTTGCCCAAGCTGGTCTCAAACTTCTGGGCTCAAGCAGTCCCCCTGTCTTGGCCCCTCAAAGCACGGGGGTTACGGGGATGAGCCACCGTGCCGGGCCTTAAGTTAACTGATTATAATAGAGAAAGAACTGGAGCGTGCAGTTAGTCGAGCCTCCCGTCAGCCAGGCACAGCCACCTTGGTAAGTGTGTGCGTGTGTCCTCATTGCCCTTCTGATCCTGAGCTCCGAGGAATGAGGCTGTCTTGGGAGTGCTGTGGTTCTCGTCTGGTGATGGGTGAGTGATGCTGGCTGATCGAGGTCACCCTGGCGAATGCTGCAGCTGCTCGGGAGCCAGGGCAGGGACAAGAAAGCCGCCGAGGGTCCCTCTGTGGACCCCTGAAGGGAGAGGGACCGAGATGTGAACATGGCAGCTGTTTTCTCCAGAGCCCTGTTGACTGACGGCCAAACAGGGTAAATCCTGAGAAGGTTTGGATTTGGGTCTGAAACGGGCTCGTCTGGCCGTGGAACAGGAGCTGGTGGCGAACTCAGGAAATGAGGGCGTGAGGCGACTTGATGTGGATGGCTTCAGGTTGCTCCAGCCACCGTCGTGAAGCTGTCGGAGGCTGAGCACGTGTGGGAGTGAGCGTCTCTTCCCTGTCCAGCCACACCCTCTGTGACCCTGGGCAGCATTTATGTTTGGGGTCTGTGGATGTCTCCAGTTGTTCAGTAAATTCGGTGATTCTCATCGTGGTGATTGTGCCCCAGGGAATGTTTGCATCGTCCAGGGAGGTTTCTGGTTAGAACTGGGAGAAGGGATGCTCCCAGTACCTGGGGCTGGAGACAAGGGACGCTGAGGAAAGTTCCTCCAAGCACAGGGCGGGCTCCATAGTAGGAGTCTGGCTCAGGACGTGGCCGTGTTGCTCTTCAGAAGCCCTGGGCGGATCTGATGTGGTGAAGTTGTCATCTTCTTTGGACACGTGCGTCCTCATCCTCACTCATGATTTCCTTCTTGCCGGCATTGATGCTTAGCTGACGCCACAGCCCCTCAGAATCTGTGCAGTGCTGGCGAGTGGGTCTTCCGGGCAGAAGAGAATTAATGAAATATCTCAGAGCAGGTGTTACATGTTCTCAGGATGTGGCTGCGGGGAGTTTCGGTTGGACTCCTTTCATTCCTTAGTGCTGGCTGGTGCATTACTCTGTCCTGTAAGCTTGATCACGTCACACCAGAAACACAGTAGGTGGGTGCCACGCTGCTGTCAGGTGTCGCGAAGGTGGCGGTGACCACAGCCTTGTAATTCCTTGTCGTAGTGGCCCCACCACGGACCCAGCTGTGTTTGGTCTTGAGAATTTTATGCTTTTCTGGGCAGGGTCTCCCCCGTCTTGAAGCTTCCCTCTCCTTTTTTGGAGACTGAAGGAAGGAAAAGAGGAGCGATAGGTAAGAGGGGAGAGAGGATTTGCAGCAATGTGGCCATTCTCACAGATTTCAATGTGGAGTTAAGGAGCCGAGACCCCCCCACCTGCCCTCTTGTGTGCCTCAGGCCCCTCCTGGCCTCAGGTCACCCACACCCTCTGGCTTCCAGCGAGGGCTTCTTGGAGAAGCAGCCAGCTCCCTGCAGCCAGTCTTGGTCAGTCCTGAGCTGGGGTATTCCACAGTAAAGGAGTGACATCACCTGTCTGAAAAGCATAAGGAGCCCCCCACATGGTGTTGCTGACGGGGCCACATCCTGGGCACCAGGCCAGCGAGTGTCCCCAGATGAGTGTTTCTGGCTGGGAAGCAGGCTGGCATTTGGATTGAAGTCCTGCAAAAACTACCATGGCCAGAGCCTGCAAGGCAGAGCCTGTACAGCGCAGCCCAAGAGCTGGGCATGTGCTGGGCCTGGGTGAACATGGAGGCCATGCCATGGGGTGCGGGGGCCCCTCTCACAGCTCACCTTGTGGTCGCCCTGCTCACAGCTCACCTCGTGGTCACCCAGCACTGACCCACCCAACTTACCCTCCTACCCACCACGCTGTGAACCCACCTGCCACGGATCTCCACCCACTGTCCGAAGCCCTCGGCCCACACGGGCTCCTGGCCTTGGGATGCTTTGGGTTGCACCAGGGCTGCAGAGCCTGGGTCACTCACTGTCCAACTCTCCCAGGGAGATGTGGGCCGCGCCCTGCATCCCAACAATAGCATTTCTGCAGCAGATGTGGGTATATTCATAGTAAGAGGGACATGTCCAAGACCATAAATGGTTTTGCCACCAAGTGGATGAAAAGACCATAAATAGGTGGTTTTGCCACCAAGTTGTGTGGGGCCGCTTGGAGGTGGGAACAGTGGGCATGTGGACCTGTCCAGCTGTTACCTTGGTTAACACCCTGAGGTGGACTCTGAAAAACCCCAGTGCACACGGGCTCCAGAACCGCTCCCCTTTCTGACACCAGAGCCCATTTCCCAGTGGAACCCCAGAGCAGCAACTCAGGTTCCTGCTTGCCTGTGTGGCTTTGTGTGCGGCTTCCCTAGGGTGGAAATGGCAGCCTCCCGCCGGAGAACAGAGGTGTGGCGTGGGGCTGAGTGTGGCCCGTCGGTAACCCAGCTGCATGCCTCCTTCCCTGCCTGCGTGTGGAGGCCGCCTCTGCACGATGAAGGCGGTCACTTGGTGTGGTCCTTACAGCTGTGGGCCCCATCCCACTGATCCTTGCCTGCCTGCAGAAAGCTGCAGGACTAGCTTTGCCTTTAAACGTCCTGACTGCCCTGGCCTCGCTTACCCATGATGAGATACCCTGAGAGCTGAGCTGTCCCGCTCGTGACTAACTCACCTCTGCCTGCAACCTGCTCTGCTGTCTGCCTCATACCCACCCTGCTGTGCTGCCTGCAGGCCTCCCCTTTCATGAGGACCTGGGCTGTGCCCAGGCAGTCCACTGTGTCACCAAGGCCTGTCCTACTCCCACACGGCCTCCAGAGCTCCCCTCGGCCCCTTGACCTGCATGAACGGGCCTCCCCTGGTGACTCAGGCCCCTCCTGTCCCTTCCTGGACCTCAGCGCAGGCCCTGGGGCTGGCAGATGAGCACCTGGCACCCCCGCTAACCGCTTGGCCCTGCTGCTTCAGGCTTACAAGAGCGCGTGCGACATGGCCGAGGCGCGAGGCTGCCACCAGGAGCTTTGCATCCCCCTGTGTGTGGTGCCGGCCACGATTAGCAACAATGTCCCGGGCACAGAAATAAGCCTGGGCGCCGACACTAGCCTGAATGCTGTTGTCCAGGTAAGAGAACCCCGTTTCCTCCCATTGCTTTCTTTCATTTATTTTGGCAATTTGTTTCTTCTGTGCTAAGAATGAGCCAGATTTATTACTACTCTTTCCCCCCCAACCTTTGTTAGCTTGGCTTTATGTCGGTCACACTGGCCAGAACAGGGTAAATTTTTTAGCTTCTCTGCCTTAGGGAGAACCTGTCTTTATTGATGAAAAGTGAGATGATATATCCAGTCCTGGGGTTGTGTTTCTATGCCACCTAGACTAGGGGAGCCGTGAGCACCATTTCTCTGGAGCCTGCCTCTCCTGCCTGCGTTGAGTAGCGAGGCTGCAGGGTCAGCTGTGGGAGCCTGCAGGAAGGGGTTTGAGTGCCTGGTACGTACGAGCTCTGGGACAGAGCCGTGCCCACTGGGGGCCACTGCCTGGAACCACAGCCTTCCTGGTGAGACGAGAGGTTCTTTAGAGAGCCGAGATCATGCCCTCCTGGGCAGGCAGTTTCACCAACGTGTGCTTTGGGAGGAGTGGATTCTGCCGGTCATAGGCGTGGTGTTGACACCCGCATGGTGGCCCCTCCGGCCCCTGATAAGCTGACCCACCTCTATGGTCATGAGCTGGACATGAGGACCTGTGGGAGTTCCACAGGCCTTTGCTGCAGAGAGGGTCTTCACTCAGCTGCAGACGGGACGGTGGCCACCTTGGCACGTGGGGTCACGTCAGTGGCTTGGCCGCCTGGTGCCTCCTGGAGAGCAGGCGCTGGCCTTTACCTTCGATGTTCACGTCCAAACCAGCTTCGGAGTTTGCAGTGAAAACTCCCAGCCCTGTTGGAGACTCCTTAGTTCAGCTTGGCACAGTACCTCGGAAAACAGCAGTTCTGTTCCAGGTTCTTCCTTCAGAACTGAGTTCCAGTGCAGGGAAGGGAGCGGAGGGGCCGTGAGGTCAGCTGCAGCCTCCTGTGCCTCCCACTCAAGCTGAGGGCCATCTCTTTCCTGGGCTTCTCCCTGTCGTGTTCCCTGGCGCTGTGCTGGCCTTGCAGAGGCTGGCCCCGGCTCGTTCCCAGGACTTCCTTGGGCCGCGCACTTGACTCCTGTTCAGTGAATGCCATTAGGGTCCGGCCATCGCTGGCTTCGCTCTCCTTTAGCACCTTGTAGATGTCCACATGTGCTTCCACCCTCGCACCCCGCACGCGGCGCAGCACTACCCCGGCCAGCGGCTGTGCTTTGCTGCAGGTCCCTTGCTGTAGCAGGGACGGGACCCCACCCCCTGCCGCGTCTGGCCACCGACTTCAGCAGCGGGTCGGCTGCCGTGACGGATACCAGTCATGGGAAGACTGGCCTCCCTGCAGATTCACAGAGCAAGGTGGTTCTCAGAGAAGTCAGTGGCTTTTTTCTACCTTAACGCTGTAGCAAATGCCGTCTTATCTTTTACCACCAATTTATGTTTCTTAACACCACACCCATGGAGCAAAGTGCTGGTGATGTTGGAACTGTAGCCTGGGGCTCTTGCTCCCATGGGACTCCTTGGGGAATTTCCTAGCAGGATCGTGTGTTTGCCCTTGCAGGGAGTTGTGTCTGCCGGGCACATCCCATTGTGTGGCAAGAACGGCTGAGGTCACAGGCTCTGCCTGACGAGTGCCACTCACAGCTGCCGTCCACGTGCCGGGCCTGGGACTCAGCCCTCTGCCAGCCTTCTGTCCACTCGGAAGCCAGGGAGGCGCCTCCGTGAAACACTGCAGGCAGGCAGGGCCACGCTTGGGATCTTCTTCTTGTCAGTGCTACTTTGACTAATTGCCTGAGGCACCGCTGGAGGGACTTGCTATTTTTAGAAGCTAATTCAGGCTTAAGACACCATCTAGGTAATGAGAGAGTTCAGGAAAGCTGTATCTGAGCTCTAGCAGAGGCGGACTCTTCCATCCCAGCTGTCACTGCGTTTACACTCAGAGGAGCACATAGTCAGGGTTGTGGCTCAGGTGTCAGGGCTGCGCTATTCCATGCACCCACAGCGGCAGCCTGGCGGGACCAGAACTCAGACACGCTCAGGCACAAATCAGCCTCTTGGGAGAGCTGCTTGCCTGCAGAATTCTTTTGCCTTTAAGCGGTTGATGTCATTCTTTGAATGAGTGACAGGAATTCCTCACCTCAGGGTGGGCTGCGGGGGAGATTCAGTTGGAAAAATAACCCATGAGGCTTCGTGCCTCTGGGGGTCCTGATGCCCCACCCACATTTTCCTTCCCATGCCCGGGATTCCCTAAGACAAAGGGCAAGTCTTAAATCCTTACGGCATCTTAAGTCTTAGATCGCAATTAGAGAGAGACCCAGTACAGGTGGAACAGTGAAACCCTCAGAATTCTGCACTGGCCCTTCAAGAAGGCAGTTGTGAGCTCTTTGGACCCTTGACGGGTTTCTGTTCTCTGTCCTTCCTAAGCACAAAGACGGAAATTCTTCCCATTGTCTGTTTCTCTCCCCATCTCGGCTTCTACACAATGCAAAGTGGCCCTTTAACTAGAGCCCGTGTTCACTTTTGAATACATCAACCAATTATTTTGGGAGGAAAAGAATCTGCCAAAGAAACGAAGTGTAGTTTGGAATGGTTTAATCAAGCCTGTGTTTATTCAACAAAATGCGCTTTTAAATTTCGTCTGAAGTACTCCAGTGAAAATTTCCCAGTGGGTGTTAAACTCTGGTGCACAGACTCTCATGTGGCTCCCAGTCTCAAGTCCACACCCCCACTTCATGCTTTTACTCTTGGCTGAGTCCCATGGAGGCCGGTTAGGGAATCCTGCAGGATCAGCCCTTGACCAGGACGGACAGACGGATGGCTGGCTGGCTGGCTGGAGAATACTTTGCTTATGTCATTCAGAGACAAGCATTTCTTGAGCGCCTGCTGTCGGGGCTCGGCCGGGTCCTGCTGATGGTGCAGTGGTGTGAGTCCAGCCCACAGTTCCTGCCCTCATGGAATTCGCAGCCTAGTGAGGACTGCAAGTCAAATAGCCAGGAGGTAACTGCAGGGAGGGACACCAGGGTGATTTCTATGAAGAGAGGACATGGGGTGCCCCGAGAGTCCCTGACAGAGGGAACTTTGCCATCCTAGAAACCAGGCGACGTTTTCGTGAGGAAATGACATTTCTCTCTGGGTCAGAGCTGAGGAAGGTGCCTGTGTGTGTCCCGTGGCCGCTGTGACCCTGACCACACACCTGGGGCTGGAAAATAATACTCACTCTCGCACAGCTCTGGAGGGCAGGAGCCATGGGCTGAGGCCACAGTGTTTGCTCCAGGAGAGTCCCTCGTGGCCCATTCAGGTGCCCAGAGCTGCAGGCCTTGCACGCCTTGTTCCCTGGCACCGCCTCCTCCCATATGGGTGTGCAGCATCCTGCTCCAGGGCCTTCAGCCTCTGCACCCCTCATCTGCCGATGCAGGTGGTGGCACTTAGGGCCCACCTGGGTAGTCCTCAGGATTCACCTTTATCACCGCATGAGGGAACATTCCCAGGTTCCAGGTATTAGGACCGGAATTCCTTTGGGAGCTGCTCTCCCTCACACCACTGTGCCTGAATGTGACGCACACAGTGGCCGGCATATCCAGAGGCCCCAGGAGGACCTGGGGTGGCTGGAGCTAGAGCTGGACCTGGTGTCAGAAGCAGGTGGGGCCAGGGATTCCCAAGAAAATCTTGACGTATACTTGAAGTGAGCAAAGGGTTTTGAATGAACCAAGAACTGGATCAGATTTATGTTTTTTATAGATGGGTCTCCAGTCTGTGTGAACAGATTGCAGGGTGCTGGGGTGGGAGCTGAGGCCCAAGCAGAGGCTTTGCAGAGTCCCAGGAGAGGGCGCTGCAGCCCGGAGTGGTGTGTGGGTGGGAAGGCGGCCGATGCATTTCTCTGCTGTTTTTCTCCCCGCTGAGCTTGGTTCCTCGTGGAGGGCGGATGGCAGACATTTCGCTCTGGGACCTGATGCCTATGCATCAGGTGCCTGGGTCTAAGAACCACCGTCTGCCTTTGAGTAGAGTTTCTACATAAGTAACATTCACCAATGGATGGAAGATGGCTACAACTCTAAAATCACAGGGAGCTTTAGCAGAAGAAAATAGAATAGCACAGCTGTTCCCATGGACTAAGCTGGCAGGTGACAGCCCCCTAACTTCTCATCTCACACCTAACGGTGTCTGTGTCCGGTGAAAGCTGCTTCAGCAGGGACAGTCAGAGAGCAGCGTGGAGTGAGCTGGCTTTGTGGGGTCGTCTTTTCAGTCTCCTCCTATGGGGCCTGGGAGAAGGGAGTGGTAGATGGCCAGGCCCCCACCACAGGTCATGGAGCTCACCTCCAGGTGGCTGCCACGGTGGGGCGGGGTGGGGGCATGTTCACACCCATTCCGAGGGCACATCCCGGCTGCTGCACACCCTTCACCTCTGCGATGCTGGGACTGCATGCTCAGGCGCAGTGGGGGGCCTTGCTGCACTCACTCGTCAGGGAGCTCTGGGATGGTGGGTGCACCCTGGCCCTGGGCTGGAGTGATTTATCTCTTCTCTGTGACCAGACCTGTGACCGCATCAAGCAGTCCGCCAGCGGAACCAAGCGGCGCGTGTTCATCATCGAGACCATGGGCGGCTACTGTGGCTACCTGGCCAACATGGGGGGCCTCGCGGCCGGAGCCGATGCTGCATACATTTTCGAAGAGCCCTTCGACATCAGGGATCTGCAGGTATGTGACGGGGCTGGCCTTGGGGGACTGTCCCCTTGGGATCCACTCGGTGCTGCGGAGTGAAACATCGTGTCTAGGGTGGTTTGCTTTTCAAGGGGCATGGAGACAGAGGTGCTACCGAACACGCCACGCTTGATGCCCTTCGCATCGCCCAGGTGCCTCTCCCGAGTGTCAGGTGACGGCGGACGTGCCTGGTTGAGGACATCTTCTAGTCTTGTGTGTGAAACACAAGCTTGTTTTTTTTGATGTAGTCTGTTGTGTAGTTAATGTTTTGTCACTTCTGTCACAAACGATTTGAGTGCCTCCACTGACAGTCACCACCCATGTCTGTGACTGGCTCTGAAGCTTGCTGCAGCTTCTTTTAAATCTTGAGGCCTCTGATGCTGCATCTGCCTCTAAACTGACACAGACACGGCCGTGGTTTCTTGGCATCTGTGGTTCTTTTAGGGAAGGGTGTCGCCGACCCCGGGGTCTGCCCCTGCTTCGATGGCACAGCAGAATCCAGGCCTGGACCCTGCAGTGTTCAAAGTTGCTAAACTCCATGCAGGATGACAGGCCTTGGCAGATAAAATGCAACTTGAACAATTGTCTTTATTTAGTTATATAAATAAATATATGTTATATATGGCTGTGTCACCCAGGCTGGAGTGCAGTGGCGCGATCTCGGCTCACTGCAGCCTCCGACTCCCAGGTTCAAGCCATTCTCCTGCCTCAGCCTCCCGAGTAGTTGGGATTACAGGCGCCCGCCACCATGCCCAACTAATTTTTGTATTTTTAGTAGAGATGGGGTTTCCATGTTGGTCAGGCTGGTCTTGAACTCCTGACCTCGTGATCTGCCCACCTCGGCCTCCCAAAATGTTGGGATTACAGGCGTGAGCCACCGTGCCCGGCACCATTGTCTTTTAAAAAGTTAGGATGTTACTTGTTTCTGAGCCAAATAGATCAAGTAAAAAGGGCCTTGGTGTTGTCGCTAATTATGTGACATGTGAATCACAAATTTCTTCACTGTGTCAAGTTAAATATTTGTGGAGTCATTCACTGCATCGCGATGTTTCTGTCAGCGGTGGGTCCCATAAGATGATAATGGAGCTGCCCTCAAACAGATGTACTGTTTTTTATCGTTTATAAAAAGATTATATATATTAAAATATATATATATTTTTTTTACTGTGCTTTTCTACATCTAGACATGTTTAGATACACATTGCCTGCAGTATTCAACAGTCCCCGCCATTCAGGTTTGTGGCCAGGAACAACAGGTGTGCAGCAGGCCCTGCCTCCTAGGTTTGTGAGAGTTCACTGTAGGATGTTTGCACAAGGCTTAAGTCACCTAGCAATGCATTTCTCCAGAACATATCCCTCTGTTATGTGACTCATGACCATATTTCAGAAATCTGTCCAAAGATCCTGCCTCACCAGCACTCAACATGGCAACGACTTAAGAAGAGAAATTATGATTTTTTGTTACTGTTGTTGAGATGGAGTCTCGCTCTGCCACCCAGGCTGGAGTGCAGTGGCACAATCTCAGCTCACTGCAACTTCAGCCTCCTGGGTTCAAGTGATTCTCCTGCCTCAGCCTCCCAAGTAGGTGGGACTACAGCACCCGCCACCATGTCCGGCTAATTTTTGTACTTTTAGTAGAGGCGGGGTTTCACCATGTTGGCCAGGCTGGTGTCAAACTCTTGACCTCAGGCAATCTACCCGCCTTAGCCTCCTAAAGAGCTGGTATTACAGGCGTGAGCCACTGCGCCCAGCCTCCTACTTTGTGAAATTCTGCCGCCGTGCCCAGTGACAGATTTGATTACATGTAAAAATCTCCATTTTCTTAGGATGAGTCATTAGAGAATTACCTCCCTCTTGTAATCCTCCCGAGATGATCTGAAATAGGATGTCGTTACTCTTTTCTAAGACAATCTTTGCCTTAAGAAATCTGTGTGTGAATCAGAGTCTACAAAATTCTTTGGTCAGACACTGTTCATCAGGCTGTCATAGGAGATTCCATAGAGAGGCCACAGGTCGCTTTTTCCTCTGAGAGCGCCGAGCGAACATCGTCATGAAAATAAATAAGCAGCAATAGAGCCATGAATAGAGCACTAGGCCAGTCACGGAATTATCATCTTCAGAGGGACCCTGTTGATTCCGGAAGGCGTTTCTAGTGGCCACCGTGAGGGCTGCTCACCGTGCCCTGCACTCGGCATTCATCGCTGCAGACGTGCTCTCCCCACCTGGGAGAGGCTCTGAGACCCGAGCCGTGAGAGCTTGCAGCCTCCTTGGCCACGCTCACCACCACGCGTGCTTGGCACTTCCCTCCCTGCAGGGCCTGGCACACAGTAGGTGCTTAGCAGTTTATTGTCTAACAAAATACTCTTTTCCAGTCCAATGTGGAGCACCTGACGGAGAAAATGAAGACCACCATCCAGAGGGGCCTTGTGCTCAGGTGAGTGAGACCAGGGCTGATGTTACGGTCACCGTCACACTGCGGTTCTTAGATTCTGGTCTGTGACTCTGGGCTGGATGAGTGGTAATTTCTTTGCCGCTGGAGTCACTACGCGCTGAGCCGATGCAGAAGAGAGTCGTGGTGCGTTGCTCTAAAGATTTGCCTGCATTTAGACAACTAAAATTTTTGCTTTATAGTCTTACTCTTTTAGATATCTCGCAATCATTTCTCTAATTAGCACCTGATGTTTATGAAGGAAGAAGGAAATACAGTCATCCCTCTTAGCCTCAGGGAATGTGTCCCAAGACTGCAGTGGGTGCCTGAACCTGGGGATAGTACCCGCCCCCTGTATACATGAGGGGATGGGTACTGATAACCATCTGATAACCAAGGCGGCTACTGAGTGACTCAGGGGCAGGAGGCACAGAGCATAGAGACTCAGGGCACAGGGATGATTCACGTTCTGGGTGGGACAGAGCAAGATAGCATGAGATTTCATCACACAGAATGGTGTGCAATTTAAAACATATATTTATTTCTGGAACTTTCCATTTAATATTTGTGGCCCTCAGTTGACCACTTGACCATGGGTAACTGAAACTGTAGAAAGCCAAACCATGAACTGGAGGGACTGGCGTTGATGTAGAATCACCGTAGGTCAGGGGACACGGGAGGCCAGCCTCCCAGGACGTCTCCTCAAGCAGGGAGCCACGTGCCCACTGCACACTAAACAAAGTGGCTCCTTCCCGCTTGTTTCAGAAATGAGAGCTGCAGTGAAAACTACACCACCGACTTCATTTACCAGCTCTATTCGGAAGAGGGCAAAGGCGTGTTTGACTGCAGGAAGAATGTGCTGGGCCACATGCAGCAGGTAGGCCCGAGACTGCATGAGGGGCCCGCAAGGCCACTGTTGCGTGATTTTTAAAGATTAATGTCTTGTTGTTTCAGCCATTTTAGGGGAAAATGTATAAGTAAATTCCAAGATGATAAAAAACATCTTAACTTTTTTTTTTTGAGACAGAGTCTTGCTCTGTTGCCCAGGCTGGAATGCAGTGGCACGATCTTGGCTCACTGCAACCTTCACTTTCCAAGGTTCAAGAGATTCTCCTGCCTCAGCCTTCCGAGTAGATGGGAGTACAGGCACCCACCACCATGCCCAACTAATTTTTGTATTTTCAGTAGAGATGGGGTTTCACCACGTTGTCCAGGCTGGTCTCAAACTCCTGACCTCAGCCTCCCAAAGTGGTGGGATTACAGGCGTGATCCACCGTGCCCAGCCAAAACATCTAAACTTTTAAGTCATGCCAAACATCACCAGCTTTAGGATTCTTTTGTTGGTGAGGTTTGAGTAATGGGGATTTTAAGGGAGCTGTCAGCTTTCATGAAAACAGTGACACCCCCATTACTTGGAAATGCTTATTCAAATTAAATACTTCATCAAGTTAAAAACTGGAGCTTCCTAAGATTTAAAATGGATTATCAGACATGTAATATACTTGACACTTATACCAAATCAGAATGAGCTGCATGCAGGCACATGCATGTCATGAGCTGAGCCTGGGACACAGCAGTCCAGCATTCCTAACTCGCACACACTGCTTCCTCACCGCCTCCTATTCTTTATACTTTTAAACCAGAGCCCGTGAGTTTATTCCAGAGGGCTGATGAATCCCCTGAAATGATGATGAAATAGTAGGCATATGTGTGATTTTGTTAAAGAATCCACAACAGTTATCAGATTCTTAAAGCTGCAACCCATCCCCACCCCAGATGAGTTTATGAAATCCTGATTGAAGATTTTAAAATATTGGAGACTGTTAGTTGACTCGTTCCATTTGTTAAAATCCTCCTCTTACTGGGCAGGGGGAGCACTTGACACTTTTTGCTTAACAGGCTGAGTTCAGGCTACAGGAATCATAGATTTTTTTGTTCTGTTCCAGCTATCCATAAAGACCTGGAAATAAAAACATGAATTCTGTGAAATAGAAATCATCATTTCTATTGAACAGCAAAGTGTTACTGTATAACTGATATTTCATATGACTCTAACCACCAACAGGGTGGGGCACCCTCTCCATTTGATAGAAACTTTGGAACCAAAATCTCTGCCAGAGCTATGGAGTGGATCACTGCGAAACTCAAGGAGGCCCGGGGCAGAGGTAAGGGGTCCAGGGAGGGAGGCCGTCTGCCTTGGTGAAAATACTGTCCTATCAGGGAGAAGTAGGGTGCCGGTTCCTACTTCAGTCCAGAACTGAGCTGCGTGTGATGTTCTGACTCCTGCTGGTCTCTGAGTGTTGCTATTTAACCAACCTTGGATTCCTGGGATAAGGTCAGCTTGGGCATGGGTGACATGTTCTCTTTTATCACTGCTAGATTCAATCTGCAGTTCTTTTGTGCAGGCTTTTTGCTCTGGAGATCCTGAGCGTCGGCCCACAGTTTCCCTCACAGTTTAAGTGGGGCCTTCTATTTTTTGGATGTTTGCTAGGACAAACTCCTTGGAACTCCATCCAGCAAAACTTCCAGTTGGCTGCTGAATGAATTGTTCATGTTTGTAGAACTATGCATGTTTTTCCTTAAATCAGTTTTGTAAGTTACATATTCTAACAAATCTTTAGATAAACTGAAAAGTTTTTAAAAACATGGTATTTTTTAAAATACTCTTGTTAATGGTTCCAACATGGCTGGTCCCCACTCATTCCTGAGTGGCTATTTGTGCCAGCATCTTTCTCACCCCCACCCCCCTCAGCGTTCTTCAGTCATACCAGATGTGTGCTTTTATTAGGGCAAACCATTATCACTGCCAATGTCTGACTTAGAAGAATGACAGTCTACAAAAAACAGTGATGTGAATAGTTCCAATCGGTTTGTCTTTTTGAAGAACTGACTGATTCTACATCGATTTTCTTTTGCTATTTTAGCTATGGATGCTTCTTGCCTCTCTGTGTATTCGTGAGCATCAATTTCTTATTAGTGTTTTGTTGTAATTTAAGCTAATTTCCCTATCCTACTATTTAGTGAAAAATTCTCTCCACTGAGAGAAAAAACAAAAGCTGCTTTCCAGGAAGCCATCAGGGCGATCCCACAAGAGCAGAGCTGCACAAGCCCAGGCCGGGCGCTGGCCACACTGTGCGGCTGTTCTCAGCCTCCCCCGGGCTTCCAGGCCATGTTCAGCATGGTTCCCAGGAATCTCACTTCTCATCTCGCCCCGTGATTCTGCTCCCCCACCTGCCCATGTGACAGGGTGTTAATCTTTCTTTAAATCTTTTATAGGAAAAAAATTTACCACTGATGATTCCGTTTGTGTGCTGGGAATAAGCAAAAGAAACGTTATTTTTCAACCTGTGGCAGAGCTGAAGAAGCAAACGGATTTTGAGTAAGTCGGGGTCTTATTACCTTAGCAAACCCAGCCAGTGTGAGTACAGGACAGGGGAATGGCCACTGCTGTTGCTTTCAGCAACTCATTCAGGGGTTTGAGGAACTAACTTTTCTGAAGCTCAGTTAAAAAATACTAGGTCTTGGCCAGGCTGGTGGCTCATGCCTATAATCCCAGCACTTTGGGAGGCCTAGGTGGGTGGATCACAAGATCAAGAGATCGAGACCAGCCTGGCCCACATGGTGAAACCCTGTCTCTACTAAAAATACAAAAATGAGCTGGGTGTGGTGGCACACACCTGTAGTCCCAGCTACTCAGGAGGCTGAGGCAGGAGAAATCGCTTGAACCCGGAAGGCAGAGGTTGCAGTGAGCTGAGACTGCACCACTGCTCTCCAGCCTGGGGACAGAGCAAGACTCCATCTCAAAACAACAACAAAAAGCCACCACTAGGTGTTTGGGAAGAAGTTTTAGAAATATAAAAACAATGGTTTCATTTGACCCTGAAATTGGCTTTCTCATCTAGTTGATTCAGCCGACCCTACAAACCCCGTGTTTCTGGCAAGACCACTCACTGTGCTGGCCGTGGCATCTCCCAGCCTCACTGCTGTCCCCCTTCCCTCCGCAGGCACAGGATTCCCAAAGAACAGTGGTGGCTTAAGCTGCGGCCCCTCATGAAAATCCTGGCCAAGTACAAGGCCAGCTACGATGTGTCGGACTCAGGCCAGCTAGAGCACGTGCAACCATGGAGCGTCTGACCCAGTCCTGCCTGCATGTGCCTGCAACCTGGACTCACCGTGGACCATCTGTTTTTGTAACATTTAAGTTATTTATCAGCACTTTATGCAAGTATTATTGACATTAATACCTAATCAGCAAGCACCTGTCACCGCCCGTGTGCCCCGCCAGCTCCAGTGCGTGCTGTGGACCGTGTCTCATGCTTTCAGATGTGCGTATTAAACGTTTGCCTACAACTCCAACAGTCCTCGGTTTTAGTTTTTTAAGTAGATTATAAACCTCAATCTATGGGTGGCTACTAAAGGTTTTCTCAGCAGTTTTGTGGGCAAAGATTATAAAAATATTTTTATAGGGATCACTGAACTATGCACAAGTCATAAAAGGAGAACAAAGCCAGTAGTTTACACAGGCCAAGGGGAACGCCATGTTTACTTACCATTACATATTTGCCATGTGTCAGTTTCCATCCACAGCAGCAGGCCAGGACCCTGGGCCTCAACCCCAGGCTCCTGCTCTCCTTAGAAAGTAAAAGAGAACACATCTTACCTACTCGGCCTCTTGATTGCAATCCTAGCTGCATGTTAAAACCACCAAGGTAGGGGTTTGAAAAATCTGATAGCCAGTTTCTCGTCCAGTCTGATCCACGGTCCTCGCTGGGACCTAGGTTGGAACTCTCCAGATGACTCTTGCCAGAGTAGACAGGGGTGCTGGGGTGACAGCCCTGCCGCCCTCACGGGCCCCCCCTCCTGTAGGGACAGCGTTTCTGCCTCTTAGTTCTAGTCTGCAGGAGACCACACTGTGCCTCAGAAACGGGGGTGGAGAGCTGTATTGGGGGAGAGGAGATGCCAGAAACAAGCTGTTTGGGAAATCAGAGTCCAACAGCCAAGAAGAGCTGGCGTGGAGGCTTTCCTTTCTGGCTCTGTAAAGACAAAGCGAGCGCTTACTCACCCCAGCCCACCTGCTTCTCAGGACTGCTTCCATCCAGCCGCCCCGCTGAACTGCCGTCTGTTAGGAGGACGTTCCCACAGGGCCTCGGTGTGATCGAGTTTCATGAGTCAGCACAGGCAGACGTGGGACACCTTTGTGAATCTTTTCATTTTACTTCTGTTGTTTAGTAAAGGCCCTAAATGCTACTTAAAATAATGACTCCAGCAGAGGTTAAGTCAGAGTTGCCCTTTATTTTTAGATTCTTAAATAAATATTCTAGAACTAATGAGGTAAAACAAGCCTTTCTGTCAGTAGAAAGTGAAAATTCTACGTGGTGCATCTTTGGCATTTCATGCATGACTATTTCAATGAACATCTTCCTGGTCACTCTTAAGATTGACTTGCCAGTCAGTGGCAACACCTTAAGAATGACACAATATTCTTGGAAAAAGCAGTAGCATTTCTGACTTTTCATATTCAGCTCAGAGGCCGATTTTCTCAGGGGCTCCTGCACAGTCGGGGGCACCAGGGCCGCTCATCTGATGATCCAGGATGGGTCCTTGGCGATTTTGGGGTTCTCGGGTCCGAGTATGGCCAGGCCATGCGTGCTCTTCCCAGTGCCCAGGTACCTGAGAGGAAGGCAGGCGAGGTCAGCGAGGACTGGCTTCTGCGTCAGTGCCGTTAAGGCCTCCAATCCCAGACGCTGTCTCCCCCGCTCCCCACTTACCTATCGCTCACGGCCAGGAGCTTGTCGTGGCTGACGGCGAAGAGCTGCTCCCTGTGGGCCTGCTTCATCTCATCCGAGAGGCCATACAAAAAGTGGTCCATTCCTAGAAGACAAACCATAGGCACAGTGGAGCCGCCGCCCAGGAGCTCGCAGTGGGCTGTGCACTCGTGTCCCGGAGGGGACAGGTGCATCTCACTGTTACTTCACGTACGTGTTTCAACCACAGGGACGTGTCTAACAGCCCAGAGATCACACCCTGACCTCCAGCTCCCACGAGCCACGCTGACTCCTACCCAAGGCCTGCTTCTGCAGCGTGGACGCAGTCAGGGCCGCGTGAGGCTGATAATGCTGTGAGCAAAAGTGGCTCTACAGAGTAACGTGGCCAGGCCAGGTCCATGCCCACGTCGTCCTTCCACCCTAATGAGCCCAGACACTGCCGTGGGTTGGCCCCACTGGGCCTCAGGTCAGCAAAACTGAAATGACAGGATGCACTCTTCTCGCCCGGATGTCGGGAAGCGTGTTTCCAAGGCCAATGTTTAGGGTGTCAGATGTGGAAATCGTATCACAGGCAAGGATGGAGGCGCCAGAAGCTGGTGCTCCTGCCTGTGCACGAGAACTCAGACAACAGCAACATCATCTGTGAGGCTGTGGACTGAGATTCTCACTGTTATACTCACAATACCTTTGTCTGAAGGAGCGACAGGAGCATCTACGGTTGAGAAGACAGAAAGTTTGGCTTCGTCGATATCTTGCTGCGTGAATTTTCCAGACTTTGCCCAGTCAACAGCCTTCCCAAAAGATTGGAGCGTCTCTATTGTATTTGGGTCCCTAGGAAACCCAGAGAAATAAATAGGCAAGCATTTTACCAATGGACAAGTTTATGACAAACCTGTGACTTAACAGTTCAACATCTTCTATGGGTAAACAGCTCTATTTTACACCTGATCTAGTCCAAACAGCCCACTGACAAATTGCTCAATTACTCTCAGTGGAAATTTAAATCCCACCACATAAGACTTTCAACACGTTCTCCCTCTCAAACAAGGTCTGTCTGCATAATGTCCTCCCCAGATTATTTAAATACACCTGTCTGTGACCTCATCAGGAGAGGAAAGATGTGGAGGGTGGGGACAGGTCAAGATGACAAGGAAATTACAGAAGACTCATGTGGAAAAATTAAGCAAACAAAGGTTTTCCTTTAATCTCCCTTAAGGACACACCCAGGGTAGTAAAGGAATCTGCCTGAGGGGCCGATCCAGACTTCCCTTTGTGTAAATGGAAAGAGCCCAGCCCTCCCTTCACCCTGACTCAGAGCTGCAGAGGGGCTGTGAGCTGCTTCCCCATCCTTGTCTAGAAGAGTGGCTTCCAGCACAGCAAGCGGGGAGAACTAGGCAGGGTGGCAACGGCTACCGACTTCTCTACCTACATGCCTGCCTGCCTGCCTGCCTGCCTGCCTGCCTGCCTGCCTACCTACCTACCTACCTACCTACCTACCTAATCTATCTCTGCATCCACGAGACAGGGTCTCACTCTGTCGCCCAGGTTGGCGTGCGGTGGCGCAATCTGCTCACTGCAGCTTCAACCTCCCTAGGCTCAAGGGATCCTCCCGCCTTAGCCTCCTGTAGCTAGGACCACAGGCACTTGCCACCACGCCTGGCCAGCTCCTTCTTAAAAAGTGTTATAATACATGTTCTCTTGGGCAGCAAAGCTATAGACAATTAAGAATTCATTGTTTTAGAGTAACAGTGTTATGTTTATGAAAGCTAACAGAACTGCATCCACATCAGGCACCTCCAACTGAAATGAGCTAAGAATGCTCTCAGGCTGTATCTCAGCCCCTCACCTGGGGCCTGTGTTCCAGGACCCCCAGAACAGGGTTGCAACCTCAGACAGCCACTATGGATACTGTGTTTTTTTCCTATGCCTATGAAAAAGTTTATAGATTAGGTGCAGCAAGATATTAACAAAATACAACAATTATACTGTAATAAAAGTTATGCTAAGTAAAACAAGGGTTCTGTGAACAGAAGCTCTTGGATACCCACAGTGTATGTGATGACCTAGACGGCTACTGAGTGACCAACAGGCAGGTAGCGTAGACAGCGTCAGCTTTCATCCCACTGCTTAGAAGAATGGTGTACAATTTAAAACTTAGGAAGTGTTTATGCCTGGAACTTTCCATTTAATATTTTCAGACCGAGGGTGACTGTGGGTAGTAAACCGTGGAAAGCAAAACCATGGATGGAGGCACTACCGTGTTCTGCCAAAATATGCTGGCCTAAGCCAGGGTTTACTGAAGGTAGAATGCTTCCCGTTTAGGCTGCTGGCCCCAATCCTTGCACCAGAAAGGACATTGCTGGGTGTGGCTAAGTGCTCGAGAAGTGAAAAGTAGCACACAGTTGTCTAAAGTTCACTGCAGTAGAAGAAAATGACACTGATAATCATGAGTAGGGGACTAAAACACCGTGTGCGTCCCAATGTGTGAACTAGAGCAAATCTCACCTGTAAGAGTAAAGAGTGAAAACCCCACTGTGGCTGAGTTTTGCGCCTCCACCATAAGCGCCACCTTTTTCTCGAATTTCTGTATGCAGGAATTTAGCAGTCATCAAACGTGCAAGGATTTTAAGACTGAAATGAATGATGAAAAAATGCAAGTTATAAACACCATGGCTGATAAAAAGCATAGACAATGAAGTAATTATTGGATTACGTGAAAATGAAAATAAAATCAAGTTGTACAATAATGCCACATAAATTATGGTCCCATTTTTTTGGTCTTGTTTTTTAAGAGATGGGGTACTGCTCTGTCGCCAGGCTGGAGTGCATAAGTGCAATCGCAGCTCACTGCAGCCTTGAACTCCTGGGCTCAAGGGATCCTCCCACCACAGACTCCTGAGTAGCTGAGCCTACAGATGTGTGCCACCACGCCTATTTTTACAGTTTTTGTAGAGGCAGGGTCTAGTTTTGTTGCCCAGGCTGGTCTTAAACACCTGGCTTCAAGGGATCCTCCTGCCTTCAAAGTGCTGGGCTTACAGGCATGAGATTTTCTTTTTAATTAACAAAAACTAAAAAGCACAAGGAAGCACAATTTTCAAGCAGTTGGCTTGGATTACAGGGTTGAAGGGAGTGGTGGTGGGGAAGGAATCTAACACTTCCAGCACCGCACTGCTTAACTTGTTCCAATGCATATGTGGCATTTTTAAAATCTGGTGAAGTAGAAAGAGGTTATTTCTATTGTAAAGGCAAATGTGCAAATGAACATTTATTTAAATGTCTCACATCAGAATATGGAAAAAAAAAGGAAACTGAAGTCAAACTCTTTGAGTTTTATAGGAATCCCTTAAGAAAACACACTCTCCGATAAAGCACATTTCTAGGAACGGGGCTGATCTCCTCTGCCTTCCACTGCGAATGGTGACATCACATTCTAGATGATTCTAGAACACATCCACCTCCGACAGAAGGCAGGGCAGACAATGATGGTAGTGTCTGCAGCAAAGACACAGGCTCCTTAAAGACGCCCATGGCGAGATCAGCCCCAGGTCACCACTTCCACAGATCTGCCATTTTCTAAAGCAGATGAAGGGAGTCAAATAGGCCAGGTGGGAAATCAAGGAAGGAGTGGGCGTGTTCCCAGGGGCTGTGCTGGGAGAAGTCACGACCATCTCGTGTGGGCCTCCAGGAGAAACCCAGCGCCACCCGGGTGGCTGGGGCGCCGTCAGTTGGGACCAGGGAGGTTGGAGCCAGACCCTGGGGGACGGAGCCTCTACAAGCACCAGCAGGGATGGCGTTCCATCCATCCATGCATCCTCCGTCTTCAGAAATTTCTATTACTTGTATATTTAAAACACATGCTCACTGTTGAAAGATTATAAAATACGAAAAACAAGGAATAAAAGATCTAGAATCCCCCTGGCCCAGGGGGAACCTCCACATTTTTAGTGTTTTCTGTCTACATTTTCCTATTGGATGGTGGAAACAGACACCACTCTTCTGCTGGCACAGCAGACAGATCTGTTTATCTTCTACAAATATGGAAATAAATGAACAAAAGAGCTGACCACATACCTCTTTTCTACAGAGGAGCTCTTTCTGGGCCCCCACTGCAGCCCCACATTTCCTCCCGCCTGGCTACACACCTCCCCATCTGTGGCCCTGCTGTGACACATGTGCACCCTAGAGGCCTGGCTCCTTCTAGATTGCCCAGGCCTAAGCCTGCCTTCCCCTCTCTACCACTCGGGTGGCTGAGGCGCCATCATTTGGGACCAGCGAGGTTGGAGCCAGACCCTGGGGGTCTCCTCCTTGGTTTAGTCCCTCATGGGGGTAGCTGCCTGGGACAAGGATACAGGAAGTGAATTTCCAGGATATAACATGTTTGCACAGATCTGTGTCATCCACACCCAACTGATGGGTCCCCAAAGGTGCATGTCTGTGGGTCTGTCCGCCTGGTCTGGCCAGTTTCCGCTGATGGGATGAACGCAGCTGAGGGGCAGCCACACTTCAGAAGAAGGGGCTGGAAGGCCAGTCCGTAGGCAGCAAACTCCCTCACTCCATGCCACTTTGACCCTCACTCTCGGCCTGACCTCACTCTCAGCCTGACCTCACTCTCGGCTGTGGCTTCGGCCGCTCAACCCAGGGCCTCCTTCCCTGAGCTTCTGACTTGTGTGAGGAGACAGGGGAGGCAAACTCCTCAGAGGGACTGTGAGGCGGCCTCCGGCCCTGCCATGTGCAGGGCTCTGCAGGACCACTTGGTTTCTCCCCACCGCCCTGTCCCTCTGTGGCCCCGGGTCAGGCCCTACCCACCCACCCACCCACCCACAGTCTGGCTCATGAGGTTCTCCTGCAGCCCCCATGGCTGCCTGGGTCACCTCCCACTCTCCCTTGTGGCTTCGTGTCTTGATCTGCCTTTGCTGTCGTTCCATGCATCTGTCCTCACGAAGGCTTAATCTACCATGTTTATCAGAGGTCTCAGCCTAAATTCATTCAATTTTTACCTACAGATAAGATGAGTACATGGGGCATTTTGAAAGGAGTCTGCGTTTAGGGTCATAGATATCTGTTTTGTTTATAGGACTCAATAATAGAAATTGTTTACAAAAATGACTGGCTCTAAGGCTGGGCCTTTGTTCATAAAGACTCTGCTGTTTAAAGAGGGCCGCTCATAGACTCACACAGCCCCAGGTCTAACACTCAGAGTCAGCGCAGACTTTTCCTGTGCTAAAACATGCCCTGTGAACTCGAACAGGCTTGACAAGCTGCTTCCGTAAGGCTCAGGCCTGAGAGGTCCGACCTCCACCCTCCTACCTGGCATGATCTGGGTCCGTGTAGGGGACAGTTCGGATGCATTCGCCCACATAATTCACTGGGAAGGGCATCAGGAAGTGAGTCTTCATCTGCCAGGGCTTGAAGGTGGGTTCCTGAGGGACAACGTGTGGTCAGAGGCGGCCGTGCTGCCATGCACCACCCATGATGCTGGGACTGGACCCATCTCAGGGGTCCCATCTCCATGACAGTCTGCAGCCAAGTGCTGGGACGCAAGAGCAAGGCACTGCAGTTACGTCGCTCCACACTATTTCTCACTGTAAAACTGACATGAAGTCTTCCAATCTTAACGTGATGCTTTAAAGTATACTGTTCAATTAAAAATATTTCATTCTACACCACTTATAGTTATATATTTATGTTTCATATCATATTATACCACAGGAATACGTTAAATCACTCTACTCCACAAGGAACCAAACCAAACAGCATCAGCACCAGGCTGAGTGGGGGAAAGGATCTGTCAGGCTGCCCCACTGGAGTCGACTTGGCTCAGGAGCTATGTTCAAAGGAGGGTGAGTTGCCCAGGAGGAGACCGCCCGGAGCAGTAGCCCTCTTCCTGGGCACAGGGAAGACGCACCCCGTACCAGGGCCCGCACCTCTTTGGCACAGGAGGACACACTCCCACCAGGGCCTTCACTCAGCACTGTCTCAGAAAAGGCTCAGGATGGCACTGACAAAGGATGCACTGAACTCGCAAGTCTGGGGACACGCCAGCCCCACGGACAGGCGGACGGAGGAACGTTCACCATCAGCGGCAGACACAGCCGTGGAGGGAAGCGCCCACCTGCTGGGAACCCAGATCGGCTGTGCTTCTTACCATGACCAGCTTCCTAATGATCTGGGAGCCGTGGAGAACGTGGGCATCTCCACCAGAGCTGCTGGGCACAGGTTTCTGAAAATCAAGTTTCCAAGAGAAAAGACAAAAATTCAGAACTCACTTGAAATATATAAGAAGGAACAGAGTTTATAAAATTCACAGAGCTAATAACAAGTGTTAGGGCAGACTTGTTTAAGTGTTTTAAATAATAAACGCTTAAAAAAAAAGGATAGGAAGGCCGGGCGCGGTGGCTCAAGCCTGTAATCCCAGCACTTTGGGAGGCCGAGACAGGCGGATCACGAGGTCAGGAGATCGAGACCATCCTGGCTAACACGGTGAAACCCCGTCTCTACTAAAAAGAATACAAAAAACTAGCCGGGCGAGGTAGCGGGCGCCTGTAGTCCCAGCTACTCGGGAGGCTGAGGCAGGAGAATGGCGTAAACCCGGGAGGCGGAGCTTGCAGTGAGCTGAGATCCGGCCACTGCACTCCAGCCTGGGTGGCAGAGCGAGACTCCGTCTCAAAAAAAAACAAAAAAAAAAAAAATAAAAAAAAATAAAAATAAAAAAAAAAAATAAAAAAAAAAAAAAAAAAAAAGGATAGGAAATAAAAATAGGCTGGGCACAGTGGCTCATGCCTAGAATGCCAGCACTTTGGAGGCTGAGGTGGGAGAACTGCTTGAGTCCAGGAGTTTGAGACCAGCCTGGGCAATGTAGTAAGCCCCCATCTCAACAAAAAATTTTAAAAATTCGCTGGGCACAGTGGTGCACACCTATATAGCCCCAGCCACTTGGGAGGCTGAGACTGGAGGATCACTTGAGCCCAGGTCACGGCTGCAGCTAGTTGTAATGGCACCACTGCACTCCAGCCTGGGTGCCAGAGTGAGACCCTGTCTCAAAATAACAAAAACTAAAAAAAGAAAGTGAATAAAAGAAATTAAGAAAATTTAAAATAAATTTTCAGACATTCAAAAGGTAGCCTTGTTACACAGTACAATGAAAATATTTTAAGCTTTCTTTCTGCACTTTCTCGTCATTAATCTGTGAAATCAAGAGGACACATAAAGTGAAAGCGCTGCAGGCAGAGAGGCCTGGAGCAGCAGGAGGCCACCTCCCATGGGCTTCACTCCCAGAGGCCAACAGACACCACACCCAGAACTGAACCAGGGATACGGAGACACCAAAGGAGAAGACGTGAGCGCCAACCTCCTCCACTGAGGAGCATGGCTTCTCTACTGACATCCATGAACTAGACTACAATTCTCTTTGTAAGTTAATCAAATTTACTAAATTAGTTATCACCAACATCACTGTTCTATGTCTAATCCATGGATTCATGAGTCATAGAAACAGCAGTAAAGCAGCCTTCTTCAGGCCATGGTTTTGGGCCATTCTTATGCCAGCATATCCCAGTCGAAGTCTGTTTTCCTACCAGACTACTTACTCACTGCAAGGCACAGAAGTGAGTGCAGCATCTAAGGCCACACCGCAGAGTCTGAACTCACTTAACTGGGCCAACACTGGACAAGATATTTAATCCTCTTGAACCTCAGTTTCTTCATCTGCGTAATGGGGGATATGAACCCCGACACGCTGGACTGTTCTGAGAATTGAGTTAATACGTGTAAAACATGACAGCTGTTCCTGGCACCTGCCAGGCGCTCAGCGGGCGCCAGCACCACCATCAGTGCATACCTCGACTGTGTGTGGGCGCACAGGCCTCCGTTCCTTCTTACTCCGACCGATGCTTCTAAGGAAGTCTTCGACCACCTTTTCTGTCTGAGACATCTGCTGAGGAGTCGCATTCACTGAACACCTGTTTTAAAAATTACGTATACATAAAACCACTGTTAGAAAAAACAGTTTTAGTAATTCATCACATTTTGTATAATAACTCAATAATGTTGGTTTTATAGAAAATCATGTTCAAAGTGTTAAAAGAAACAGTAGCCAAATGTGGAAATACCACAGCCGCCTCCCTGCTCTGCAGTGCGCTTCAGGTTATCAAGAGATTTCTGCACAGTTCAGTGTGGCAGCTAATGAAGCCGTCCAGAGGCAGAGCCTGAGACCCTAAACTCTTGTTCTTCCAAAGAGCAAAGAAAATACAGAGACTACTAAGATCTGCTAACCATGCCTTCGGAATTACACTATCAAAACACTGACAACTTTTAAAATTACTGTCCAGAAGTCATCAATTTGAAAACGTGAACTGGTTGTTAAAGCAGAACATTATAAAGTGCAAACAATTACCATGCTCTCAAAGTTATATGAAAACAGAACTCTCCCAAATTCTACAGAATTACAAATACTACTATCATATGAAATCTACTTGAACTCTAGTGTATTGACAGAGTGTATATTTTTTCCTTTTGGCTGTAAATCCTAAACTTACTCTAGTTAAAGTAACAGCAGGTACCACTATATTAATACTAACTATATCCCAGGCATGTATGCTGCCTTGCAGATATTCTTTTATTCCTTAAAATAAACCTGCAAAGGAAGGTTTTATGGAGGAGGAAGCAGAAGACCCCAGTGGGTCAGCTGCCCAGGACCTCCTAGGTGCGAGCGTGAGTGCTGGCCTGGCACCAGAAGCCAGGCCAGTCTGAGCCCAATGCCAAGAGCCCCGATCGCCAGGCTTCACCTCTGCCCACCCACAGACCGCCCTGTAGAATCTGCCAGGGATTCGCAAGACATGACTGGGAAAAGGCATCGGGACTCTGTGAAGAAGGACAAGTGACTTCAGCAAATATTTTCTTGTTAAGTACTGACGAATACATCAATGTCACTGACAATAAGATGCTGAAAATAAAACTGTCAATCATTTTTAAACTTCACTCATGCTCACACACCTGAGGGCACATAAGGCCAACTGAAGGTATAGGACTGAGCTGCCAGATATTTCCTCAAAGCATCACAGAATTATGTAAGAAACTGTACTTTTACTCTGACCTTCGGCAAGCTCACCCTTACGGATATCTCAGTTACAGACCATTTGCTTTTGGAAGCAACGTAACTACTGCTCTCAACCTATTTGCACTTCTAGAACAAAATTAGCCTGCTTTCTTCCCCATCTCCTACAACTTTTAATAAGTTTCAACTATTTTTTTCTTAGCTTATTAGAACACTTGACAACTACAATAAATTCTGTAACCTTTACCTTTACAAATAAAAAATACGTAAAAACTATGCTTAATAGAATGAATCATAAAATATTTAGAAACAAATCACAAATGCACCTCATATTATCACCATTTAACAGGTGTTTCTTGATACGCGGCAGCTTCCTCAGGATAGGTTTGATGTCTGTCATTTCTGCAATCCTCTTCATCAGTCGCACCTGGGCCAGACAAAGCTCGCTCACAGAGAGGCAGAGGCCACGACAGACCCAGAGGAAGCTCGCTCAGAGAGAGGGAGGCAGAGGCCACGACAGACCCACTCAGTCTGAACCAAGCACCTGTGACATCAGAACCCTGCCTCGGCAGGGGTTATGTGTGCGAGTGTGTGGCTTGAGGGCTGGAACTGGGGTGCAGGGCGGGACAAAGAGGAAGATGAGTTAAAACCAACCAATCACCGGCCGGTTGCGGTGGCTCAAGCCTGTAATCCCAGCACTTTGGGAGGCCGAGACGGGCGGATCACGAGGTCAGGAGATCGAGACCATCCTGGCTAATACGGTGAAACCCTGTCTCTACTTAAAAATACAAAAAAACTAGCCGGGCGACGAGGCGGGCGCCTGTAGTCCCAGCTACTCGGGAGGCTGAGGCAGGAGAATGGCATAAACCCGGGAGACGGAGCTTGCAGTGAGCTGAGATCCGGCCACTGCACTCCAGCCTGGGTGGCAGAGCAAGACTCCGCCTCAAAAAAAAAAAAAAAAGAAAGTTAGCATTTCTGGGACATAAGTTAATGTATTCCCAAAGAAATCAGTAACTCTGGAATATGTGGCTAAACCAGAATAACAGAGGTTCCTTCCAAGCTTCTTACCTGATCCATCCCGCTGAAGGTCTCCTGCAGGTCCCCTGCAGGTGTGAGGGTCCGGCCTGCCCTGATGGATGCGTACAGGTGTCCAGAGTCGGGAATTCCATTGGCGAGCTCCTGGGCGGTCATCTTTACCAGCACCTTGAAGTGCTCCTCTTCTTCAAAACACGGGCTATGGAAAAAGGAGAAGAAGAAATTCCTAGAGACCCATTCATCATGTCTCTTCAATGTCATGGAAAGTTGATTAAGTATAAGTTTGCAGACTACTTTAACGACCAAAGAAATTTTATAAGTCCATATGAACTACAAATAAAAGTCAGACTTGCAAATCAACAACACACACAAGTAAGACTATTTTAAAGTACTTCAAATGAGGATCTCTAGCACACCCCAAGAATGGACAACTCTTGCAAATAAAGTTACTTGTTAAATATTTCACTCCATAGATGCATCATGTCTGGCAGGTTTCGATCCAGGCAGAGAGAGGAGAAAAGCACACCCTGAACCAAAGAAAACACAGAAGAAAGGAATTAGGGTCGAATCAAACAGTGACAGACACTGGAGAAAAGCTTCCCACCGCAGCTGTCATCTGACGGTAACAGGCTACCTGCTCGTAGGTGTCCATGTGCGAGTCGTCGGGGAGCACGTGGGGAGAAGCGCTCATCCCACCGGTCTTCAGTTCTATCTGCTGAGCCTGCTTCCGGTAGTCAAGAAGGCCGCAGCCCAGCCTGACACAGCAGAGCACAGCCCCGATTACAAGGCAGTCCTTACTGAATCATTTTTAAAACCGTGCATCTTGAATCACAAGTTGCTGCCATTAATTGAGTAACTGCAGCTTTGCCAACCTCTTCACAGTTCGAAGGTCATCAAGCCCTCTAGAGTTCACGTGTCCCCTCCCCCAGGGAGACACCCGTTTCCCCCGCCTGGGAAGTCAGTGTCAAGAGGCACAAGACACTTGGGTGGTCAGTGTCTGCACTCAAAATAACATTCTAAAATATGCATTTCCAGTTGTAAGCTTTTCAATAAATGTTTTATGAGTACTCCCTACTCTCTTCGCCCAGATCACTGTGATACATGCTTCCTTTGCTCAAATGTCTGACAGCCTGGGCGAGGGAGTCCAAAGGCTAAAGACTTTTTAAATTTTTAAGGAAAGTATTTTCCTCTCAGCACTCATGCTTGTGAAAGAAACATTCACAGTGACACTGCTAATGCCAGAAATAACTGAGTCAAGGGAATGACCATGAGGTGTTTTCTAAACGGCTACAAAAGGATGAACAGTGGCAGCTATATTTAAAAAGAAAGGCAGGGAACTTTCAAAACCATGAAGACATTTTTCCATCTGAGCGGACCCTCAGCCAGGGTGCAGAAGGTGTCACAGCCATGTAGCTTTCTGCAGCACGCAGACAACTTCAATCTCCACAAAGGGAAGACCTCAGGTGCATGTTAGGTTGGGCAGTGGTCTCTGCAGCTGGCTGCAGGGTTCCATGTCGCCCTCTTATCCTGGATAGGAACGGGAGCCCACAGCCCTGCCTACTGCTTGTCCTGCAACCTCGGCCACAGCAGAGCTGGGCAAAAGGTCAAGTGTTGATGTGGGTACTCGCGTGTGTGTTCCCAGACCTGTGCACACCCCACCTAGGGAGGACGCCAGCAACTACAGGTCAGCTCGGAGGAGGAGCAATGCGGGCAGCAGGCACATCCAATTACTCACACTTCCGGATTAAACCATCAGTCCTTTCCAAAGCTTCACAGATTCACATGCTAAGATAGACATCTCTAAGTATATCCTTACATTATACCGTAGATTCATAAATATTTCAATGTAATATAGTAAGAAAATGTTACTTTCATAAAAAATTCTAAACCAATATGTTGTACACCATACTAACACACTAACATTGTAAGCTGTGATTCACTGAAGGTAATTCCTACTGATGCATTAGAACAACAGATATGCACACAAAGCAGATGTTAGTAAGACACACAAGGGTGTGTTGCGACTCGTACTTGGTGAGGACGCTGCAGAAGAGGGGCACATAGGGCCTCAGCTCCTCGGGGAGTGTGTTCAGGCTGGAGAAGGCCCGGAAATACACCACGCCATTGGTGGGCTGGGCGCAGTACTGAACAGGGACATCTCCAGCTAGAAAAACAAAAAGGATTTCATTTTTATTGTTGCCAGTAAAATTTTAACCACTTATAATATTTAAAAAACACTATTTATTACTTTTCAAGCATAGAGGTTTAAGACTTATACTAGAGTTTATATAAACTTCCCTATTATATTTTCAGGATAAAAAACTGGAACTGTCTTCAATAGTAAAGCAACCCACGCTCTCCAAGGAAAGGGAAAGGAAGGACGGAACCACGACCTTCTGGTCTCATAACTGGAAGTTCCAGTTACCCAACCTCTCCCCATTAACCAGAGAGAACTCCAACCAGGTGCCCCCAAGAACCCCGGGCCCACATCGCACCTGTCCTCAGCGCTGCTCATCTTTCCCAACAGGCCCTGCCACCTTCTGGCCCCACAACAAAAGGCTGTCCCAGGGCCCCAAACAAGGCTCCTGGTGTCCCCCACCCACTCTTCCTGACCTCTTGAGGGGTGGGCTGGGCATTCAGCTTCGTACGTAGGTCCCCACCTAGCAGAGCGCCCTAGACCAGCGGAGGGACCAAGGCACGGAAGGATGACTGATTTATTCTCACTCTTAGCGAACACTTAATGAGATTCACAGACAAAAACTGCCAGGGTTAACAGATCAGAGGGATGTCAGCCTCGATTTCTACTCACATGCGCGCGTGCACACAAAAATAAACAGGATATAAACATGACAAGCGCTGTCAGAAGACAAAAGGCGGGCTGGAGACGCTTCACAGGACTCAGGGATGCCCAGGGTGAAATCCCATCCCCGTCCTCGAGGTGCAAGTGAGAGCTGCTGCCCTCAGCTCAGTCACGTCCAGCCACACCTGCTGATAAGCTCAGCATCAACATCGTCCCAGGTGAGGTTACCCCAAAGACGCCTCTCCAGCTACCAGCCAGGAGCGAGAGAGAAAGGAGGCACCCTGAGAACTCAAAAGCAGTGACAGACCATGGAACAAAAAGTACCACGGAATGAAAGGTGCCACGGAACGAAACATGTCATGGAACAAAACGTGTCACAGAATGAAATGCCAGGACACAGCAGGGGGATAAACTTGGCCTCCAACTCCCTTTCAACTCAACACCCACCTTTCCGGGGGATCTCATCCCTCTTGCTTCCTCCATGCTGATGGCAGGGTAAACAGTTGGGACAAAGGGCTCTGAGGATGCCTCTATTTTTTAAACTGCACTTAATACAGACACAGCATAACCCAAATCCTCATTTGATTCTAGAAGCAGGAAATCAGAGCGCCCTATCAAACCCCTCTCAGGAACACACACACAGGCTCTTACTGAGTGAATGGGTCTATCACCACCGAGAGTTAGGAACAAGGTAGAAGACACGTATACGGCAAGACTGTGAATGCACAGGGCTGCTCAAGTGTTTCAGGGAAAACCTCCAAGATGTGATTCTACTGCTTCTGTGAGGAGTGATATTTAATTTCCCCAAGGACCCCGAGACCCGGGAAAAGCGTAGTGTTCACAGTGACCTGTCAGGACCACGTCCAACTCTGTGACAGGTATGGTGGGCTCAATATCTGAAACTTTCAACGCTGGCAGACAAGAGGCATCTTGAGGTTTGCTTTGTTGAGTCCGTAATTCTAAACCTAAAAAAGAAACAAGAAAACGGAATATTCAGGGCCATAATTAAAAGGATTGATGCAACTTATCTCCTATGTTATCTTACATCCAGAATTAGCCGTCCATGCCAAGAGTGAGGAGTACAGGAGCACTATGGTTTGCAAAATATCTCCTATTTCCAGGCTGACCAGATTTAGATGCACTAATAACCTCCCTTAGAGGGTTGCCCTTTTCCTAATTCTCATTTTCAATTACTGAACAGTTCTGCTGGGGAGTGGTGGTTTGCTCAAGAAGCTTCTCCTGCACCCCTCCAAAGTTTACATTAAGTAGATTCAACTTGTTTTCAGAGTTTTCAAACCACTTCTTGTTGGACTGACATTTAGTGATCTTTATACTTTTTTGTTTTGAGACAGAGCCTGGCTCTGTCACCCAGGCTGGAGTACAGTGGCACCATCTCAGCTCACTGCAGCCTCTGCCTCCTGGGCTCAAATGATCCTCCCGCCCTAGCCTCGTGACTAATTTTTTTTGTTTTTTTTTGTTGTTGTTGTTGTTTTTTTTTTTTTGTAGAGACGGGGTTTTGCCATGTTGCCCAGGCTATCTCAAACTCCTGACCTCAAGTGATCCTCCTACCTTGGCCTCCCAAAGTGCTGGGATTCCAGGCAGGCATGAGTCACCGCACCTGGCCCTATACTCATTTTCTGTTGTTTCATTTTCACTAATTTCAACAAAAGACTTACACAATCACATAAATCACACAAATTACAGTGGTGCTTAGAAAGACACTTCCTGGGCCTGACAGTCCATTCATCCACGAGGGAGGCAGCACCTGTACAGCAGACCCCTCCACCGAGCCACAGCCTATGCGGAAGATCCTAAGACCCAGGCGTGCCCCCCGCCCTGATGGCCATCAGTGGAGCGGCTTCCCAGTGCTACACCGGACCAAGCAAGTGCACGAGTGCGTGATTCCACGACTCCCAGGAGGGCTGTGCCGAGTTCCCGCTTTAACTCAGTCCCCACACACAGCACTCCTGGTGTCTGCTGGGCTGACCTCCCCCATGTTCCATTTCCACCTTCTGAAGTACCCCGAGGGCGTGCCACGCACTCAGACACAGGACCTTGGGGCACAGTGAGTATCTCAGGCAGTGTCGCCCCTCCACAGGTGCCCCACCGTGGGCTCCAGCCCTTCCGCCCACCTCTGGAGCTGCAACTTCCATCAACAACCACCCCGCTCCCAGAGGCATCTGGAGCCCAGGCTCCCAGTGGCAAGGAGCTCAGACCCGGGCTCTGCAGGCTTCCCCTGCCGGCTCGCCACCTACCTAACATCTTGACTTTCCCGACCTCATGCCCTTCGGAGGTTTTGTCATGTGTGGCTTTGCCAGGAAGCTCCCTCCTGCCTCTTCCCTTCCCCGGCCTTCCCCGTGGTTCCTGGGCCCACCTGCACTAGAGCACGCCACAGCTACCCTGACATCCCAGAGCTCCTTCTCTGAACACACTCACTCACAGTGGGTAGAAAAAGCCTCTGGCACCTTCTCTTCTCTGTTTCCTTTCAGCACATCACACACTCCCTGATGGTGGAGGCTTTACCCCTTCACAGTGCTTAAGACACACACAAGACCAGAAATAGGAAGATTCAAGCTTTTACTAGTTTCCCATTCACCTTTTCTGCATTGCTGTTCTCTACAGATTGGCTTTTAATTCAGAATCCTAACACTGCCGTGCACACTTGAAGACTTACTGACCTGAAATAACCATTCAATGCACTAGCACTGTGCCCTCCTCTAAAGGAGCTCTGCAGTGAGTGTGTAAAGGAGAACTCTGTAGTGTGAGCACTGCTCATTAACCTACTGGTTTGGACTACAGTGTACTGGGTTTTCTTAAAGCATAGCTCTGAGGTCAGGCCAACGAATCTGAAGTAATTTAGGAAACGTACAACCTGTTGCCTACTCATGGAATTATCTTGTGTACTCACGAATAACTACAGTTAAAAGTGGGAAGATTGGAGCTTGTCAATTATCACAAAACAGAGCTTAAAAAAAAAGACTAAGGTTCAAAGAAAAAACAGCTTAAAACAGTTGTCTCTAAACAATTCAGATAGAAAGAATAAGAACAGATTACAAGTTGACATTAATTTTTCTTTTACTACATGATATAACGTCAACCTTAGCATGATCAAAATGAAGTCACTTATATTGCACCTAACGTCCACTCTTACCTCCTGACAAGCCTGACAATTTCTCACAGAATCCCAGCCCACGAGCTTTTTTTTTTTTTTTTTTTGAGGCAGAGTCTCGCTCTGTCGCCCGGGCTAGAGTGCAGTGGCATGATCTTGTCTCGCTGCAAGCTCTGCCTCCCGGGTTCACGCCATTCTCCTGCCTCAGCCTCCCAAGTAGCTGGAACTACAGGTGCCTGCCACCACGCCCGGCTAATTTTTTGTATTTTTAGTAGAGACGGGGTTTCACTGCATTAGCCAGGTTTCGATCTCCTGACCTTGTGATCCGCCCTCCTCGGCCTCCCAAAGTGCTGGGATTACAGGTGTGAGCCACTGCGCCCGGCCCCAACTAGTTTTAACAGGAAAAGTGTGTGTGTGTGTGTGTGTGTTGCACATATTTTTAAAAGGCTTTATTAATACATAACTTACAAGCAATAATATTCACAATTTTAAAGACACAATTTAGTGAGTTCTGAAAAATGTGGCAAGTTATGAAGCCACCACATCACAGTACTGGGCCTTTCTAGCACCCCCAAAACTCTCCCATCCCGCCTACAGTCAACCAACCCCCAACCCCGGGCCTCCAGCACTTCTCATCTGCTCTCTGTCCCTGCAGCTTTGCCACATCCACGGCTTCCCATGAATGGTCTCGGTATGTCACCTGGCTCCTGGCTTCTTTCCCTTTGTGGGAAGTTTCTGAGACGCACCAATACCAAGGGTGCATCACTGTCATGCTCCTTCGCAGCTAGTGGCATTTCTTTGTAAGGATGTATGTGTTGATGGAAGTCTGGGTTGTTTCAAGTTTTGTGTGGATACCTGTTTCCATTTCTCTGTTAGGAGCGGGGCCTTCCTGGTCTGTGCATGTTGGCTGGCACTGTGAGAACTGTGACCCTGTTTCCTAGGTGGCCACACCAGTTTGGGTCCTTTGGCAGCGTGTGAGCATTCCCACTGCCTCTCAGGACTGACGACGTTTGGTGCCAGCAGTAATTTTTAAACTGCTAGTCATTCTAGTAGGTGTATAATGGTATATCACTGTAGTTTTCATCTGCATTTTCCTGATAATTATGATACATTTCCCTAAGAAAGTAATGAGATTATTTCCACGTAATGATTTATGTGCCTAGTTGCCATTAGGATCTCTTTGATGACACCTGTCAGAATATTCTGCCCATGCGTTAATTGGGTTGTGTGCTCTCATGGCTGAATTGTTCTTTTTTCGTGTATTCTGAATACGGGCCTTGATCAGACACCACTTTTGCAAATTCTTCCCAGAGGCCGAACTACCTGTGAGAATCCGTCTGGGTCCCCTTCTCTCCTGTGGCCTCCTCCCTTCCTTCACTCCTGCAGCCGCTCCCGCAGCTGCTGCCAAAATCCCCTGCCTCTCAGCAGTTTTCTCCATCCAATTTCTCTATTTTTCTGCAAAACTATCCCAAATGAGGCTGCTGCTACGCTGCTCACTGACCTGGCAGTTCTCCTGCCTTAATCCATGAAGCACCCGTGTGCTCCCCGTCTTCCACACAGGCCCTCCCCAGGGCCACCGGGTACACCTGTCTCCCCCACACGCTGTCCTCCCTCCATGCTCACCGCTCCACCATCCCTGTGTGCCCCACGCCTGTCCCACAGAATCCTGGTGCTGCTCTGCGGCTGACACACCCCCTCTATGCCTGAGACAGGCCTCTTCCCAACAGACAGCTCTCACTGTCCACTCTGCCCACAGGCCATGCAACACGCACTGCAACATAACAATGGTACTGGCATGTTATGGCACCTGATAAATACAAAGTATTTACAAAATCTGTAAAATAAATACATCTTTCCAAGCTACTTCTTTTCAGTGATTCCTGCCTTCCTACTGAGCTATGAGGGCAATCTTCTGAAATTATCTGAACCCACTGCACCGACGTGAGCTCTGTCGGTGCCCAGTGGACACCTGCTGGTTGAAATAATACCTGTCTCCAACTATCAACTCACTAACAAGTGCACTTGGCCTGAGTGCAGGTCAGGCCTCGCCAGCTCGGAAGGAAGCCTCTGACCTTTCTCGTAGATCTGCTGCCTGTCTCCGGCGGACAGAGCCTTGACTTTCTGCTTGAGCTTCGTGGCTTCCACTTGTGCCTGCTTCTCATGATACTTGTCATCTGGCCTCATCGATAAAGTCAGCTTATGCTGGTTATTCTGCAGCAACCACAGCAACAACAAAAGCCAAGTGAAAACAAGATCTTATTACAACCTAACACTCAACAAGCTTCTGCTGGTGTGTTCTTGGTCCTGTGGTTCCACTTTCCCACTTTAAAAATAGTAATAATAGAACGAACCTCAAGAGTTGTTTTGTCAATGAAAGTACACAAGTCTTATAAAACGCTTACCACCATACCTGCCTGTGTAGTAGTTACAGAATTCATGAATGCTATTATTCTACTATTATCATTATTATGGTCATTAGGTCTTAAACGTATCAATACTAAACATTTTCACCACATCTTAGTTGTAAAAAGGTTTGCACTTTTAAGTACTATGGATATTGGTACTAAATTGAAGTTAATACAGAATTCTATTTTTTGTCTAGTGTTCATTCTATTAACTTCTAAAAGGCTAGAACTATATTTCCCATTCAATACTTTATAAATTAGAACAAAACACATGTTGATGTAATATAGAAATAAACAAGGCCGGGCGCGGTGGCTCAAGCCTGTAATCCCAGCACTTTGGGAGGCCGAGACGGGCGGATCACGAGGTCAGGAGTTTGAGACCACCCTGGCTAACACGGTGAAACCCTGTCTCTACTAAAAAATACAAAAAGCTAGCCGGGCGAGGTGGCTGGCGCCTGTAGTCCCAGCTACTCGGGAGGCTGAGGCAGGAGAATGGCGTAAACCGGGAGGCGGAGCTTGCAGTGAGCTGAGATCCGGCCACTGCACTCCAGCCCGGGCGACAGAGCAAGACTCCGTCTCAAAAAAAAAAAAAAAAAAGAAATAAACATTAGGTTATTTCATGTACTTTCCTTGTTTCAACAATTAAAAAAACTACACATGCGGCCGGGCGCGGTGGCTCAAGCCTGTAATCCCAGCACTTTGGGAGGCCGAGATGGGCGGATCACGAGGTCAGGAGATCGAGACCATCCTGGCTAACACAGTGAAACCCCGTCTCTACTAAAAAATACAAAAAACTAGCCGGGCGAGGTGGTGGCGCCTGTAGTCCCAGCTACTCGGGAGGCTGAGGCAGGAGAATGGCGTGAACCCGGGAGGCGGAGCTTGCAGTGAGCTGAGATCCGGCCACTGCACTCCAGCCTGGGCGACAGAGCGAGACTCCGTCTCAAAAAAAAAACAAAAAAAAACTACACATGCACAAAATGCTACCATATAAAATACTACAGAGGTAAGATAACTAGAAGACACCAGAAAGTTCATGGAAAATAACTTACAATAGCTGAGAGAAACTGCAAGTCATGTTATTAAATCGTATCTCATGCCTAAAGCAACGGAACCTACTGGAGAGTTCCCCTTCAAAGTAGACAACAGTCTTTCCCACCATGGGAACACTTTTTTAAAGTTCTACCATAATAATGAGTACAAAGCAAGGAACAGGCAACCAAGCACAACTGCCCAAAAATCTGAGAAAACAAACGCACAAGCATCAAAAGTATTCACTCACAAAAACCAGAAGATTCATTACATTTGGGTGACTGTTCTCCTATTTTATATTCTTCTACTAATAAAAGAACAATATATGCAAATATTTTGTTCACACACATAAACATACATATATTCACATACTGAAAATGCACACATTCATCTAAAAAAATTATCAACTTGCATTACAATCTGGAAAATAAAGTTAATGTAAGCATTTAAATTTTTAATTAGAAATTAAGTCACCCATTAACAGAAATTACTTAAATGTATAGATTATGTTCCTAATATTCCTTTCATTAGTATAAAATTCAACTTCAAAATTAGAGAAATGAATTATCCAACTTTCTTACCTTAAAATACTGTTTTACTTTTTCTTGCAAAAATTTTGGATTTTCCTGCAGGCACTGTCTGAATTTAGCCAACTGATTTCCCAACTTCAGGAGCTCCACAGGGTCCCCGTCGTGGTTCCAGCAAGATGCTATGTACTGGAAGGAAGATTTCCGCATCCACAATGCAGCTGGTACCACACAGTACAACCTCCACAAACAGCCCAGACTTGATATTAAGATCCTAGTTTCTATGTTTAAATATACCACAGATGATTGTTTATAACAAAAGTCATATAATTATTTGGATGGAGAAACAAAAAAACTTATTTTAGCTCTATTTTGTTCTAATGCAGTAAAAACCACAGGCTGAAATAATGTTTAGGAAATAACCAACAGATTACTAGTTATAAATCCTTACCCATTTAAAGTAATCTATTTCACATAGAAATATCAAAAAGCCAATTAAGCTAGTAACAAGACAAAACGTCTACTATAAAAGTAAATTTGTTGTTGAGAAATCACTTACTGATGTCAGCATCAGCCCAAAGCTGGTAGACTGATGTTTCATCTGTATTTCAATTTTATGAAGTAAAGCCTCAATTCGATCATCTTCAAATCCTTTCCTAAAGAATACAATGAAGAACAAAGATGGGCCAGACACAATGGCTCATGCTTGTAATCCCAGCACTTTGGGAGGCCAAGGCAGGAGGACTGCTTGAGGCCAGGAGTTTAAGACCAGCCTGGGCAACATAGAGAAAGCCCATCTCTAACATACAAAAATTAGCTGGGCATGGTGGTGTGCACCCTAGTTCCAGCTACTTGGGAGGCTGAGGTGGGAGGATCACCTGAGCCTGGTAGGGGAGGAAAATGCAGTGAGCTGAGATCACACCACTGCACATCAGGCTCGGTGACAAAGCGAGACCCTGTCTCAAAACAAAACAAAAACCTAAGATGTAGAAGAGTTTTAGAAACAAACGGTAGCAGAGATAACATTTAAACAACTAAATATGAACAAATGCATATTATATGACAGAGAGGGAAAGGCCCAATGGATCAGGCTCAGCTTCTCCCAAAAAGCACGCAGAAATGAGGAACGAAAGCAGATTGTTACAAATAAGCCACACTCACTCAACTACTTCATCAATCGTTCTGTCTACGAGGCTTCTGACTGTCTCAATGTCTTTCTCCGCAATCCCTTGGAGGCCGACACTGAAGTAGGCCTCCCTTGTGTAGCCATTATACCTAGAAGACAAAACCAAAAATGATGCACTGGAATCCAGGAACATTCATCATGCCCTCGTAATATTCTTGATTTAAAGATCAGAATGAAGCGCTTCAAACTCCAGCCCCTCCACTGAAAAGTGCATTCAAGCAGTGCTCTCAAGTAATTGGTTCCATGTACATCTTTGTCATTTTTACATCTTTTTTTGTTTTTAATTAAATTTAAACTTTTGAGTTATAGCAGGATAAATATCAAAACAGAACTGCTGAGTTTTACAACATTGTAAAGATTCCTAATACTTAATAACCTGACATGTAAGAGACAACAGCATGACATTCTGAGGCCCTGGAAAAGCTGCCTTTGTGCTGGATGTTTTATTTTGGACGAACGCCCCCTTGAAGGGACAGAAATGGCTGGCACTGGATCCAGGATCTCATCCAGAGCTCCCTGATGGGGGCGGCCATCCTGTGCACCATGAGACACTCAGCAACTTCCTGGTCCACCATCTTCCAGTTATTAGCAATCAAAAATCCAAAAATGGTCCAGATATTGTCAAGTGTGGGGCAGGGACAGGGTGTGGAGGTGAAGGAGCAAAACTGCCCCCAACCAATGAGAACTACTGATCTAATCTAATCATAAACTCACCCAACATCAGGAGAAAAGTCTGTGCCAAGGCCAGATTCAATCAAGGCTTTGTAAAAGGGAGAATTGGGCCCAGAAGTCAAGAGTGAAGACAGAAGACTTAAGGTGAAGGCTTCAAATGTGTCGGTGATGCTGCATTGGAAAAAAAAAAAAAAAAAAGGAAACGAACGTAAGAGAAAAGGGAAAATTATTGGCCCTTATGCACATTTTATTTAGAATCACTACACATCTTTCCAGAAATTCTTGCATTTCAACATTTATTTTAACAATTTTATGAGCCAAAGAGAATTTCCCTTAAATACTGGGGTTTTTGAGGGGGGCACAAACCATAAAATTAACTTCACTGCACATGAAATGCTCACCATGTGACAGCCTGCCAGGCACTTTCCACACGTGATTTAAATGACAGGCACAGTGGCAGCACCATTAAGGAGACAAGGAACAAGCCAGGAGAGATGCCAGCCACAGAGTTGCAGGCTGAGCACAGGAGGGCCCAGAGCCTTCCCTTCCTGAACACCCCCTCGGCACGGTTCTGACCTACTCTCGTGAAACCACCGGAATTACAAAGTTTTGTATGTGGTATATTTTGCCGAGGTGCGTGTTCATAGTACCATTCTCACACTCAGAGGGACCTGTGACCTCAAAATGTGAGCAATGGCTGGTCTGAGGCAGTCTTTTCTCTGTAGGAAGAAAGCTTTGAAATACAGTAAGTAAATTACTTTTCTTCTGGAGGGCTATCAAAAATGATTTTCCTCAAAAACCATTTCGGATGTTGTTAAAAACTTTGACATTTTGTTCTCTATTCCTAAAATCCACTTAACCCCTGAATCCTAACTGTGTATTAATTTACATTCAATTGTAGAACTCACTTCTGAACCTTCTAATAGGAATATTTTCCTCATGTTTTTGTCTTGTATGAGCTTTGACAGCATATACTTACTCTGGTAAGAGAAAGCTAACGCTGACGGTTGTTTGTTTAGAGGGATCTGTAGCAAATGAATCCGGACCACATGTTATCTGGAATTCCCTCTGTAAAATGACGTGACCTTGTGAGTAGGCATAGTGTTTGACAGTTGTTAACTACTCTACGTTATCTGGAAACACAAAATAGACCAAAACATGCTTTCCGCTAAGTTAACTTTCTTTCTTTTCAAACAACTATTCTTTTGGTTCGAAAAGATCTCCCATACTCTGTACCGACCATGACAGCCTCTGAAATCCCATCATGAACACCCAGTCCAAGTCCTCATGTCAACATATTTACCAGGCAGGACACAAACACGGTGGGGCACTCACAGGCTTGTCCCAGGGTGTCTGAGCTGGCACCGTGGTGCTTGGTTCGATTTTCTGGAATTTGCTCAGTGCTTGCTCATGAATTTGTTTCAGATGCTGTTCTAATGGGAAATTACCGTACGTGAGGAACCTAAAATTTTAAGGAAATATAATTAGTCTGTTTTAGTTTAAAAGATGTGAGATCGGCCGGGCGCGGTGGCTCAAGCCTGTAATCCCAGCACTTTGGGAGGCCGAGACGGGCGGATCACGAGGTCAGGAGATCGAGACCATCCTGGCTAACATGGTGAAACCCCATCTCTACTAAAAAAAAAAAAAAAAAAAAAAAACTAGCCGGGTGAGGTGGCGGGCGCTTGTACTCCCAGCTACTGGGGAGGCTGAGGCAGGAGAATGGCGTAAACCTGGGAGGCGGAGCTTGCAGTGAGCTGAGATCCAGCCACTGCACTCCAGCCCGGGTGATAGAGTGAGACTCCGCCTCAAAAAAAAAAAAAAAAAAAGAAAAGAAAAAAAAAAAAAATGTGAGATCAAGTGCTGTCTTTTTCACTGAAACACAGTACACAGGAGTGCCCCTTACCCAAGGTCTCGCCTTTTGGTTTCAGTTACCTTTACTCAACCAAGGTCCAAAAATATCACGGAACTTCGAGAGACCAAAATTCACGTAACTTATTACAGTATACTGTTATAACTGTTCTATTTTATTATTGTTGTTGTTAACCTCTCCCTGTGCCTAATTTATAAATTCAACGTTCATCACAGGGCCTGGTGCTATTCCTGGCTTCAGGCAACTGCTGGAGCGCAGTGGCACCATCACAGCTCACTGAAGCCTCAAGCTCCTGGGCTCGAGCAATCCTCCTGCCTCTGCCTCCTGAGTAGCTGGAGTGCAATGATGCAATCTCAGCTCACTGCAACCTCCGCCTCCTGGGTTTAAACAACTCTCCTGCCTCAGCCTCCCAAGTAGCTGGGATTACAGGTGCCCACTACCACGTCCAGCTAATTTTTGTATTTTTAGTAGAGATAGGGTTTCACCATGTTGGTTAGGCTGGTCTCAAACTCCTAACCTCAGGTGATCTCCCCACCTCGGCCTCTCAAAATGCTGGAATTATAGGCATGAGCTACCACGCCCAGCCAGCTAATTTTTAAGTTTTAGAGATGGGTTCTCACTGTTACCCATGCTGGTCTCAAACTCCTGGCCTCAAGCAATCCTCCCTTCTTGGCCTCCCAAAGTGCTTGGATTTGCAGGCATGAGTCACCACACCTAGCCAGAAACTGATCTTTCATTTTAAACTTCATCTAGAGATGTGACAAAAACCAAATGAGGTATTTGTTAAAATACTTTATAACCCTAGGTACAGTAATAGAGTAATCCAACTGACAGTTTCACAAAACTCAACTTTTGGCAACAAGTTCAAGGTTATAAATGTTAATAAAGATAACACATTTGCCGGGCGCGGTGGCTCAAGCCTGTAATCCCAGCACTTTGGGAGGCCGAGACGGGCGGATCACGAGGTCAGGAGATCGAGACCATCCTGGCTACACGGTGAAACCCCGTCTCTACTAAAAATACAAAAAACTAGCCGGGCGAGGTGGTGGCGCCTGTAGTCCCAGCTACTCGGGAGGCTGAGGCCGGAGAATGGCGTAAACCCGGGAGGCGGAGCTTGCAGTGAGATGGGATCCGGCCACTGCACTCCAGCCTGGGCGACAGAGCAAGACTCCGTCTCAAAAAAAAAAAAAAAAGATAACACATTTATTCAACCAGAGGAAAAAGGTTACAATGACAGAATTTATCTTTTTCTTTACTATGTTGCCTAAGCTATAGTTAAGGTTTGGGGAACTAGCATCTTAAAGAACCTTCAGAAATGTCTCGTTCTAGAATTTAGAAACAAATTTTACTCTCTCGGGGTTGAGAGAATCCAGGAGCAATCACCACCCCTAGTGTCCAGATGCTACTCTCCAAAGGCCCTTCCCCACTAGCCACAGAAATCAGAGCTCCCTGGGAAACAGAGTTGAGCCTCTGGAGCAGGGAGGGCCTGGCTGTGCATGCGTTAGGGAGGTGGAGGTGGGGGTGTAGAAACCAAAGAAGTGAGACCAAAATGGGCCAACAACTGGGGCAAATGTGGGCATAAAAATAAATTCCATCTGATCACATAGTCTCAAATATATACATATACAGAAATATGTATGAGGTCACAGTGGTACTAAAAAACAAAACAAAGACTGGGGGGAAAAAAGAAGAAAAGAAAGAACTCTCTTCTCCATGTTGGGCACAGTGGCTCACGCCTGTAATCCCAGCACTTTGGGAGGTCAAGGTGGGCAGACTGTTTGAACTCAGGAGATCGAGACCAGCCTGGGCACCACGCCGAGACTCTGTCTCTACAAAAAAATATAAGCACTAGCTGGGCATGGTGGTGCGCACCTGTAGTCCCAGCTACTCAGGAGGCTGAGGTGGCCCAGGAGGCTGAGGCTGCAGTAAGCCAAGACCATACCATTGTACTCCAGCCTGGGGGACAGAACCAGACCCTGTCTTTAAAAAGACAGCCTCTTCTGTCATCATGAGAGGTAGTTCCTGCACCACCCTCCTCCTCAAACTGGAATTCCCAGGGAGAGCAGCCGCCCCTGCCTTTCCACAGAACTGTATTTCAAGATAACCCGACAGCCCCAGCGGATGTGGAGCTATTCTTTGAAGAAGTCCAACAAACGAATGAAGAATTACAGAATTTGAAAACTTCACCAACTCTAATAAATGATTCAGGCAATAATCCTCAATGAATATGAAAACCATTAATAGGTTGATGAGGAACTCATTATCACAGGACACCAGAAACTCAAATGCACCAGATAGTCTGCGGCTGAAGGGAAAAAGCAGATCTTCACAAGACAGTGGCCGACTCTCAGCATGCACCCCGCTGGCGTGAGACCCCCAGTGGAGGCAAGCAGGCCTCACACAGTGGTAGGATGTGGCCATTTATGCAGAGCTCCCCACGAGGGACTCTGCTTAAAAAGGCACAGCCTGACTCAAACTAAGGCTTTGGATCTAAGTTCCAGTTCTCAGGAAACAGAGGAACATGGCACCCAACACCACACAGGAGCAGCCAGGACACCTGGAAAGTGAGAGCGCCCGGAGGAAACCCGGCCTGCACACTCCTCTGCCGTCCGAGAGGGTGCCCAGGAGAGACCCAGGCCGACCAGGGTCTCTGTGGTATCTGTGGGATCCTGTGCAACAAACACTTCAGGGTCAACTAGAAAATCTGAATACGGAGTAAGAAATAGGCAGTTTTATGAAAGTATGTTTTATTCTATTAAAACTGAAAATGGCATTAGCTCATGTAAGAAAAAATCCTCATGTTTTAGGGTCACAAATTCAAATATTTAGGGGTAAATGATGACATTTATAATTTACTTCCAAAAACTTCACAAGGAAAAGGATATCTATTACATGATAAGTATTTAGGGGCTCATTATCCTAGTCTACTTTTCTGTATGATTGAAAGTTTTCACAATTCTTTTTACATAAACTAACCTTGCAAATATGTTTTTACATTAGCATTTATATGTAAATTATTAGTGTTTTATATAATACATATATTATAATGATCTTATATTAGTGACATAAGAAACAAATGATGTTATCAGAAAGTGAGGATGTCATTAAGGTTCTGTGACTGCATCCACTATCGGTAGAGCACTTCTCCGTGCCAAGGAGAGGCTCAAAGCTTCGCGCACCCTGGGTTGGGGTGGGCACCATCCATGCACCCCCACTCTCCATGCAACAAAGCTGGATGTGAGGCAAGAAGCTGTGGGGCCAGGACCCTCCCCTGGGGGGCTCTAAACGCCGTGTTTGTAACCACCATGCTGAGCCCACTGAAGGCTATCATTGTAAATGTCCAAAATCAATGTCCAAGTAAGATAGGCACACTGAGGCCAAGAATCTTACCTATACTTAGATATGTCTTAAGCATTGCTAAATGTGAGAGACGCCATGTCATGAAATTAGAAGAACACAAACAAGTTAACTTTTCACAATCCACCATCAAACTTTCCCAACAAAATATTACCTAGCATTGCTTGGGTGATAGTGAGTGGCATGGAATTGCTTAAGCTGCTCCCACGTAAGCTCCGGGATGCACAGTGGGTCACCCCCAGAGACCACTGAGTATGTGTGGTCGGGAAGAAGTCTGTTCTGAAGGTGCTGGGAGAATATCCTCTCATTGTCTGTCTTGAAACGTGAAATAAATACATAAGAATATATACATGTAAAATAATACACACACGCTACATTACTTACAATGTACCCAATTGATCACATTCTGGTGCACATGCCCGTAATACTTTGCAAATAAAACTGTTCTAATGGTTAAAAAAAAACAAAAACAAAAACAAAAAAAAGGCCCCCCTGCAGGCATTGTTTAACACCGTATTCAATCACTCGTCACCCATGCACAGGACCCAAGGACTGAGAACAATGGACTTTTTGATGTGTGTTGCAACAAACACATAGCCCAGGGTTGTAAATCGGAGGGATCACCAGGTCTGCCCACCAGCCACGAGGGAAGTGGGGAGAAGCTCTCACCCCAACTTGAGTTTCAAGAAGACTCCTTGGAAGAAAGACCACCAAATTGAGAATGAAAAGGTAAGAGGCCGGGCGCGGTGGCTCAAGCCTGTAATCCTAGTACTTTGGGAGGCCGAGACGGGCGGATCGCGAGGTCAGGAGATCGAGACCATCCTGGCTAACACGGTGAAACCCCGTCTCTACTAAAAACTACAAAAAACTAGCCGGGCGAGGTGGCGGCGCCTGTAGTCCCAGCTGCCTGGGAGGCTGAGGCAGGAGAATGGCGTAAACCCGGGAGGCGGAGCTTGCAGTGAGCTGAGATCCGGCCACAGCACTCCAGCCTGGGTGACAGAGCGAGACTCCGTCTCAAAAAAAAAAAAAGAAAAGGTAAGAAATAGTTCACCAGCTGAGGGGGGCTACGGGAATCAGAGAGCAGGCCACCCACAAGCCTCAGGGACACCAGCATAGGCAGCTTGTCAAAGTCACAAGGGGACATGAAGACACAGGCCCAGGACAGCAGCTCTTAATCCAAAATGGTCTCAAGACTCCTTTACATGCTGAAAAATTAACCCATTTATGCCTGAGGTTGCAATTTTTTTTGTAAAAATTCAGACCTTGGCAATGACCTTGAGCTGTAGGATAGAAATAACTCCCACAAGCTTAGGATTCCAATAATGGAACACTAGGCACAAATGGGTTTTAACGAGGACCCAAACAGCTTTCGATTATGTGGGCTTTTTTGCCTGTGTAGGTGCCTGTGTTTATATAATTTTTCTATATTCTAAATTAAAGCTGAGACATTTAAAAAATACTTATGCATTAAGGTAAGCCATCATTACATGTTAATATAAATATGTTTGAAAAATACTTCTCATAACAAAGTAAAAAACTGACTAGAGTGATGCTATGTTGCCTTTTTTGCAAATCTCTGTAGTGTCTGGCTCAGAGGTGAAGCTGGACTCCCCCATCTGCTCTGTATCCAGCTTGCTGCATGTCACACACCTTGCCACGCAGCCTCTCGAAAGTACACCATGGACTTGGGCAGGAATGAGTGAAAAAGACAAAGTGTTAGGCCGAGACGGGCGGATCACGAGGTCAGGAGATCGAGACCATCCTGGCTAACATGGTGAAACCCCGTCTCTACTAAAAAATACAAAAAACTAGCCGGGCGACATGGCGGGCGCCTGTAGTCCCAGCTGCTTGGGAGGCTGAGGCAGGAGAATGGCGTAAACCCAGGAGGCGGAGCTTGCAGTGAGCTGAGACCCGGCCACTGCACTCCAGCCTGGGCGGCAGAGCGAGACTCCGTCTCAAAAAAAAAAAAAAAAAAAAAAGACAAAGTGTTGATAGTGAAATGGTGTATGAAATAGATAGTGAAATGATATGAAAATAGCTTTTCTCTCGCTGCAGATCATACACGGGGGTCGTCAGACATGGTCTGAGACCTGCTGGGAAGAACAGCAGTCTGAGCAGCCCGGCTCCACCACCCCCTGGCTTCTGCTCACAGCACTGACCCCAGCTAATTCAAGAACATGTCACCTATAATGAGAATGTTAAATAAAAATCAACCATCTTCCAGATGTGTCTATATCATGGTACTGTACATGGGTAAGGTAAGCTGAACACAACATAAAAAAGGAAGAAAACTTACAAACGCTCCCTTCATCTCATTAAAGACGACTCCTTTAAAGACCAAGGGCGTCTGGGGGTCGCTAGGATTCTCGTGTTCCAGCCGCCATCCTTCCTGCCTGAGGACAAATAATTATAAGCTGACAGTGACTCAAATACTAAAGTCTGCATCAACTAGTTAATCACTCATGACATACCAGAAATCCAGCTCGCGTAAACATGGGAAAAAGGTGGCGTCCAAATACACCGAGAGGAGATTCTGAAAGTCCTTGGGATTTTGTGTGGAAAATGGATACAGAGTATAATCACTAGCTGGGTACAAATGAAAAGTGAAATTGTAAAATATAACAGATTTCTACTAAAATTATTGAATCTCAAGCCTCATTTCCCCTTTGTCCTAGGACAGTAAGTTGCAGTTATTCTTGAGATGGGGCAGTGGCTCCATGCTCTGGCCCCCGACCTCAGCAGCTGTCCCAACTCATCACCCCGAGTGCCGGCTTTCCCATCCGGTCTCAGGATCTGCACTCGACGGGCACCAGGGCTTTCTTCAGCGAACATCTGAACTCTCTCAAGTGTCTCCAGAGACTTTCACACGTCTACAAAGACAACCTCATTCTGTAAGAGCGTGGATTTAACCTGCTCTTCGATGTCACTCCTTCACAGAGTGCACTGTTCATCGTCACCCTCTCCACTAGCGTCAGTCTTACTAAAAGTCAAACATCAACGTCAGTGGTAACTCTGGAGGCCTGGCATTGTAGCGATATCCCCAAGAGAAAATTGTTTTCAACCTTTCTGGGAAAAGTTCACGTACCTTTTATTAAAACACTAGTTTTTATAATCTCGCTACCATGTGGCTTTCCTAAAGGATGAAATTTCTAACGTCCTTCAACTAGAGAGGGGTAAAAATTATTCTAGAACATTAATTGCCCACTCCTCTCATCCCTTCTCAGAAACTAACTGAATTCCAGTGGGTGCCTGGCAAACCCAAACGCGGTTTCCGTTCAGGATGCTGGTCCTACCTGTGAAGGCGTTCATGAACGTGGAGAGGGACCGGTTCAACATTTTGAAGAAAGGGTCTCTGCACGGATATTTCCGAGACCCACAAAGGACGGTATGCTCAAGAATGTGAGGAACACCGGTACTGTCCATGGGAGTGGTGCGGAACTGCACGCTAGGGAAGAAGGAACGGCATGCTAGGGAAGGGGAGGAACAGGAACAGAAGGCCAGGGAAGGGGAATGGAACGGAACGCTAGGGAAGGAGAATGACTAGAATGCAAAATGTTCATCTTAGTGCTGCAGACACAGTTCCTAGATGCATCATCATCTCAGGCTACTAGAAATCATCATTTTGACACCACAATCCTCCAACACAGGGTTTCCCAACTCTAATGTAAATCACTGATTCAGACTATAAAATTGTATTTTGATGAGATTGTAAGTCCGTGTAAGCTTCTCTTTATTTTTCAAGATGCTCTGGCATGTGGCCGGGCGCGGTGGCTCAAGCCTGTAATCCCAGCACTTTGGGAGGCCGAGGTGGGCGGATCACGAGGTCAGGAGATTGAGACCACCCTGGCTAACACGGTGAAACCCCGTCTCTACTAAAAAATACAAAAAACTAGCCAGGCGAGGCGGCGGGTGTCCGTAGTCCCAGCTACTCGGGAGGCTGAGGCAGGAGAATGGCTTAACCCCAGGAGGCGGAGCTCAGCAGTGAGCTGAGATCCGGCCACTGCACTCCTCCAGCCTGGGCGACAGAGCGAGACTCCATTTCAAAAAAAAAAAAAAAAGATGCTCTGTCAATAAAAATACCAGTGAGATGGTATTTTAAACCACGTAATGTACAGTCAGTGCTTTAAATCAAGCTTGTCTAACCCACAGCCTGCAGTCCACATGCTCAGGATGGCTTGGAATGCAGCCCAACACAATTCCTACACTTTCTTAAAACATTGCAGTCCTTTATTTATGTATTATTTTTAGCTTATTAACTGTCCTTAGTGTTAGTGTATTTTATGTGTGGCCTAAGACAGTTGTTCTTCCAATGTGGCACAGGGAAGCCAAAAGATTGGACATCCCTGATTTAAATAAAACGTTCAAGACTGTGTTCTTACAATGCACCACATACCTGAACAGATTATTCGTGTCTTCTCTGGCCAGGTGTAAATACCTGGCTCCTGTGTCATCGTGGCTGAGCTTCACTGCCGTCAGGAACAGCTCAGGAACAGATGTCACCTGAGTTAACCAGAAAAACATGACCAGTCAAACTTAGACAAAATGGCCTTTGAAATGGTGATCTTCGACACACTAAGAAAACTGGCTTTTCTGGCCGGGCGCGGTGGCTCAAGCCTGTAATCCCAGCACTTTGGGAGGCCGAGACGGGCGGATCACGAGGTCAGGAGATCGAGACCATCCTGGCTAACACGGTGAAACCCCGTCTCTACTACAAAATACAAAAAACTAGCCGGGCGACGAGGCGGGCGCCTGTAGTCCCAGCTACTCGGGAGGCTGAGACAGGAGAATGGCGTGAACCCGGGAGGCGGAGCTTGCAGTGAGCTGAGAGCCGGCCACTGCACTCCAGCCTGGGTGGCAGAGCAAGACTCCGTCTCAAAAAAAAAAAAAAGAAAACTGGCTTTTCTGCCTGAAATTAGATGGTGCCGGGAAGCCAGTATTTCAGAGCTGGAGAGAACAGAACCATCCTGTCCAAGTCCCTTATCCTACAAACAAGGAAAGTAAGACCTAAAAAAGGCAGATGAGAATGTGTGTATATATATATTTTTTGAGTGCTTATTACTGGCTGTTTTCTCTATTTTTTTATTTTTTAAATTTTTAATTTTTTTTTGGCTAGGCATTTGCTAATCATGTCACATATACTCTGTGAGGGAGGTATTCTCATCCTCATTTACAGATGAAAAACCTGAGGCTCAGGATGATGACATAAGCTGCCCAAATCAGAGCCAGGATTCACCCTGGTGTCTGCCCTTCCCACGGTACTGTGCTGCACCTAAGTGACACAGCACCCTTTCCAACGTCTGCTGAGTGCCCCCTGCTTTTGGGTACTGCACCTCTGTAACACAGCACCCCTTCCAACATCAGCTGTGTGCCTCCTGTTTCTGTGCATATAATCTCCTGTTGTACGCAGAACGGGCCTGCAGGGAGGGGAAATGCTGGAGTAGGCTAGCTGGCGACAGCGGGGAGAGGCTCCAGGATCAGTCTTTGCTTCTCCTAGTGTGGGATGGATCCTCGATGGTAGTTGGAAGCACAAAGCTGGGGCTTCCAGAACAGCTGGAGGGGCTGGGAGGATAGAAATGCCCCCCAAAAAGGTGAAAGACTCCCCACTCCTGAGGGGCGTGGAAGGTCTTCTCCTACTTTAGGTAAGCCTCCTGGTAAGTGTTCATACTCCTCAGTATGAAAGAAACTGTCTTGTCTTCCAGTCATGCCAGCCGGCCCTCTCCCGCAATCACATACCACGTCCCTGTGATCACCACACCACTTGCCACCCCACCCTTCCAGATGCCATGAGTCACCTGGCCAAGTGCACAAAGCAAGTCACTGGCAGAGGTGAGACCTCGGGTCTCCTCAGCCCAATCTAGGGAGCCTGCCATCCAACAGTCATGCATAAGCGGCCCACTACGACCTGCATCATCTACCGCTGTTAAATTACTTGTTTCCAAGTTTACTGTACTTTGTAACTGACGATCAATGCATTTAAAACCAGCAGATACAGAGAGATGTCTGCTTGCTAATAATACATAGCTTTAATAATAATAGCGCTTATGGTAGCTATTTCTCAAACAAGAAACATGACTTATTGTTAAGTTTCTATGGCTGGACACAGTGGCTCACACCTTTAATCCCAGCACTTTGGAAGGCCAAGGTGATATGGTTTGGCTGCGTCCCCACCCAAATCTCATCTTGAATTGTAGTTCCCATAATCCCCACATTGTGGGAGGGACCTGGTAGGAGGTAATTGAATGACAAGGGGGATTTCCCCCATGTTATTCTCATGACAGTGAGTACGTTCTCAAGAGATCTGACGGTTTTATAAGGGGCTTCCCCCTTCACTTGTCATTCTCTTCCCTGCCACCCCATGAAGAGGTGCCTTCCACCACGATTTTAAGTTTCCTGAGGCCTCCCCAGCCATGCAGAACTGGGAGTCAATTAAACCTCTTTACTTTTTAGCTCATTCTTTATAAATTACCCAGTCTTGGGTATTTCTTCATAGCAGTGTGAGATGAGACAAGAGGATTGCTTGAACCCAGGAGTTTGAGACCAGCCTAGACAACAAAGCAAGTTTCCACCTCCACACACACACACACACACACACACACACAATGAGACAGGCGTGGTGGCACCTTGTCCCAGTTACTTGAGAGACTGAGGTGAGAGAATCGATTGCGCCCAGAAGTTCAAGGCTGCAGTGAGCCAAGATCACGCCACCGCACTCCAGCCTGGGCGACAGGGTGAGTCCCAGTCTCAAAAATAAGTACATTTCTATGAAATTTGAAAAATAAAGGAGAAGAATCTACCACTCTGGGTGAGGCCCTTATTAACAGTCACCAGTACTATAAACCCAGGTGTCCGCCCGCCCTTTGCAGGATTTCACAAATGCTCTGAGTCTGTTGTCAGGACTCCCATGCCTGGACCTTGCCTGGAACCCCCTAGTCACTTCCCTGAATCCCTTGCTGGAGCCCTGCCCAGAGGCAGCTGCTTTCTCACACCACCCTCTCCAGGAGCTCTTCCCTCTGCCCCCAGCAGCAGTAGCTCCCACTCCTCCTCCCACCCTTGTCCTTGGCCCTCCGCATGGCGTCCAACATGTGCCTCCAGTCACAGCCGCATCTGTCTTTCTAGATGGTAAGTTGTCTTTTACATTTGCTACATCAAGCATAGCACAGAGCCAACAGCTGGCCAAATATGTGAAGTGTTGTCATTTTTAGTTACTATGCTAAAAAAAAAAAGGAAAAGGTTTAAGCAAATAACAAAAAATAAATGAATCCATTTTAATATAAACCCAAGTAAGTATAAGTCCACAATTTCTTTATAATTTTGAAACCCAAAAGGCTCAGAAAACTGAAAGATTCTGCAGAAGTTTAGAGCAAACTATTTGATGGCAAAACCTGACTGAACAGATCAGGGCACTGAGTCTTCGTGCTCACACTCAGCGAATCGTCAGGTTTGGCTGCGGAAACCCTAGCGTGTCTGATGACAGAGACCCAGCTGGAAGTGTTACTCTCTCAAATCTGACAAGAATCAGGCTTCGCGACATTCCAGGAAGGGACCGGGGGTCATTTCTCTCACAAGCTCTGTTCAGCCGAGTAGCCATCATGCAACAGGAGCTGGGCCAGGGCCTTGGGACACGAGGACAGGGCTAGTCTCCACCCTGAAGGGCCCCACCCCTTACATATGCCAGAAGCCACACCTGCAATGTATGTGGATTTATAAGGAGGTGCCAAGGAGGACCCATACCTGGTTTACGGTGAATCCGTGGATCTTGTCTCCTAGTTGATACTGTAGAGCCCTCTCACAAGCCCGGTTACTGTTCCATCGCCACGCTCTGTGGTGTGCATGTCTAGATTAAAAGTCATCTAAGTTAGATGAGCTGCAGGAAAATTATCTGGCTAACATTATTCAGCCACATAGTGAAAATACTCTCGTGATAAAGATTATTATTATTATTTTTTTTTTGAGACGGAGTCTCGCTCTGTCGCCCAGGCTGGAGTGCAGTGGCGTTATCTCAGCTCACTGCAAGCTCCACCTCCTGGGTTCCGGCCATTCTCCTGCCTCAGCCTCCACAGTAGCTGGGACTACAGGTGCCGCCACCGCGACCAGCTAATTTTTTGTATTGTTAGTAGAGACAGGGTTTCACCGTGTTAGCCAGGATGGTCTCGATCTCCTGACCTTGTGATCCGCCCGCCTCAGCCTCCCAAAGTGCTGGGATTACAGGCTTGAGCCACTGCGCCCGGCCCGATAAAGATTATTAATTAGAAAAAAAATTAAATACTGCATCTTCCAAAATCTTGCACATTCCAGAAAACTAATTTCTGGTAAGGTCCTTCCCATTTTAATGGCCTTTTATCTTAACTAAAGCTTCAGTGTTGGAAACCTTTCCTTTATACATGTTCAAAAATAACTATAATACAATTATGGTTTAAATTCCCCTTAAGAAACTCTTAAAACAAAAGGGCCTCTTTCCCTCACAGAATCCTCACAAGCCTTCACAATATAGCAAGAAATTCACACTATAGTTAAATCCCATTACATGCCTACCGAATTGGTGAAAACTTAAAAAGCCTAATATTACCAGGTACTCTCACACACTGCTACTCATACTGCTCTCATACTGCTACATACACTGCTACCTGTTCTACAGAGAGTACAAAGTGGAACAACTTTAGAAAAATACTTGGCATTCTTTAGAAAGCTGAAGAGGCAGGGCGTGGTGGCTCACACCTGTAATCCCAGCACTTTGGGAAGCCGAGGTGGATCACCTGAGGTCAAGAGTTCGAGACCAGCCTGGCCAATATGGTGAAACCCAGTCTCTACTAAAAACACAAAAATTAGCCAGGCGTGGTGGCGGGTGCCTGTTGTCCCAGATACTTGGGAGGCTGAGGCAGGAGAATCGTTGAACCCGGGAAGCCAAGGTTGCAGTGGCCCGAGATCACGCCACTACACTCCAGCCTGGGTGTCAAAAAAAAAAAGAAAAGAAAAGAAAAAGAAAATCTGAATACTGGAAATCCATTCACCTCTTGGTCTATATCCTCCACACCTGACACTGCTGCCCCAGCACTCACGGACAAGATTGTCAGCACGAACTCTGACAGTCCCAAACTCAACTCACCTGGAGGTGTAACAGCGACTGGATAAACTGCGGACTAATCATTCAATAAAAAAAAAACTTACCAATAAAAGGGCCTACAACTGTAACAAAGATGCATGTAACAAAGATGCGGGTCACATAATGTTAAACAAAAGATACACACGATACAGTATTATCCTAAACAGGTATTATTCAAACAGGTAACAAGATACTGTCAGAATGCATAGAGATGGTAAAATATTTTTAAAAAGCAACGACATTTTTGTATGTCATGACAGTGCTAATCTAAGAGGGAGAGAGAGGTTATGAGCAGTCAGGGGAAATCTTCAGCTTGGTCACAGGGACACTTTTTTTTTTTTTGAGACAAGAGTCTCTCAGTTGCCCAGGTTAGAGTGCAGTGGTGCAATCTCGGCTCAGTGCAACCTCCACTTCCTAGGTTCAAGCAATTCTCCTGCCTCAGCCTCTTGAGTGGCTGGGACGACAAGTGCTCACCACCACGCCCAGCTAATTTTTGCATTTTTAGTAGGGACTGGGTTTCACCATGTTGGCCAGGCTGGTCTTAAACTCCTGACCTCAAGTGGTCCGCCCACCTTGGCCTCTCAACATGCTGCAGTTACCGGTGTGAGCCACCGCGCCCAACCTACTTATTTTCTAATTATTCTTACCTGGATGAGATGGCTTACACCTGTAAGGCCAGCAATTTGAGAGGCTGAGGCGGCGGATCACTTGAGCCCAGGAGTTCAAAACCAGCCTGGGCAACAGAGCAAGATCCTGTCTCTTTTAAAAAAAAAAAAAAAAAAAACAGCTAGTATTCTCTCAAATTGTATTATATGTCTTATGTGATTTTCTACATTAACGTATCCCACCGAAGTATTTTAAAGATATGTACAGGGGAAAAAAACACCTATTCAGTCACTGTCAACATTATGAAGATATGCTATGGTCAACATTTGCTTACTGATTTAGCAAATTTCAGAATTATGGGACAGAGAAGCATTTTAAGAAGTTACTTATCAGCAAGGACATGATAGGAAACCCCTGAGCGGTAAGGCCAGGGTCTCCCCCGAACTTTCCAGTAACCTGCTGCCAAACTCACGCCACAGACGCCCCGTGTCTCCCCCCGGCCTGGGCCGGCAGCGCTGAACTGTTACATTAAATACGGGCTCTTGGATTACCATGAACACTAAACCGCTTCGTCATTTTTTTCCCCCATAAATTGAGTCATTAAAAAACCAAGACAGTTAAATTCCGAGAGGCTTCAGTTCTCTGAACACAGCAGGACTTTAAGAGCGGGCTGTGGGCGCCTGGGGTCTCTTAAGGACTCGGCCTCCAACAACAATGAATTAGGAGCAAAGCCATCAGCGAGAACCACAACTGCCGGCCCCATTTACTACCCCCATCAAAGCCCACGCCAATGGAGGGCCCCGCCGGGAGCGCCACGGGCAGGCCCGGCCCCCAGCCCGGAGCATCGCACCGGGAGCGGGCAGGAGCTCCGGGGTTCTCGGGCCTCGGATGCGGGAACCCCAGGAAGGGCTCGGTGCGCAGGACCCGGAAGGGGCTCTGGGTGCGGGGCGCCCACAGTGCGGGGAGCTGCCAGCCCTGGGTTCAAGGACGCGGACCCCTACGTCTCCGGCCCGCCCTGGACCTTCCTCTCCCGGGTGCCAGCACGCCGAGCACTTCTAGCCGCCGACTGCAGCGTCTCACCCGCCGGTCAGCCGCCTCAGCGCACACAGCCCCTTCGGCCCGCCGCAGTGCCACATGGCGTATAACCAGCGCGGGGCTGGCGAGGGACCCCACTTAACCCGACGTAGGGCGTGGGGCGGGGCTTGCTGTGACGGTCACCACTCCTATTGGTCATCGTGAACGGCAACGTCCTCTGCTATAGGCTGTAGATGAAAAGGGCGGGCCTCCACTGCTCTAGGACGGGCGGGGGGGTGGCGGTGCAGAGGGAGATGGGCGGGAGGGGGGGGGCCGACATGCCGAAGGAGGTGGGCAAGGCGAGGGGCGTGGTCACGGGCAAAAGGGGCGCGGCCGGCTTGCCGAAAGGGGCGGGGTGCGGCTTGTGTACAGTTGATAGGAGGGGAAAGTCGGCAAGGGAGAAGTGGGGCGTGGCGAGAGGCGTGTCTATGCAGATAGAGTGGAGCCTGGTGAAGGGCGGGGCTGCGCGGGTGAAAAGAGGGGCTCCTGGAAGGGCGTGCTATGTTGGGCGGGGCTGGGCAAGTGAGGGGAGGAGCTTAGTGAGGGGTGGCTCTTTGCAGGTGAGGAGTGGAGCCTAGTGGGAGAGGCGGTTGCAGGAGAGCTGGGCCTTGGGGGCAGGGCTGGTAGAAGAGGGTGGGGCTTGGTGATGGACCCGGCTGTTTAGGTGAGGGTAGTGACCTGCTCAGGGGCTGCTGGAAGCTAGCCCAGGTGAACCTTGGTAGTTCTCTCTGGCCTTGGTCCCGTTTGTAGGGCTGAGCTGAGCTCCAAAGGCGTCCTGCTGCCCCTCCAGGCGTGAACCTTGGGGGCTGGGGGGCTTCTTGGATGAGGTCTCAAGGCCTCATGGCCGGTCCCACGGCTAGGGCCCCACGGTGTCACACGTATCACGGATGGCCCCCAGTAAAGCACAGCTCCGAGTTCCTGTATGGGAGCCAGTGGCCCCCGCTGCTCCCTCCGCCTTCCTCTGCTTGTCGTGTCTAGGAAGATGCACCTGAGCCCCCTGACATGGCCCAAGTGCCCAAGGGCCCTTCTGGGAACCCCAGAGAGGCTGAAGGAGGCCCGCGTACGAGTGGGTGGCCCTGCACTGTGGGCCAGAAGGGGCCCTGGGATTAGCCATGCTTGGAGAGGGTGGGGTAGGCCTTGGAGGAAGTCCGCACCAAGTCTGACCTTCCGGTTTCTCAGAGCCTCTCTTCTTCCTCCCTTCACCTTCTCCCTCTTTTTTCCCTTGTATCACAAATACAGACTTAAAACTCCCTCTGTCTCCTAATGGGCTCTGAAAAAAATGAAAATAAAAATAAATGGTAGGTAGATGGCTGCAGTTGGCTGGAACAAGCTAAAGCTTTGGAAGCAATGTGGAAGGTAATACTGTGAGAAAAAGTCACAACGTGTCTACCCCAAACTCTCCACAGGGCAGTCAGTTCTGGGCTGCAGGTAAACACGTACCTCCTTATTGAAGAGCCCAAAGGAACCAGAACACAGGCAACAATAGGAGTAACAGACACAAACACACTCTGCCTCATCACCTGTCTTCTAGGGAGAATTTGGGTGTGCACACACAAAATATCCAAGTCAGGTCTCAATCAATTCAGAAAGTTAATTTTGCCAAGGTTAAGAGCGTGCCCATGACCCAGGGGGTCCCGATGACATGAGGCCAACATGGTCGTGGCACAATTTTTTTTTGGGGGGGGACGGCGTCTCACTCTGTCGCCCTGGCTGGATTGCAGTGGTGCAATCTTGGCTCAGTGCAACCTCAGCCTCCTAGGTTCAAGCGAGTCTCCTGCCTCAGCCTCCCGGGTAACTGGGATTACAGGCGCCCGCCACTACGCCCAACTAATCTTTTTTAAAATTTTTTTTGGTATTTTTGTATTTTTTATTTTTAGTAGAGACGGGGTTTCACCATGTTGGTCAGGCTGGTCTCGAACTCCTGACCTCGTGATTCGCCCACCTCCGCCTCCCAAAGTGTTAGGATTACAGGCATGTGCCACCGCGCCCGGCCACAACTTGCTTTTACACATTTTAGGGAGATATGGGACATCCACCAATATATGTAAAATATGGATTGGTTGGGTCCAAAATGGCAGGGCAACTCCAAGTAGGGCTTCCAGGTCGTAGGTAGATAAGAAGCAAATGGTTGCATTATTTTGAGTCTCTGATTAGACTTTCACTGAACACACAATTTATGTTTGAGAGGAGAGTAGAGGAACAGTCACTGATGCCTTAGTCTGGCTCAGTGAAACAGTAGAGCAGAGGAAATGATCAGATATGTGTTTGTCTCACCCGTGAGCCTCAGGGGGATGGCTTTGAGATCTGCCTGTCCTTGGTCCACAAGGAATTTCCTTGTGGACAAATTGTGAGAAAGGTATGTAGCTTTTAAAAATCCTTATAGCTGTCTTACTTAGGAATAAAATGCAAGGCAGGTCTGACAGTTCCCAGCTTGACTTTTCCCTTTGGCTCACTGATTTGGGTTCCCAAGATATTATTTTAGTTTCACGAGTCATACCTATTAATAAGTCATCATTATACCTCTGATCTTGGGGGAGATAGTTTGGTATCATTAACCCTATTGTGAGTGGCCAGGAAAAGGAAACACTGGCAGGTTATAGTGTTTTTATTTATTTGAAAATAGATGCTGTATAAGTCTAGTAATTACCACTTGAGAGTGGGTTCCCATAGCATCCAAATGTCACTGATGGATAACCTAGATAAACAAACGCCCAAACATTCACAAATAATTATTTTAAGTAGCATGAAACCTAATTTTAATACCTACAGGTAGTCTCAGTTTATATTAACACAAATAACTCCAGCACAGAAATTAAATATCCAAAATTGTCTATGCAATTTGCTATGTTACAAAAATATATCCTATGTTATAGTGAAATTCATTCTTTTAGTGAAATTAGAAATTATTTTGAGTCTCTGATTAGACTTTCACTGAACACACAATTTATGTTTGAGAGGAGAGTAGAGGAAAAAAAAAATCAGAATAGATTGTGACTGAAACTTAGAAGGGCAATCAAGTGAATATTGAGTGTTAAAGGTTTAATTGTATCTACCCAAACAGATATGTTGGTGTCCTAACCCCCAATACCGCTGAGTGTGACTTTATTTGGAGATGGTGTTTACAGATATAATTAAGCTAAAATGACATCACTGGGTGGGCCTCACTCCAGGATGGCTCATGTCCTTATAAAAAGGGAAAATTTGGATGCAGAGACAGATATACACACACAGGGAAAATGCCATGTGAAGATAAAGGCAAATATTGGGGGTGAAACCTTTACAAGCCGAGGAATGCTAAGGGTCGCCTGCCAATAACCATAACCTCAGGATGAGGCATGAAACAGACTCCACCTTCAAGCTCAGAAGAAAGCAACCCTGCGATATCTTGATCCTGGACTTCCAACTTCCACAACGGCCACATAATAAATTTCTTTTTTTCTAATCTACCCAGTTCGCAGTACTTTGTTACCATGGCCTTAGCAAACAAATACAGAGATGTCAAAGTACTTTTACCTCAGAAAGAAAAATATGCAGTGGTTTAACCAAATATGGTGTTTTCCAAGGCTGCATGTCATGAACATAATACATGCTTTTGGAAAACCTTTATTTCTGAATTCATCATAAATTAAAAGTGATGATTGTTGGAAATTAAAAATAAGGGATTAGCTCAGTGCCTCTACATGTATGATTATAGAAAGGTATGGAATGTCAGCACACTGACTCTGAACGGCAAAGTGTAAGGAGGAAGAGCCTCCTACTTTCTGAAAAACCCCGGCGCCAATCCTGGTACCATTCATTCATTCATTCATTCGTTTCTTCATTCTTGTTCACTCAACAAATGACCATAGTGTTACCTATTTGCTAGCCACTGAACTTTGCTACTTATGAGTTTGAATAAAACGTTTCATCTTTCTGTTGAACTTACAAAGATAGACTCACCTTTCAAAAAAGCCGAGGCTAGGCTGGGTGCGGTGGCTCATGCCTGTAATCCCGGCACTTAGGGAGGCCAAGACGGGCAGATCACGAGGTCAGGAGATCGAGACCATCCTGGATAAAAAGGTAAAACTCCGTCTCTACTAAAAATACAAAAAATTAGCTGGGTGTGGTGGCGGGCGCCTGTAATCCCAGCTACTAGGGAGGCTGAGGCGGGAGAATGGCGTGAACCCAGGAGGCGGAGCTTGCAGTGAGCCAAGATCATGCCACTGTAGTCCAGCCTGGGAGACAGAGCAAGACTCCATCTGGAAAAAAAAAAAAAAAGACAAGGCTAGATTTTCTTCAAGTTTACCTTCAACCCTAAAATTCCATAATTTTGTTGTCTCAGGTCTTACTTGTGACAGTGACCACAGCATTGACTTCAACTTTCAATGTGTTTTCTGTTTAAAATGACCCATTAAGAAATTCAAATTAGGCTGATCGTGATTTAATCTTTGCTTCTAGGTATCTTCCCTGATTTCCACCTTTGAGGGAGATCAGCTCTTTCCCTAAGTTTAACTTTGCATGTTTTAAGTTGTTATAGAAAGCCTAGAGTGTTAAATTTCTCTTGGCTCAGACCATTAATAATTTTTTAAAACTTTACAAATGTATATACACATGTAAGGAAAAAAGCCAGGGTTACTTATAACTAAAGAAAAGTCGGGCCGGGCGCGGTGGCTCAAGCCTGTAATCCCAGCACTTTGGGAGGCCGAGACGGGCGGATCACAAGGTCAGGAGATCGAGACCATCCTGGCTAATACGCTGAAACCCCGTCTCTACTAAAGAAGACAAAAAACTAGCCGGGCGACGAGGCGGGCGCCTGTAGTCCCAGCTACTTGGGAGGCGGAGGCAGGAGAATGGCGTGAACCTGGGAGGCGGAGCTTGCAGTGAGCTGAGATCCGGCCACTGTACTCCAGCCCAGGCGACAGAGCCAGACTCCGTCTCAAAAAAAAAAAAAAAAAAAAAAGAAAAGTCACAGTAATGATGGGATATTTATTATTAATATCTATTGGATAAAACTGTTCCATAAAACAAAGACGAGTGAGGTTTGTGAAGTGATGGTAATTATGTATTTTCATCCTCTGGGTATGGTGTAGCACTATATTTTTCTTGCCTTTTTTTTTTAAAGCACTTCAGCATTATCTCTATAAATTTTAAATGCATGCACTTTGTTTTACCAGAAATTTCACTTCATGAAATTTCTCCCACAGTTATATTCTCACAAGGGCCCAATGGTATAAAAATAAAAATGTTCCCTGCAGCATTTTTTTTTTACTACAAACAAATATAGAACATAAAAAACTATCAAGAAGAGTTTTCTTAAATAAAATGTAACATATTTATATAATTAAATGCTTTGCAGATACTAAAACAGTCATATATATCATTCTTCGTATATCATATACATACTACAAATTGGTAAGCAAAAGAGGCAGCAGCAATTCCATTCTACATGCAAGCTGCAGCTCTCACTTAAGTGGGAAAAAGTCAACTCCCTTGTGAATGGGAAGAATCCACGGGAGTTTCTAATTGTGAATCTAGCAAAAGCACTTTAATGAAGGACATTTACAAAAATCTAAACAAATGGCAAAACGTACTCTGTTCATAAATGAGAAACTTTAATATGATAAAGTGGTCAGTCCTCACTAAAAATGCAATATGATTCCAGTAAAGAGCCCAGAAGAGCAGAAGCATGAAGTGAGTCTAAAATACATATGAAGGAGAAAAGCTTCAGGAACAGGCAAGTCAATTTTGAAGAAGATCCAGGTAGAGGACTTCTTCTCCCAGCTATTAAGGCAAGCCTTCTTACTAAGGACCTGTTTTTAAAGACTTAGAAAGTCTTACAGCCAGGCGCGGTGGCTCAAGCCTGTAATCCCAGCACTTTGGGAGGCCGAGACGGGTGGATCACGAGGTCAGGAGATCGAGACCATCCTGGCTAACATGGTGAAACCCCGTCTCTACTAAAAATACAAAAAATTAGCCGGGTGAGGTGGCGGGCGCCTGTAGTCCCAGCTACTCGGGAGGCTGAGGCAGGAGAATGGCCTAAACCCGGGAGGCGGAGCTTGCAGTGAGCTGAGATCCGGCCACAGCACTCCAGCCTGGGCGACAGAGCGAGACTCTGTCTCAAAAAAAAAAAAAAAAAAAAGAAAGTCTTACAAAGCTATCTTATATACAACAGTGTGGTATTGGCACCGAGAGAGGCAAAGAGGTCAAAAGGAAGAGTAGGAAAAGCCAGTGGCAAACACGCTCCCATGTAGAGGAGACACTCGTATGGAGAGGTGTGAGGTATGACTGAGGCAGATGACTGGAGAACAGATTCAATCAATGCTGTAACGCATATGGGAGGAAATAAAACTGCTGTTTCAATTCACCCCACCTACCTTAGGGCCATAGTGACACTATCTTCTATTTCTTCTAAGGGTTTGCAAGTTTTACTTTTCTTACCCATGATTTTAATATACATGATGTGAACTTTATTTCTGCTTTCTGTAATAGAAAAAGTCATGAAGTTTAAAATGACCTCAGAATAGGCCAAGCGCAATGGCTCATGCCTATAATCCCAGCACTTTGAGAGACCAAGAAGGGCGGATCACCTGAGGTCAGGAAGTCAACCATCCTGGCCTACATGGTGAAATCTCATCTCTACTAAAAAAAAATACAAAAATTAGCAGGGCGTGGTGGTGGGCACCTGTATTCCCAGCTACTCAGGAGGCTGAGGCAGGAGAATCACTTGAGCCCCAGAGGTTGCAGTGAGCCGAGATCATGCCACTGCACTCCAGCCTGAGCCACAGAGGGAGACTCCGTCTCAAAAAAACAAAGCAAAACAAAAATGACTTCAGAATAAGTTGTTAGATTGGAACCTAACTCACAGTGCAATGCTTAGGAAGGAGTTTAAGCAGAGAAAAAAACCTCTGCCTGCCTTAATATGTTTGTCATCCTTAAAACTGATTAATCACATGCTATCCTTAATGTGTGTTTTATCCTTAACATGTGTGTCATTCTAAACATGTGTGTCATTCTAAACATGTGTGTCATTCTAAACGTGTGTCATTCTAAACATGTGTTAATCACATGGCATCCTCAACATGTGTTTGCTAACACTGAAAATACTTTAACAGGAGGTAATATCTTGTGTTCCAAATTGATCAAAGTGCTCAAAATGCAAAGACCCACTTACTTAAATTCACACTAAGAGTGAATAATGTTCTAAGGGAAATTATTGGAAGGAAAGAGCTGGCAAGTATCTGAGGACATCAGAAAAGTGCATCATCACCAGTGGAAATGATTAAATGGAGAGAGAAAAACAAATGTTGGGAACTTCCAAAGACAAAATATATTTTCTCCAACTGTTTATTTTCTAAGGCTAGCCATTGGGCAAATTCCTATTGTTTAGTAGGTTTAGACTTTTTTTTTTTTGAGACGGAGTTTCGCTCTGTCACCCAGGCTGGAGTGCAGCGGCCAGATCTCAGCTCACTGCAAGTTCCGCCTCCCGGGTTCACGCCATTCTCCTGCCTCAGCCTCCCGAGTAGCTGGGACTACAGGCGCCGCCACCTTGCCCAGCTAGTTATTTTTTTTTTTTTTTTGTACTTTTAGTAGAGACGGGGTTTCACCGTGTTAGCCAGGATGGTCTCAATCTCCTGACCTCGTGATCCGCCCGTCTTGGCCTCCCAAAGTGCTGGGATTACAGGCTTGAGCCACCGCTCCCGGCCTAGACTTTTTAACAGTAACTGCAGGTGCCACTGTTTTCACTGTAAATGACTTGACAGCTTGGGGAAGGACGTGCCAGTCCACTCGGTTACAACACAGAACAATTGTATTTAACGCTCTGTGTTTTGCCCTGTTATCTGTTTCATGGTCATGGATTGCTTTATTTATAAGACAAGCCATTCCATAATAGTTGTGATGCTTTAAAATACTTTTATCATTGGTTTCATGGGTAAGAGTGCAGGTAGGTTCATAATTTGAGTTACTCTTTGTTTGAGAAAATATTAAGCTCCCAGGGTAAGCTACATAGTTTGCTGCTGCTAAGTTTTGGATAAGTGTGTGTGTGTGTGTGTGTGTGCGTGTGTGTTTCTTTTTTTCTTTTTCTTTTCCAAGATACAGCCTTCTCTGTTGCCCAGGCCAGAGTGCAGTGGCTTGATTTCGGTTCACTGCAACCTCCGCCTCCTGGGTTCAAGCGATTTTCCTGCCTTAGCCTCCAGAGTAGCTGGGATTACAGGTATGTGCCACCACGCCCAACTAATTTTTGTATTTTTAGTAGAGATAGAATTTCACCATGTTGGTCAAGCTGGTCTCAAACTCCTGACCTCATGATCCACCTGCCTTGGCCTCCCAAAGTGCTGGGATTACAGGTGTGAGCCACCACACCCAGCTGTGGATAAATGTTTTGGGAGGAGCACTTCAGGTGGAAATTAAAGACATTGTCCCTACCTTTATGGTATACCGTTGGTGTAGCAGAGATTACAGAAAAATAAATGAAAAATCATTGTGCAGTCTAACACATTCTGTAACAGATAAACGCACAGTATGCTGTGGGAGGGCAGGCGTGAAGATCTTATCACAAAATTACGGTTCAGAGAAGACTTCTTGGAGAAGGTCAGATGAGGTTTTCCAAAAATTATGAGTTTGCAACAGTTTAATTTGTGTGTAGGAGTTCCTTAATGCGGCTGTAACAAATTGCTACAAACCTAGTAGCTTAAAGCAACACAAATCAACTATTTAACTAAGTAGAGACAGAGTATCGCTATGTTGTTCAGGCTGGTCTGAAACTCCTGGTCTCAAGTGCTCCTTCTGCCTTTGCCTCCTAAAGCAGTGGGATTACAGGAGTGAGCCACTGTACCTGGCCTCAGATTTATTAACTTGCAGTTGTGGAGGTCAGACATTCCACACTGGTCTCACTGTGCTAAAATTAAGGTGTGGGCTGGGCTACATTCCCTTCTGGAAGCTCTGCTGGAGAATCTGTTTCTTGCCTTTTCCTGCCTTTAGAGCATGCTCACATTCCTTGGCTGGGGGCCCTCCCTCCGTCTTTGAAACTGGCAGTGGTTGGCCCAATCTCCCCTGATGCCAGTCCTCTGGCTCTGGTGCCTCTGCCCTGCTCTCCTCTCTATTTAAGGACCCCCTATAGTTACCTCGGGCCTGCCCCGATAATCCAGGATAATCTCCTTATTTTAAGGTAATCTGATTAGCAACTTTAATGCCACCTGCAACTTTAATTCCTCCTTCCAAGTCTCATAGCATATTCACAAATTCTGGAGATTAGAATATGTACATATTTGGGGGCCATAATTCTGCATACCACAATGTTTCAATAAAATCTCCTGGCCAAGTACAGTGGTTCACACCTGTAATCCCAGCACTTTGAAAGGCTGAGGCAGGTTTATCACTTGAGATCAGGAATTTTTTGACCAGCCTGGCCAACATGGCGTAACCCCCTGACTTTATTAAAAAAAAAAAAAAGCCGGGCGAGGTGGCTCACGCCTGTAATCCTAGCACTTTGGGAGGCCGAGACAGGTGGATCACGAGGTCAGGAGATCGAGACCATCCTGACTAACACGGTGAAACCCTGTCTCTACTAAAAATACAAAAATTAGCCAGGCGCGGTGGCGGGCACCTGTAGTCCCAGCTACATGGGAGGCTGAGGCAGGAGAATGGTGTGAACCTGGGAGGCGGAGCTTCAGTGAGTGGAAATCGCGCCACTGCACTCCAGCCTAGGCGACAGAGCAAGACTCCGTCTCAAAAAAAAAAAAAATTAGCCAAGCATAGTGGTGCGTGCCTGTAGTCCCAGCTACTCAGGAGGCTGAGGCAGGAGACTCAATTGACTGTCTCCAAAAAAATAAATAATAAAATAAAATAAATAAAATCTCCATTCTGTATCGTAAAATAGAAGAACTTTTAAAAATAAAATATTTAGTTGCTTATAAAACAAAACGTTTTACCCATCTGTTGTTAACATTTTCAAGTAAAATTGTCAGATTTATATTCCTAAAAAGAGGTAGTCTATTGATATAAGCTCCTTTTTTAACCACATTTTTTTCTTCAGCTTCTTTTTTCAGTTTCATTAATAGTCAAAATGATTTTTTTTTTTTTTTTTTTTTTTTTTTTTTTTTTTTTGTTGAGACGGAGTTTTTCGCTCTGTCGCCCAGGCTGGAGTGCAGTGGCCGGATCTCAGCTCACTGCAAGCTCCGCCTCCCGGTTTACGCCATTCTCCTGCCTCAGCCTCCCGAGTAGCTGGGACTACAGGCGCCCGCCACCTCGCCCGGCTAGTTTTCTGTATTTTTTTTAGTAGAGACGGGGTTTCACCGTGTTAGCCAGGGTGGTCTTGATCTCCTGACCTCGTGATCCGCCCGTCTCGGCCTCCCAAAGTGCTGGGATTATAGGCTTGAGCCACCGCGCCCGGCCTCAAAATGATTATTGTACAGATTAAATGTGAAGGCTTTATTGTAAATTGTTGATATTTTCAGCAAAACATTCTACAATATTCTAGCTTATTTGTATGAACGACAAATTTTGATATGCCTGGAGTAGAATGATAGAAAATGCATATTATAATTTAATTTCCAGGCATCACTTTTTGGAGCTTTGAGAGAAATTCCTGTCAGTTATAGAAAGAATAAATGGGTCCATATCGGGGGATGGAGGAAGGAAAAGAGTGCCCATGACAGCATTATGCACCACTTTTATGCAGTATTGTTTGTGGCAGTGAACTAAATGTTCCTTTGTAAAATGTCTTTTCAGTGGAAACAAGCTGGAGGTAATGGCACATTTGTGAAATAGAAAGCTCAGTGGGAGAAGCACTGGTTTTGCCCTCCTCAGTTGATTCTTTTCTGATTCAGACAACATCATCACCAAAAGTTGGCTTATTGTAACACACCTTCCAACATTCTCATCGTGAAAATTACTGTTCCTTGATAATGATGAGACGCCCTTCTTGGGGAAACAGTGAGGATCTTTTGGGTATGAGAGAAACAACTTTGTACCAAAGTATGGGTCCAGGTGGGTAAGAACCCAGGTTTAGGCCGGGCGCGGTGGCTCAAGCCTGTAATCCCAGCACTTTGGGAGGCCGAGACGGGCGGATCACGAGGTCAGGAGATCGAGACCATCCCGGCTAACACGGTGAAACCCCGTCTCTACTAAAAATACAAAAACTAGCCGGGCGAGGTGGCCGGCGCCTGTAGTCCCAGCTACTCGGGAGGCTGAGGCAGGAGAATGGCGTGAACCCGGGAGGCGGAGCTTGCAGTGAGCTGAGATCTGGCCACTGCACTCCAGTCCGGGCGACAGAGCGAGACTCTGCCTCAAAAAAAAAAAAAAAAAAAAAAAAAGAACCCAGGTTTATTATGTGCCACAGGCTATCTGAAGTGGGAAGAGGAAGGAGGGTTTTTTTGTTTTTGTTTTGAGACGGAGTCTCGCTCTGTCGCCCGGGCTGGAGCGCGGTGGCCGGATCTCAGCTCACTGCAAGCTCCGCCTCCCGGGTTTACACCATTCTCCTGCCTCAGCCTCCCGAGTAGCTGGGACTACAGACGCCGCCACCTCACCCGGCTAGTTTTTTGTATTTTTTTTTAGTAGAGACGGGGTTTCACCGTGTTAGCCAGTATGGTCTCGATCTCCTGACCTCGTGATCCGCCCGTCTCGGCCTCCCAAATGCTGGGATTACAGGCTTGAGCCACCGCGCCCGGCCTGGAAGGAGGGTTTTTTTTGTTTGGTTTTGTTTTTTGACGGAGTCTCACTCCGTTGCCAGGTTAGAGTGCAGTGGCATGATCTCGGCTCACTGCAACCTCTGCCTCCCGGGTTCAAGTGATTCTCCTGCCTCAGCCTCCTGAGTAGCTGGGACTACAGGGGCCCACCACCACGCCCGGCTGATTTTTGTATTTTTAGTAGAGACGGGGTTTCACCACTTTAGCCAGGATGGTCTCAATCTCTTGACCTTGTAATCCGCCGGCCTCGGCCGCCCAAAGTGCTGGGATTACAGGCGTGAGCCACCGTGCTCGGCCCAAGAGTACAATTTTTAACTAAAAGGTCTTTAGGGAGGCCTGACTTTGAAGATATGAAATTGGGAAGGCCTAAATTTAATTATCAAATCTCAATTTGAAGGAGGAGCAAACCAAGTTTCAGGAATTCAATTAGAGAGAAACAAGTGAGAAACGAGGCCCAGTGGCCCGAGAGACTTCTGCAGATCCCGCCCAGTGTTTGTTCATCGGCTCTCCCGTTTCTGGCAAGGGTATGCTGCTCAGGTTTAGGTCTGGTCTTAATGTGTGAATTTGAGGCAGATACCTGCAATTCTGTACCTTTCGACTCAGAGCCGCCTTTTCAAATTTATATTGTTGCCTAATATATTTCTAGAGACATGAAATCTTTTGGCATATTCTTCTGTGAACATTAGCAATGCTTTCAAGGCAAGAATAGCTCATCTGAGTCAATATGGTTTAAACAGATAGCAGTTTACAATATGGCTGTATTTGGAGATAGGGTCTTTACAGAGATACTTAAGTTAAAACTGAGGTTATATGGGTGGGCCCAGATTCAACATGACTGTTGTCCTTTTAAGAAGAGATTAGGACACAGGCAAACCCAGAAGATGGCCATACCAGGACACAGGGAGAAAAAGACCAGTTACGCACCAAGGAGAGAGGACTCAGAGGGGACCAACCCTGCCGACACCTTCACCTCAAACTTCTAGCCTCCAAAATTACAAGATAATTTGTTTCTGTTGTTTAAACTGCCCAGTTTATGGTATTTGTATTTGCTTGAGGCCAGAAGTTTAAGACTAGCTTGGATAACTTAGGCAGACTCTGCCTCTACAAAAAAAAAAAAAATATATATATATATATATATATATATATATATTAGCCGGACATGGTGGCGCATGCCTGTAGTGCTAGCTACTTAGGAGGCTGAGGTTGGAGGATCACTTGAGCCCAGGAATTGGAGGCTGCAGTGAGCTATGATTGCCCGTTGTACTCCAGCCTGGGTGACACAGAGAGACCTTGTCTCTAAAAAAACAGAAGAGGCCGGGCGCGGTGGCTCAAGCCTGTAATCCCAGCACTTTGGGAGGCCGAGACGGGCGGATCACGAGGTCAGGAGATCGAGACCATCCTGGCTAACAGGGTGAAACCCCGTCTCTACTAAAAATACAAAAAACTAGCCGGGCGAGGTGGCGGGCGCCTGTAGTCCCAGCTACTCCGGAGGCTGAGGCAGGAGAATGGCGTAAAACCCGGGAGGCGGAGCTTGCAGTGAGCTGAGATCCAGCCACTGCACTCCAGCCCGGGCGAAAGAGCAAGACTCCGTCTCAAAAAAAAAAAAAAACAAAAAAAACAAACAGAAGAATGAAAAGTAAAAATAAATTAAATAATCATGTTCAAAAAGTATCATAGTATGATTTTCTAAGCCCTAAAAGTGTATCACCCACTCCTGGCACCATTTCTAGTGTGTTGAGATTTTGTATTGTCTTTTGTTGTTGACTGTTCTTGCCGGTCCCTGAAAATGTCAACTGGAGCTGAAGTCAGTTCATCAGTTCCCCAACTCTACCCCCTTTGCTTTGCAGAAAAGATAATTATGTTTCTCTCCTCATTCTTAATCTCTTTCTTCTTCTTTTTCTTCATCACTGAAAAGATCACCAGGAGGTCTGAAGAGTGGGAAGGAGAACTGTATTGTGATTCCATTTTGCAGATTGGGAAGAGACAGTTTCTGGTGTGTGCTGTGGGTGCCCTCTCTTGGAAGAGGGGGAGAGAAGGTTGGGTTTTCTGCCTCACGGAGTCCACATCATACAATGCAATCCCGCATACTTGGCAGGTGTAGGGGGAAAGCTATACATATTAATGAGGGGGTTGAGTACATGTGCAGTGGATACCATATATGTAACATACATCTCATGTTCACGTTGGAGTGGGTTTTAGCATTAAAATGAGGTGGCATTTGGCTCTCTACATCAAAAGGTGAACTACACAAAGACAGTTTTTGCACAGCCTCTATGAGTTGCTGAAACTGGCTTAAGGTCTGCAGTTGCTTATTGGAAAAAACGTTGGTAAGGCCAACCATCTGCCCAGTCAGAGTTGTCGTGGTCTGGGTTTTAAATCAGAAGTAGGAGGGCTCTGACAACTCCTATTCTTAGGGGGTTTGGCAAGAGTGTGGTTTTTCTTGTAGCCTTAGGAATTTAGGAAGTTGTCATGCCAGCCAAGCCCGGAACCCTAGACTTATAGGTAAATTTTAATTCCTTAACCTTAGAGTCCATCTTAGTTAATAAAGGGATACTTATTTGGGTCTCTCAGATGACATTTTCTTTCCCCTCTTTTCCTCCTACTCCTTGTCCTCCTTCTCCACCCCCTTCCTCCTTCTTCCCCCTCCTCCTTTTCCCTTACTCCTCTATTGCATCCTTCAAGACAGAAAAGAAGCTATCAGATGCCCTGCATCCTCCTGCCTAAGGTCCTCCAATTGGTCTTAATTCCTATAGGATTTCCTCATCTGACTCTACTACTTTTTGTAAGATACGCATAAAATGTGATTTCTACCAGATTGCTTAGGATTATCCTTTGAATCGAAAATAATTGGTCGTATTGAACAGGTTTTGTCATCAGAGAGATTTGGGTTTGGATCTCATTTTCACCACTTTTGGGCTACTTGACCTTCAGCACTTTACCTAAATTCTTTAAATTTTAGTCTCTTGTAACATAGGAGTAATATTTCTTTTCTCATAGAATATGTAAATTATTTAGTGTAGTATCTTTGATATTCAGAGAAACTGAAAAAAAGGGTACTTTAAAAGCTTTAAAGCTGATATTACCAGTGACTACCATTATACTAATAGTAGTCATTCTAACAATCGCCTTACTCCAAATATGGAATGAGACCACCACTTCTGCTGTCTTTCCCAGCTTTTTCCCATCTCCCCTTTTCCCTAGTTTATAAGACAGGAGAAGGGGGAGAAAGCAAAAAGTTGGAAAGAAACAGAAGTAAGATAAATAGCTAGACGACCTTGGCACCAACACCTGGCCCTGGTGGTTAAAATAATAATGATAATATTAACCCCTGACTAAAACTACTAGTGTTATCTGTAAATTCCAGACATTGTATGAGAAAGCACTGTAAAACTTTTTGTTCTGTTAGCTGATGCCTGTAGCCCCTCGTCACGTCTTCCACGCATGCTTGATTTATCATGACCCTTTTACACGGATCCCTTAAAGTTGTAAGCCTTTAAAAAGGCCATGTATTTCTTCTTCAGGGAGCTCGGTTCTTTTTTTTTTTTGAGACGGAGTCTTGCTCTGCCACCCAGGCTGGAGTGCAGTGGCCGGCTCTCAGCTCACTGCAAGCTCCGCCTCCCGGGTTCACGCCATTCTCCTGTCTCAGCCTCCCGAGTAGCTGGGACTACAGGCGCCCGCCTCGTCGCCCGGCTAGTTTTTTGTATTTTTTAGTAGAGACGGGGTTTCACCGTATTACCCAGGATAGTCTCGATCTCCTGACCTCGTGATCCGCCCGTCTCGGCCTCCCAAAGTGCTGGGATTACAGGCTTGAGCCACCGCGCCCGGCCGTGAGCTCGGTTCTTAAGACGCGAGTCTGCCGACGCTCCCGGCCGAATAAAAAACCTCTTCCTCCTTTAATCCGTGTCTGAGGAGTTTTGTCTGCGGCTCGTCCTGCTACACAATAGATTTCTTAAAGGGTTCTTTCTTTCTTTCTTTTTTTTTTTTTTTTTTTTTGAGACGGAGTCTCGCTCTGTCGCCCAGGCTGGAGTGCTGTGGCCGGATCTCAGCTCACTGCAAGCTCCGCCTCCCGGTTCACGCCATTCTCCTGTCTCAGCCTCCCGAGTAGCTGGGACTACAGGCGCCGCCTCGTCGCCCGGCTAGTTTTTTGTATTTTTTAGTAGAGACGGGGTTTCACCGTATTACCCAGGATAGTCTCGATCTCCTGACCTCGTGATCCGCCCGTCTCGGCCTCCCAAAGTGCTGGGATTACAGGCTTGAGCCACCGCGCCCGGCCGTGAGCTCGGTTCTTAAGACGCGAGTCTGCCGACGCTCCCGGCCGAATAAAAAAACCTCTTCCTCCTTTAATCCGGTGTCTGAGGAGTTTTGTCTGCGGCTCGTCCTGCTACACAAATAGATTTCTTAAGGGTTCTTTCTTTCTTTCTTTTTTTTTTTTTTTTTTTTGAGACGGAGTCTCGCTCTGTCGCCCAGGCTGGAGTGCTGTGGCCGGATCTCAGCTCACTGCAAGCTCCGCCTCCCGGGTTCACGCCATTCTCCTGCCTCAGCCTCCCGAGTAGCTGGGACTACAGGCGCCGCCACCTCGCCCGGCTAATTTTTTATATTTTTTAGTAGAGACGGGGTTTCACCGTGTTAGCCAGGATGGTCTCGATCTTCTGACCTCGTGATCCGCCCTTCTTGGCCTCCCAAAGTGCTGGGATTTTTTTTTTTTTTTTTTTTTTTGAGACGGAGTCTCGCTCTGTGGCCCAGGCTGGAGTGCAGGGGCGCGATCTCGGCTCACTGCAAGCTCCGCCTCCCGGGTTTACGCCATTCTCCTGCCTCAGCCTCTGGAGTAGCTGGGACTACAGGCGCCGCCACTTCGCCCGGGCTAGTTTTTTGTATTTTTAGAAGAGAGGCGTTTCACCGTGTTGGCCAGGATGGTCTCGATCTCCTGACCTCGTGATCAGTCTGCCTCGGCCTCCCAAAGTGCTGGGATTACAGGCGTGAGCCACCACGCCCGGCGTCTTAAAGGGTTCTTAAAGATTTCTTTACTATCCCTTATTTGAGCAATGTCGCTTTAAAGTACATATGAACACACATTTATTTATTCTACTTATAATCTGTTGTTTCTTCACAGTATTAATAAACAATAAAAACATCTATTCTCTTAGAAATACTTAAATTTGAAATGAATAGGGATAGTTTCAATTAACCCAAAGGAAGAGATAGCTATAGACTTTCCAGGACCTATCATCCACCCTTACATCGCATTAAGAAATTACTATCTCAGTTGTAAAATGCAATGGGGGATAATAATGATAGGGCTCATCACACAGGATGTTGCTAATAGTGAAGGCAGTAATGCATTGGAAGTGCTCATCCCAGTGCCCTACAGGCAGCTTTTGCCAACAATAACGAGAGGAGAGCTGCCCATGGGCTATCGGGTTCCTCCTCACTGATAGCATCTTAGTCTCTCTAGGAGGTACCCACTCAACAGATGCAGTTCACCTTTATCAACGCAGCTGAATTCTTTGCGGCCACTTTAGTTGTGATGGTAACATAAACTGCCACTTGAGTTATGATGATACTATAGAAAGTTGTATTTAGAAAAGTATCCCTCTTCAATGAACATTTTTTCACTACATATTTATTCCACTACATATTTAGGAATAAATATATAGTCAGTGTAATGATCTCATCATGCTTGTTGTTGTGCATCTATTTATTCATTTGTATTAGAGAATCTAACTGTTGAATTAATATGTATCATTTAGATTTTCCTCCTTTTCAGCATAAATTATACATAAACTATTTAAACACAGATTCCAGCTTTTAGAAGGCATTTTGAATATTCAAGTTCTTAGAGTATTATAAAGAGGAACATGAAACCTATTACTCAGAGAAAACATACATGTCATCCATGAACCTAGTTGTGATATAGACAGAAGGCAGGGAAATACTGGGTGGAAAAGGGTGGTCCCCAGCGAGGGCTACACCGTCAAGCCTGGGACCATGGCCCAAAGTAAGAACATGCATTCTTGTTTTCCTGCTTGAATGTCGCTTTTTGGCCCACCCTGCCCCCTATCCTGTACCCATAAAAACCCCAGGCCTCACTGACAGAGCAGCAGAGAAGGAGAGAAGAGAAGCAGCAGCCAGACGTTGGAGAAAAGTAGTTTGACTTCAGAGGGCCAGCTTGACCGTGGGAACTCGAAGAGGAGTTCCGCTGGGGATGGCCAAACTCCAGGGGAAGACCACCTTCCCACTCCATTCCCTTTCCAGCTCCCCATCCCATTGAGAGCCCCTTTCGCTGCTCAATTAAATCCTGCACATTGACCACCCTTCAATTGGTTTTTGTGACCCACTTCTTCCTGGAGCCCACACAACAACCTGATTGTGGGTGCAAGAGGCTGTCACACTGTTCCTTCACTGAGCTGTTTAAGACCTAAGCCACCCACGAACAGCAAAGCTAAAAGAGCACACTGTAACACATATCCTCTGGGGCCCTGGGGGTCTTGGGCAACCCCTAGATACTGCCATGGGCCCACACAGAGTTCTGCTGCTGCCCGCTGCCCACAAGTGCACATCCTGGCCTCTGTACCTGCTCACCTGTGTGCTCCCTGCCCTGCAAGGGGTTGAGAGCTGCAAGCTGAGTAAATGAGCCAATCCCTTTCTGAGTCCCATGACGGGGTCAAGGGAATTATCAACCATTTCAGTTGGGCTGTCTTGGTAGTCAGTGTAATTGACTTGGACCAACTAATTGGTGATCTGATTAATTGCCTCATCATCTTCTAAATCAATCTGAACAAAGTTCATTCATTGCATCAGAAAGATTTAGCTTCCAAATCAATGTGTAGGGAATTTGTTGATAAACTGACTTCACTGGAAAACCTGGCTAGGATTCAACTGCTTGTTCCAAGTCATTCATATGTGAAATGAAATTGGGTTTTAAAATTTCAATTTATTTTCATTCACAAGACTTGCTCTCCAGCAAAGTGAAATAGAAGCGTAACCTTCACGGAGGTGAATAACGATCACGCTCCTGCAGACATGGCTGTGCTTTCGTTGTGACAGAGCAGTGTCTCAGATCTCCATCACTCAACATGGTCACAGAACAAGTTTGTTTCTGATCTGTGATGAGGTGAGGTTGAAACCCGAGAGCTGAGAAGAGGTTGAAGTTCTGAAACGAAGAGTTTAGAAGTTCAGAAATTGAGGAAATTACATGTAGAAACTGAATTTAGAAAGTTTAGCAACTTTTATTGCATTTAAGCAAAATGTTATCTATTTACATTTAAGATAAAATGTGGAGTTATATTTATTGTTGTTTCTTTTCCTAGTAATTAATTTTTATTGTATTTTAGAAAAGTGTCAGTCCACCAGGACTGGAGATTTAAAACAAAACAAAGCTATTTCTTCTTCACAAATAGTGTGGGAAGTACTGATTTAGAGGAAGGCTTTCAGTGCAGTGAGAGACTTTTGTGGGGGGCCCTCAGCCACCTGGAAGTGACTCTCATCCAGGATGTTCTTCCTTTTTTTTTTTTCCAATTATACTTTAAGTTCTAGGGTACATGTGCACAATGTGCAGGTTTGTTACATATGTATACATGTACCATGTTGGTGTGCTGCACCCATCAACTCATCATTTACATTAGGTATATCTCCTAATGCTCTCCCTCCCCCTTCCCCCTACCCCACAACAGGCCCCGGTGTGTGATGTTCCCCAACCTGTGTTCAAGTGTTCTCATTGTTCGATTCCCACCTGTGAGTGAGAACATGCAGCGTTGGTTTTCTGCCTTTGCGATAGTTTGCTCAGAATGATGGTTTCCAGCTACAAAGGACTTTTTTATGGCTGCATAGTATTCCATGGTGTATATGTGCCACATTTTCTTTTTTTTTTTTTTTTGGAGACGGAGTCTCGCTCTGTCGCCCGGACTGGAGTGCAGTGGCCAGATCTCAGCTCACTGCAAGCTCCGCCTCTCGGGTTTACGCCATTCTCCTGCCTCAGCCTCCCAAGTAGCTGGGACTACAGGCGCCCGCCACCTCGCCCGGCTAGTTTTTTTTTTTTTTTTTTTTGTATTTTTAGTAGAGATGGGGTTTCACCGTGTTAGCCAGGATGGTCTCGATCTCCTGACCTCGTGATCCGCCCGTCTCGGCCTCCCAAAGTGCTGGGATTACAGGCTTGAGCCACCGCGCCCGGCCTGCCACATTTTCTTAATCCAGTCTATCATCGATGGACATTTGAGTTGTTATTTTCCTTCCACTGAAAGACAGGGGCTACAAATCTCCTTTCCATATCATGTGAGCCGAGAGGCGCAGCTTGGAGCAGAAAAACACAAAGACCCAGATGAGGGTGGGTTGAGCAGAGGCAGGGATTTTAGTCTAGGAGGCAACCATAGCCAGTGTTTTACAGCTGCTGACAAAATACAGCAAATAGATTTGGAAATCGAGTTGTTAAAGAATCATGTTCAGCAGGTAAATATTGGCCTGGAGCAGGGGCAGGGGAGGGCAAGTGCTGATGTTTCTCATTTGCAGATCCCCTTGGTATTTAAAAATACTCCCTCTGTGGATGGATCCAGGGACCAGTGTGAGGTCGTGTAAAGCAGAGATGCTACTAACTGGCTTTGGACCCAGCGGAAGCCAGCATAGCACACCCCCGGGGTCATGGTAAATGTTCAGAGAGACTGCAGACAGAGAGACAAATGCAAGGACCTAACCGTGTCCACGCAGAAGAGTGGGGCACAGAGAGAAGGATTTAGGTGAGCCAGAATGAGGACAAAGGAACGCTGAGAGGACTGGGCAAGGTCTAGGATGCTTCTCCAGCCTTCTCCCAGCATCATCTTGAAGAAACTCTCAGCAGTACCTCCAAGACGTGAAGCTGGGAGATAATTCCAGTAATACACGTTTGTGGCATTTTGTGCATGAGTGGTCCTGTATAAGTCATCTTACTATAGTGTATGTGCTTCTTTCTTGAAGTTATTTTCAGTTAATTGTTTAAATGATAAAAGATCAATAAAGAATAAAGATTCTTTGCTGAGTTAGGGCATCTCTAAGACTACCTGCAAGTTTGATAATGCACTAGAAGGACCCATAGAACTCACCAGAAACATTTATTATAATGAAACGGTGCAGAATAAAATCAGCCAAGGGGAGAGGTGCTGAAGGCAGAGCCCTGGAGAGGCCCACACAGAGCTGCCACCTCCTCTCCTGGTGGAATCGTGGCTGAGCCTGCTGCTCCCAGAAACAACGTGTGGCAGCTCACATGGAGCACAGCCAGCCACGATGCTTCCAGGCCTGCGTCCGGAGGCTTCCCTTGGACCTGGTCACAGAGACATGGTTGACTGCGTTTGGCTGACCTGTGGGCCCCAGCTGCCTTAGTCTGTTTGTGCCCCTATCACAAAATACCTCGGACTGGGTAGTTTATAAAATACAGAAATGTATTTCTCAAGTTCTTGAGGCTGGGAAGTCCAAGATCAAGAAGCCTGCAGGTTCAGGGGCTGGAGAGGGTTGAGCTCTGCTTTCAGATGGTGCCTTGTGGCTGTGTCTCCCGGAGGTGGGTGAATGCTGTATCCTCACAGGATGGAAGGGACGGAAGGGGCAGGAGTGTGCTGGATTCAACCTCCAGCCCTTTCATAAGGCATTGATTCCATTCACAAGGGATTACAGGCTTGAGCCACCGCGCCCGGCCTGCCACATTTTCTTAATCCAGTCTATCATCGATGGACATTTGAGTTGTTATTTTCCTTCCACTGAAAGACAGGGGCTACAAATCTCCTTTCCATATCATGTGAGCCGAGAGGCGCAGCTTGGAGCAGAATTCATGACCTAATGGCCTCCCAAAGGCCATACCTTTTAATACTGTTGCACGGGGGAGTAAGTTTCAACATGAGTTTTTGGGGGGGACATCGGCATTCAAACCATAGCATCAGTCCTTCATGAAGTCATGCCAATACGCATGCTCCAAAGCCCCCACCATGAATCATGTTGTCAGGCTCTGCGTGTGGCCCAAGGCCCCAGCTAGACAAAAACACTCTTATCAGAGAAGACATGCCTGTGGCTTAGATGTGACCTCCCAGGAGCTGAGGGCAAAGGCCAAAGTGCTCCTTGGGTAAGGTTAGTTTTTTCTTTTTTCTTTTTCTCCTGACAGGGCCTCTCTCTGTTGCTCAGGCTGGAGTGCAGTGGTGTGATTATAGTTCACTGCAGCCTCCGTGTCCCAGGCTCAAGCGATGCCCCCAGAGGAGCCAGGACCACAGGTGTGCACCACCATGCCGAGATAATTTTTGTATTTTTTGCAGAGATGGGGCCTTGCTATGCTACCTGGGCTGATCTCAAGCTCCTGGGCTCAATCCTCCCACCTCGGCCTCCCAAAATGTTGGGATTACAGGCATCAGCTACTGTGCCCAACCAAAGGTTAGTTCTTTACTACACACTGTTTAAAGTGCTACTATCTAGAAATATTTCTAAACTTCAGAGACACTGAACAAGACAACTACCCTGCCAGGGCTCAGAATGAAAAGAACAGAAAAGCCTTGCCCTTTATTAAGTGCTGATTGACAAGGCTTATTTCTGTATTTAGATCACGTCTGCAGAATGTATTTCCTTACATTTATGCACACATTAGACAAATCAGTCACAGTGCTTGATGTATCCACAGCCCCTTCCCCCAAATCAGCTTCCACTCACATTCCCTGCTGGCATCTCCAGCCTCAGCCACCAACACTACATGCTGCAGGACAGAGTCTGTGGCTCCCACGGATTTAGAAATGGGCGCCTGGAACCACCAGCAGTCTGTTCACGGGCAGCCAAGGTCTATGATTGACTTGATATATTCATCAATAGTTATTAGCGGAGCCAATAGGAAGCCCTCTCTCAATAATTTCAAATGGAAGTCAAAGAAAGACTCCGCATAGGAAGTGGGAAGAAGTATATCCGAACACAGTGTAGCTAAATTCCATTAATAGTGCGGTCCTAGGGCCCCCTCCCCTTCCAGCACCTCGGAGCTGTCTTGGATCCACTATATCCTTCCCTTCCGTAAAAACTGACACTTTTGTGATTTTAACACATTTTCCAGGCCGGGCGCGGTGGCTTACGCCTGTAATCCCAGCACTTTGGGAGGCCGAGGTGGGCAGATCACGAGGTCAGGAGATGGAGAACATCCTGGCTAACACAGTGAAACCCCGTCTCTACTAAAAAAACAAAAAAATTTAGCCTGGCGAGGTGGCGGCGCCTGTAGTCCCAGCTACTCGGGAGACTGAGGCAGGAGAATGGCGTAAACCAGGGAAGCGGAGCTTGCAGTGAGCCGAGACTGCGCCACTGCACTCCAGCCTGGGGGCAGAGCGAGACTCCCGTCTCAAAACAAACAAACAAACAAAAAAAACACAAAAAAATTTTCCTGAGATTCCATTTCCTCACCACCTCACACATATGCTTAGAATGGACCCCTCTGTCTGCTTGTGAGAAAAGTAAAGTAAAATAAAATAAATAACATGAAGAACAGACCCCTCTGCGCCTGATCTAGCCTGACTGGCTCTGCATTCCCCGCACTCCACGTGGGCAAATTGAACCAACTATTATAGGTCAGTGCTGCATCAGCAGATGGAACGTGGAGCTTAGATCATCTGCATGTTGAATAAAAAGGGTTGCAGGATTAGCAAAACAAAGGCAATGCAAATCATCACTGTTTGCTACTTTACGAAATCTTTGCATGCCTTTTACAAGAAAAGGTTAGTCTCATGCTTTTTAAAAATGTAAATGGCAGTTCTATATTAATAGTGATCACATATTACAGGGCTCCTTAGGTTTGGTATCATATTTTTTTCCTGAATACTAACTATGATAGGCTGTTTTATCTCTTTTTCTAAAGAGACATATTTGTCATAGTTCAATAATGAATACTTAAACATATCACATTATTGATAAACATTCATTTATATAAAATATAGGCCATCTAACATGAATTGATTTGTAAGTGGAAATATTTTAATGAAAAATTTAAAAAGGGAAAGTAACCTGTTCATGCACCATACATTTCACTTAGTTTCCTTAATTATTAAGGCTACACCATAAACAGCATCTGTCTCTTCTGGGATTTCACAGGTAAACTCTTCTTCTCCAGGTTTTTGGCAGGTATTTTGCATGTGTTAATTGGATGTCAACAAAGTAATCCCATATGAAACTACGGTCACAATTCCAATCTTGGCTTGTAGTGGGAAGCCAGCAGCAAAGTGCGCTTCACCAAGTACGGTTCTGGGGTGCTGGGAGTTCAACTCCATGCTCTGCTGCTGCTGGGCTATGTGGCTCTGGGCAGCTCACACAACTTCTCTGGGCTTCAATTTCCCTTTCTGCAAAACAAAGAGCTTCAAGCCAACCTCAACATTCCTTTTCTGTTCCAACATTCTGTTATTCCATGAGTTAGTTACACAGTAATGATAAGACAAGGAACAACACCCACTTATGAACAAGCATCACTGCCTTTCTTTGAAACTTGTAAGCATTCGTGGAGAATGCAGCTTCCATCCCTCCTCTCTCTCTCTCCCCGACCCCTATTTGCCAATATCTCTCCTGCAGTCATTGAAACCTGGTTTAACATCAGATCAATAAAATTTCTGCTGAGAATAGACTTGATGGATAGACTACTGAGTAGACTACAGAGTTTCAATGGTAGGACTTATAGAAATATATTTGATATATTTGTATATTTTATATTATTTTGAAATACTGAAAATAATAATTTAGTTCCCCCAAACTATACCCCTCCCTCCTGACCCAAGTTAACTATTTTTTTCTTTACTTTTCCTCTTTTCTTTTCCTTTCCCTTTCCCTCTTTTCTCTCTTTCTTTCTTTCTTTTAAATGGAGTCTTGCTCTGTTGCTCAGGATGGAGTGCAGTGCATGATCTCAGCTCACTGCAACCTCCGCCTCCTGGGTTCAAGGGATTCTCCTGCCTCAGTTGCCCAAGTAGCTGGCTTTACTGGTACCTGACACCGTGCCTCGCTAATTTGTGTAGTTTTAGCAGAGATGGGGTTTCACCATGTTGGCTAGGCTGGTCTCAAGCTCTTGATCTCTGGTGATCTGCCTGCCTCAGCCTCCCAAAATGCTGAGCTTATAGGCATGAGCCACCACACCTGGCCCTTGCTTTACTTTTCATATGTGTTTACCATAGGTGTATGCTCTCTTAAAATACATGTATTTACTATTTTCCTTGATTTCCATTGTATAAAATAATAGCATATGTTGGGTAAATTTTTGGGACTTGCTCTCTCCACTTACTAGTATAATACATTACTAAGATGAACTCACATCACTGGATGTCAAACTAATAGTATTGTTATTGGGTTATACGAATGTGAACAGAAAGCACATGTATTGGAATCTGTGAAATACAGCAGTTGAAAATGTTACCATATATATTAGGAATCCCAGGTTCAAGGAGTAAGCCAGGAGCAGAGTTTAACGTAACATAGGCATAATGAAATGAAATAAAAATAGTTTCTGTCATGCGCGTCCGTGTGACGAGACCACCAAACAGGCTTTGTGTGAGCAATAAAGCTTTTTAATCACTTGGGTGCAGGTGGGCTGAGTCTGAAAAGAGAGTCAGCGAAGGGAGATAAGGGTGGGGCCGTTTTATAGGATTTGGGTAGGTAAAGGAAAATTACAGTCAAAGGGGGGTTGTTCTCTGGCGGGCAGGAGTGGGGGATCACAAGATGCTCAGTGGGGGAGCTTTTTGAGCCAGAATGATCCAGGAAAAGGAATTTCACAAGATAATGTCATCGCTTAAGGCAAGGACCGGTCATTTACACTTCTTTTGTGGTGGAATGTCATCAGTTAAGGCGGGGCAGGGCATTTGCAATTCTTTTGTGATTCTTCAGTTACTTCAGGCCATCTGGGCCTATACGTGCAAGTCACAGGGGATACGATGGCTTGGCTTGGGCTCAGAGGCTTGACAGTTTCTGTATAACTATTCCATAAGTGAATTTCTAGATGGAATTTGGCTGTGCTTTAAAAGGCGCAAATAAAACCAGGGGCAGTGGCTCACACCTGTAATCTCAGCACTTTGGGAGGCTGAGGTGGGTGGATCACTTGCGCTCAAGTTCAAGAGCAGCCCAGACCACATAGTGAGAGTTGAATTCTCAAATCTTTGATTTTCAGCAGTGTTATGACAGGATAATACCACTAGATGGCTGCCTTTCTTCTAACTTTGACAATTTCCTTGGCAAGGGCTCTGCATTGAGTAAACATGTCCTTTACATGGTTTATTTATTTTTACTAAAATTGCTTTCATGACAGTTATTCAAACTCACAACCACTTCATACTGCTAGGCTGGCATTTTAAACAGGATAAGTGAAACAGCAACTGTCGCTGGAAATGGATGGAACGTCACGGTGAGTTCTAAAAGGACAGGGAGCTTGTGCGGTGCCCTGTTGTAAATAAATTGTAAATAAACGCGGGGCGCCCCTGTTGGAAACTGGAACTCTGGGTGTGGCATCTGGAGTGGGTGTGTGCTCCTTTTGCTTCCGAGACATTCATTTCCCCTCCTCGGTTCACTCGGGTGCGAACTCTCCTTCCTCTGCTTCTGCCTCAGACAAAAGCTCTCCATTCATAGCACGTGGCCGGCGTGGGCGCAGCTCTGAGTTCGAACGCAGCTCTGAGTTCGAGGCCTGGCCCATCAGAGCGTTTTCCTGCCTCAGGCTACAGGGATTGGATAAGGAATGAACAGACGACCAAGTCAGCAAAAACTCAATTCCAGAATTTTGGGGGACTCTTAGGAAAGTTACTTTTCTTTTTCACTTGGGTTTCTGAGAGACAGACTAAGCTTCCCCAAAATGAAACTGCGGAAAGGCAGGCAGGGCAGGAGAGGGAAGGACGATGGTCCCATGCTCTGCACCCTCTACTCACCCTGCTTGATGCCATCTCTGCTCCTGGATTTTCCACTTTTACAGCTTTAAGCTGGTCTCTTTCAGTTGCAGCCCAAACTCCGGAAGATATAAAGTCAAAAGACAAACACCATTTGACTGGACCACTTTCTGGCTACAGTTTTGGCAAACCACTTTGTGTCTAGAAGGGCTACCGCTCCAGTAACCTTCCCTCGCTTTGTAGTTTCCAGGTGCCTGGTGTGTCCTGGATAAGAGAAGAGGGACAGCAACTGGTGTGAATGATCATTTCTTAGCGGACGTCATGGACATGGCATCCATCAGCACCACAGAGGAAAGTAAGTGACCTCTCACATCCACCCAAAGGCGTGTCATTGGACAGAGGTTTATGCAGTGAGGCTTTGCATCACCAGAACAACCCCAAACTCCATAAAGAGCAGCAGAGGCATGTCAAGAGAAAGGGGAGTAGGGAAGCTGAAAATATGCCCTTTACATGTCGAGAAACATGGCTTTTGGGGTCCCCTGTCTCTGTCTCCCTTGCTTTAACTCCTGGCAGTTGATGGACGCTGGAAAGCCACTGTTTTGTTTTTTTCTAAGACCACCAGAGCGGGCGCAAAGGAACCAGCGACTAGGCAAGGGTAGGAGCAAAACTGCAAGTTTATTTTGGTCACCTAGCTTCAGGGGAAGAAGGTGGGTAAGGAGAGGTCTGTTGGCCTCCGGCAAATGAGGCCCACAGAGTTCTCCATGCTGCCCTCGGACGGAGTTCCGACAGTCCCGACCGCAGTGGGGAAGCTGGGAAGTCCGCGCGTGGCACTCGTCCGGAGCGGCTTTTCTGGGAGTGGGAGGGCGATAGGCGGGGCACGGGCGTGTCCGGGGGCATTCCGCAGGTGCGACCAGGTAAATCTTGGTCTCTTCGGATTGACGTCACCTGGCGCATGCCCAGTTGGTCTGCACCTTCCCGGGCGTCGGCTGCATTTTCGCGCGCGCGGGAAAAGTTGGGGGGGATGAAGAACCCGGAAGTGCGCCATCTTGCCTCCCTTCGTCCAAACAGCCACCATGTGCATTCCAATTTCCAGGGAACAGGAATCTTGTTTCTACCCACAAAGTGCATTGTCAATGTTTAGTATTGAGAAATAAAGCCTTATTAGGAAACAAAAGAAGTTTACAAATAAAGAAAAAAGAGAAAAACAAAAATGTCTTCTGAATAACTATAGTTCAGTTTAACACAAATTCAAAATAAAACGCAAAGAATCCATGATATTGAGAATTTCAAGTGTCCTGGCTGGGCACGGCAGCTCATGCTTGTAATCCCAGCACTTTGAAAGTCTTGCCTCTTCTCAGGAGTTTGAGACGAGCTTGGATAACAAAATGAAGCCCTGTCTCTACAAAAAATACAAAAAATTAGCTGGGTGTGGTGGCACACGCCTATGGTCCCAGCTACTCGGGAGGCTGAGACCGGAAGACAGACTGAAGCCGGAGCTCAAGGCTGCTATGAGCCATGATTGCCCCACTGCGCTCCAGCCTGGGTGACAGCAAGATCCTGTTTTTTTTTTTTTTTTTTTTTTTTTAAAACTCTGTTCAGGAAAATAGGGAACAAGTAACTGATTAACTCAACTTCTACCCTCTTACTATTTTTTCTATTTGTCCTCACTGAAGTCTGTTACTCTGTCCTCTGACTGGAGGCCCTGGTGACTCCTGGGCTGGGATGGGGCCCCCTGTGTGCACAGACCCCTTTGGGAAATGGAGTGGAAACCTGGGAGTTTGTGTGTGGAAGAGTCAGGTGGAAGCCCAGGAGCCAGCAGACACTGAGCACCTGTCTTTGTCACCACGCAGGGCTCTGCCCATCACAGAAGGGACTTGGGGGCTCAGGTTCCAGCACTTTTTCTCCTGGCCTCAGGTTGGGGGAGTAGCTCCTATTCACCCATTGAGAGGGCCTATGCAGGCTCTAGTGTCTGGGAGAAGGGCCGTGCCTCACTTCCGTCTTCCCAGGAGGCCCTTCTGAAAAATATGGCGCTCTCACCCCTGTTTCTATTTCAGCTTCCCGTTATTTTTCTCAGTCCATTGGAATATGGGCCTAGAATTTCCATCTCAGCACAGTCTCTGTCCTATTCTCCCACTTGCTGGCGGTCTTCCAAGAGCCATCCCAGCAAACACTGGGGCATTTTTGGGTTACGCCTCCAGCCCACCACGGGGACCGAGCCTGGACCTTTGGATCGGCACTTTATTGGCGAGGCCAATGCAGAGATGGGTGATTCATCATGGATTACCAAGGTGGGCTCTGGAGCCAGGGCTCTGGGTGTAAGTTCAGTTCTACTCCCTAAGGCTGTAGGACCCGGGCAGGTCCCTTGGGGGCTCTGTGACTCTGTTTCTTCTTCAACAAAATGGCAGTGTTCATGGAAGAGCTCCTGGCTCAAGGGTTATGAAGATTCATGAGTACATACAGGTAAAGCACCCAGCACAACGTATGGTATAAATGCTTGTTGCTGTGAATATCATCCTATTCCCCAGTGGCGTTCGGGGAACCTGTTTTCCCCTCTCTCCTGGGTAGATTTGCCTGCAGTGAGTGGGAATTCTGTGGCTCCTGGGGTCATCGGCTGAGTCCCTCTCTGGCTTCTCCCTCCTGACTGAGAAATTGCTGGGTGGCCACACTTGGGTGTGTGTCTCTCTCCATTCTCTGTTACTTGTGGCAGCTGACGCTTTGAAGTCATGATTCCAGTTGGAACTGAGAAGCAAATACTGCCCACCTGGCCGCGGACACTGGCTGCCCGTTCAGAAGCTGGCCAGTCACCAGCAGCTGCCCTCTGAACGACTGCCTTGGAGAATGGCTAGTTTGCCAAACATCAGTTTGTTAAAATTACAGGTTTATTGTTTCTTTGAAACCAACTTACCCCACATCAGGCCACAAACTGGGTGAATATGCAATTCCAGGGTACTGAGGTGGCTGGTGTTGACGCTTCATTTTCTTGTTTTCTTTTTTCTTTTCTTTCTTTTTTTTTTTTTGAGATGGAGTCTCACTCTGTCACCCAGGCTGGAGTGCCGTGGCGCGTTCTCAGCTCACTGCAGCCTCCACCTCCTGGGGCTCAAGCAATTCTCATGCCTCAGCCTCCCAAGTAGCTGGGACTACAGCGCATGCCACCACATCCAGCTAAGTTTTGTATTTTTAGTAGAGATGGGGTTTCACCATGTTGGCCAGGGTGGTCTTGAACTCCTGACCTCAGGTGATCCACCCACCTCAGCCTCCCAAAGTGCTGGGATTACAGGTGTGAGCCACTGTGCCCAGCCAATGTTTCACTTTCTAAAGCCACATTTTTGAGGTACACAGCCCATGCTTCATGCCGGGCCTACGAAGGGGTTCCTGGTTGTAAACCTGTCTCTGACCTCCCAGCTGGCTCAGAGGTGTCCCCAACCCAGAGTCCCGAGGACAGTCCACTTTGGGGAGGAAGCTCGCTTCGGGTCCTGGGTGCTGCCAAAGCAGCACCATATTTCTGGTCTTGGCTGCCAGGCACAGTCTTCTCTCTCTTCTCAGAAACCGGTCTTGAATCTCTTCTGATCATGTGTCCATTGGGCTAGACTGGGAAGAAGCTTTCAGTTGTAGTCTTTCTAAAGACGCGTGGCTATGGTTTCTGCTTCTATTTCAGCTTGCTATCACATTCCCTCAGTCCAGTGAGACCTGGGCATGGAATTCTGATCTCAGCTCGGCCTCTGCCATGGTCTTCAACTTGCTGGCGGTCTCCCAAGAGTCATCCCAGCAAACATGGGGGCTCTTTTGCCCATTTATGTGAATGGCCACCATGGGGAATATTCCCGCCCCCGGGGGCCTGTGGTGGCTTTCACCCCGGGGTGGGGAGGGGGGCCTGGTCCTGCAGGTGGGTCCTCAGGCCCCAGGCAGGGGCGTCCTTGGATGAGCTGTCCTGCTGGGGGGCCATGCAGAGCTGCTGAGGGGAAGGAACAGGCAATGAGGCGGAGGCCAGGGGGCGTCCTCTCACTTCCTTCCAAAGCTTCCTTCTGGGACCTCTCATCTTGGAGGCTGCTTTTTCTTTTGGTTCATTTCATCTGGATTTTACCAAGGAGAAAATGCAGTGGGGGAAGCAAGGAGTTACAGGCCGAGGGCTCAGTGGTTTGCTTTAGTTCTGCACACCCAGACGCTCTGGCCCCTTCCCCAGCGGTCCAGGAATCAATTCCAGGAATGCTCTGTGTCCCAGCCTCCTGCCGCGGGACTCTCTCTCTGCTACTTCCAGCCGAAGGCCACTGGAGGGCAGCAGAGGCCCAGCTGAGCCGGGCCGGGGCTGCAGGGACTCTGGGAACATCTCCCACTTAGTCTCCCTCATTCTAGGGCTGGTAGCAGACAGGTGCTGGTTCTTTCTATCAGGAGGGGGTGACTGCTGACCGCTGCATTACCACACGGAGCAGCGAAAGGAGACATCCCCATCAGGTCTTCCAGCAACGGCGGCTCAGAATTTTCACTGGGATCTCTCAAAAAGGCATTCATTTAAGGGACAGCCTTCTGTTTGTGGATTTCTTAGGGCTGAGTCATTACACGAGGCTTATCAGGGACAGGGATCAGTGCTTCGGTGTCACTGGTGAAAAGAAGCTCATAAAACAATTTTCGGGATTAGCTCATTCGCCAGCCATTGCGACTATGGCAAACCACACTGCCCCTAGCACAGCGGGTGTTGAGTTCATTATGTGACAGACTCTAAAACTAGGTGGTGCTGAAGAGACTTCATAAAATTGTCTTGTATACAACTCCCCGAATATTACTTAGGAATATAGCTCCGTTGAGTGCACATGCAGTCAATATTTATTTGAAAATGTGAAAATCTAGCCAATTGGATACATGCAGGTGATTGAGATAATTCAAACTTTAATGTCTTTTTGAATATTGCATTCTCTTGTTTATTCTTTGGCATTTAAACACAGTCTGAAGCTCAGCTGATTTTTATGATTTGGGAGTGAAATGTCCAGTGTTTCAGGTGAATTGTGTTTATTTAGGGCTAATTTGGGCTCTGAGAAGGGCCCATTTTCTCCATGAAAATCATGACTTAAGAAGTGCTTGGTTGTCTTAGCCAGCTCAGGCCATGACAAAATACTGAAGACTGAGTGACTTCAACAGCAAACAGGGATTCCTCACGGTTCTGGAGGCTGAAGTCTAAGGTCAAGACACTGGCAGATTCACTTCCTGATGAGAGCCTTTTCCTGGTTGAGAGAGGGCACCTTCTCATTGCATCCTCACATGGGAGAGAGAGCGAGGGGGAGAGAGAGGGCTCTGCCCCCTTCCTCTTCTTTTTAGAGCACTGGTCCCATCGCCGGGCCCCACATCGTAGCCTCTTCCAACCCTCATTGTCTCCCCAACGTCCTGCCTCTAAATACTGCCATATGAGGGGCTTGGGCTTTGACATGAATTTTGGGGTGAACACAACCATTCAATGCATGCCCAATGGGACGCTGGTGGTCATATGATGGCTGAATCGTGTCTCCCCGGAAATCCTACATGGACGCCCCAACCCCTGGGACCTCAGATTATGACTATATTTGGAGATAGGGTCTTTAAAAAGGTAATTAATGTAAAATGAGGCCGTCAGGGTGGTCTCTAATCCACAGGGTTGATGTCCTGATAAGAGGAGGAGATCCGGATGCAGGTGCACACACAGGGAGAAGATGCCGCCTGCAAACCGTGGAGAGGACTTGGGAGGAACCAGCCCTGCCCACACCATCATCTCAGACTTGCAGCCTCTAGGACAGTGAGAAATACCTTGCTGGGACTTAAAACCCCAATCTGTGGTGCTTTGTGGCCACAGCCCTTGTGCACGGATACACTAGGCTGGAGAAGCATGGCTCAGCCTTGAAGGAGCAGCAGAGAGATCACGCAGGTGGAGGCAGATGTGGGGAGGGGATCCAGCCACTGGCCTCAGCTTTTCTACACCCCCTGAGCTCCTGCCGACCTGGAGGTCTCTCCCAGCCTGGGTTTAGTTTTAGTAGAAATCGGGGCAGCTTTCTCACAGACATGCAGGCAGCACACACAGAACAGATGGTCACCTGCACAGATGTCACGGGGCAAAGTGAAGCACAAACACACACGGGCCTCACCTGCCCAGCGCGGCCGCAGGGTCCCCGGCTGGTTAAGGTCCCCGGCTGGTTAGGGTCCCCGGCTGGTTAAGGTCCCCGGCTGGTCAGGGTCCCCGGCTGGTTAGGGTCCCCGGCTGGTTAAGGTCCCCGGCTGGTTAAGGTCCCCGGCTGGTCAGGGTCCCCGGCTGGTCAGGGTCCCCGGCCGGTTAGGGTCCCTGGCCGGTTAGGGTCCCTGGCCGGTTAGGGTCCCCTCCACTGCCAGGGCAGGTGAGGCCCGTGTGTGTCTGGGCTGGGACCAGAGTGAAGATTCAGGTTGCAGTGTCAGCAGGTGAGCAGGGAGGTGAGGAGGGCAGCTTTCAGGGACCAGCAGGTAAGGCAGAAGGGGAACTTAAGACACAGAGAAGTAAATGAGGAAGCAAATCGCAGCATACAGAGGCATCTGCAGGGCTCATTTCTGGAAGGCTGAGGATGGATGAGTCGTGTGTGTGGTCTCAACGATGCGTCAGGAAACCCACTGAGTCAAAGCTGCTCACTCTGGCTCAGGTGCTGCTAGCTGCTCCTGGCTGCCTTACAGCCTTCTAAGAGCCCACTGGAAACTCTCCAGACCTAGCGGCAAGCGGGTCCTCAGGTGTCAGGACTCATGGCTGCAGGCTCATTCCCTAGGCTCAAGACCACCATCCTGCAAATGAGGCAAATGATTGGAACCCTGTCCCATCTGATCATAACTGATGCTTGCAAGTCTCATAAAACAAGTAAAAACTGAGTGCCGGGTGGTCTGTTTGGGGTTGAAAGCACAGACATGAATAAGACACCCTTCATCAACCAGAAGAGTGGATTCTTTTGGAGGGAAGGGGTTCCGGGTAGCTGGTTGTGCAAGGGATCCTTGTAGCTTGCCAAGACATAAAGCCCAGCTTTGCAGGAAGCCAGACACACTGGTCCAGGGGTAGTGCTCGGCCCAGCTGTCCAATTGGCCCTGCTCATTACTGGGGACTCTGATTGTATTAGTCTGCTCTCACACTGCTAATAAAGACATACCAGAGACTGGGTAATTTATAAAGGAAAGAGGTTTAATGGACTCACAATTCCACAGGGCTGGGGAGGCCTCGCAATCATGGTGGAAGAGCCAGGGACGTCTTACATGGCAGCAGGCAAGAGAGAGCTTGTGCAGGGGAACTTCCCTTTATAAAACCATCAGATCTCGTGAGACTCACTCACTATAAAGAGAACAGCACAGGAAAGACCCACCCCCATGATTCAATTACCTCCCACCGGGTCACTCCCATGACACGTGGGAATCGTGGGAGCTACAACTCAAGATGAGATTTGGGTGAGGACACAGCCAAACCCTGTCACTGACCTAGGGAGGGCTTTCCTATGAAGCACTTAGTGCTGCCTGTGAACTTGCCACTTTCCCTGCCTGTTCACCCTCACTGGATTGAGAGTTCCTTAAAGTCTGCGATAAACTTTGTCTTGTTCACTTCTTCTAGTGCCTGGCATGGGATAGATGACCCGCTCATATTTGTTAAAGAATCAAAGAGAGATTTCAAGAACTTTGTTAACTCAAAATCACACAACCTACACATTTAGAAAGGAAACTTCCTTCCAAAGGTTTACAGGCTGCAAGGTGGCCATCCCAACAGGCTGGGAAGCGTAGCCCAGCCTGGAGCCTGCGAGGCAGGCACTGCGAGGGAAAGGAGGATGAAATGGAGGTCCATGCTGAATGGATTAGCCAATCATGCATGTTCAACAGATTACAGGAGGAGCTATGAATATTTAGGAAGGGGGCTGGCACATGCATAATGAACAAACATGCCTGTTACATAAGACCCAAGTTCTCCTTAGGGTGTAAACCTAATATTTAAACGAGTTTCACTTGGGCCATATACATCAAAAGTTCTTTTCAGGACACAGAGGAACTTAAGTGCTCAGCCTCTGTGAAGCGGCTGGAACCAGTCCGTGCTTGGGGGTCTTTTTATCAGGAGAAAGTTACTGAAATCAGTCTCTTGCCTAATCAAAGCTGTAGTGGTGGCGGCCGGAATGGGGTTCTGTTGGGCAGTGTCTGATGGTTGGTGAGCTGCAACTGCTGCAACATTGCTTATCTCCAGGCCAGGGCTTATTTAGCTGCCAGAGAAAAAGAAATACCTTATGAGAGTTAGAACACAGTTTATTCTTTAAGTGTGGGGCGCGTGACTTAACCCTTGTCTGGTACAGCGTTAGGTCCCGAGTATAATTTGGTGTTGTATTGCCACAGAGTTCTCTCTGTCAGTCTTGTGGTCTTTGTTCCAGCGTAAATGCTGGCCAGTTGTGCCTAAACCCCAGAAGAGTGGGGTGTGATGAGGCTTGAGGGACTTCGAATTTTCCTTTTGGCTTACACTTCCTGTCGGTGAATGCGGGAGCACGTGGCAGGCACTGGGGGTCGCGGGGTCCTGGGTTGGGCCTGGCGGGAAGTTCACAGTGATGCTGAGTGAGGATGAGCGGCTCTGGGATGGAACGCGACGGGCTGAGCCATGCCACGTGCAACGTGTTTGCATCGAGAAGCCAGAAGTTTAGGGATTTTCTCTCTGCTGTGACCTGCAGATCCTTCACTTCATCAGCGGGACTTTCTTTCTGAGGGGCTGGGGGAGGGTGACTGCCTTTGAGAACTGACAGAGGTGCAGAGTGAGGTGTGGAGCAGGCAGGTCAGTGGCTGCAGACTTGGGGTCTAAAGGCAGGCGTTCTCATCATGATTTGCATGGCAGGCAAATACCTGGAGCTCCCATGGCCACGTAGGCAACACTAGAATCACCGGGCTGTGAAGATCAGGTCTGCAGTCAACAGCTCAGTCTGAGTTCTCTACTGGAATTTTCCAGCACAACTTGGAAGTCAGAGCTGTGCTGGGATCCCAGCGACTGGGGGCGGCAAAGTTGGGTCGGCGGAGGGAGGGTGGAGGCCATGAGGGAGACATAGCATCCCAGAAACATTCAAATAAACAAAGAACCGGAAAATCAGAGCAACACCAGGTGAAAAGAAGGAACTCCAGGGTGGGCGGGCTGTTGCTGGACGCCAGCCTAATGTGTGGCATGGTTTGCAGTGAGGCACGCAGGGGTGAGCAGCCCTGGTGGGCGTGCCTGCCCCTCACACTTAAATAACATTTTACATTTCAGTCATTCATTCACTCACTGGTTCATTAGTTCAATAAATTGTTTTTCTTTAATGAAAGCCTTTTGTTTCTGGGAACTTCCTCTGCTTGCCTCAAGAATGTTATGTTTGAAGATTTTTATGCTTCAGAATGTTTGTTTGTTTACTTAATTGTTTATCTTTTGAGGCAAGGTCTCCTTCTGTCGCCCAGGCTGGAGTGCAGTGGTGTGATCTTGGCTCACTCCAACCTCTGCCTCCTGGGCTCCAGTCATTCTCTTGTCTCAGCCTCCCGAGTAGCTGAGACTACGGGCATGTGACACCTTACCCAACTAATTTTTGTATTTTTAGTAGAGAAAGGGTTTTGCCATGTTCGCCGGGCTGACCTTGAACTCCTGGACTCAAATGATCCTTCCCTCTCAGTCTCCCAAAGTGCTGGGATTACAGGCATAAGTCACCGTGCCCAGCCTAGAATACGTTTTTTTTTTTAAATTTAATTGTATTTAATTTAAAAATGTTTTTATTTTGGATTCAGGAGGTGCACGCGCAAGTTTGTTTTTATTTTGTGAGAGTGAGGTTTGGGTTTCTGTTGATCCCATCACCTACACAGTGAGCACAGTACCCAATGGGAAGTCTCTCCATCCTGGCCGTTCCCTCTCTCCTTTCTCTTGGAGTCCCCAGTGTCTACTGTTGCCCCCTGTATGTCCCGTGTACCCAGTGTTCAGCTCCCACTTAAACGTGAGAACGTGTGATATTTGGTTTTCTGTTTCTGTGTTAATTCATTCCATAAACATTTATTTAGGGCGTGGAATGGGGCCAGGCCATGTGCTAAGCTCTGAAAGTGCAGACATAATTAAGTTAGTTTCTTCCCTGAAGTAGCTTTTGTTCCAGCAGGAGAGCGCGAGTCGCTTTGTAAAAAGGTGATAATCACTGGGAAACTGTGCCTGGTGCTGTATTAGTGTGCGTGTCAAGTGCTGTGAGAGCCTAGAGAAGGCTGTGATGAATGCTGAAGCTCCTAGAGAAAGCACGTGCGCTCACGAACCTCCTGGTTGTGTGATGGCTGTCATTCACACAGCCACGGCAATGCCTACACGGTGTTTCACAGAGAGCCGCATCTATACTGTTCTCCGTAAAAAGTCTGGAGTGGCCTTACATTAGAGAGCAGTGGAGCAACATTGCACAGGGCATTACCATTTGCCAAGCTTCTCAAGTGTCCTGAATATCTCCCTCATGGAATTTGTATTTAACTAGTACACAACGAGCTTTCAACCCATATGTAAATAAAGTGCCTGACACGTAAGCACAGATGAGCCTACACACTGCTTTTGAAAATATTGGCCATGAAATGTGACAGGCACTGATGCCCTGCTTTTCAAAAGACTCCAAACAAAAAGCCCAAGTGATGACCTCAATCCTTGCAGATAATTAGGTGACATCCAAATGGTTCCCGAAGGAGACAAGAGCCCGGGTGTGGCACATTTCCAAGCATCACTGAAGACACACGGTGGCCAACCTCTCTGAGTCCCAAAGACTCTTTGTCTGGTTTTGATTTTGTTTTGTTTTTCCCTTAAATTCCTGTCACCTAGGTAGATACCATGTCTCAGGATGGCCACTAAAACGTCTGTGAAGTAAAAAGATACAAGAGCTGAATATCTTCTAGATTCCTTCCTTTCTAAAAATTCTTCATTGTTCTATGTCCCATGTTAGGTCTGATAAAGAGAATGTTTCTTTCTTGCAATAATAATAGAGTATCTGGAAACCTCTGACCACATTAAAAACCCTGAGAAGACACAACCTCAGGATTGATAACAGAAGTCAGCTGTGATTATAAGAGCAGTAATTAAAGAAGATAAACAGAGTGAACAACGCTGTCTCGCAGGGCAGGCCAGTCCGACTTATAGAGCCTCCAGGAAGGCAGGGATTAGTCTTATTTTCTCTCTGCTCATAAAAGATTTTTCTTTGTCCTTCTGGCCCATAAAAAGAACATTAAGAATCCAAATGCAGGCCGGGCGCGGTGGCTCAAGCCTGTAATCCCAGCACTTTGGGAGGCCAAGACGGGTGGATCACGAGGTCAGGAGATCGAGACCATCCTGGCTAACACAGTGAAACCCCGTCTCTACTAAAAATACAAAAAACTAGCCGGGCGAGGTGGCGGGCGCCTGTAGTCCCAGCTACTCCTGAGGCTGAGGCAGGAGAATGGCGTGAACCCGGGAGGCAGAGCTTGCAGTGAGCTGAGATCCGGCCACTGCACTCCAGCCTGGGCGACAGAACAAGACTCCGTCTCAAAAAAAAAAAAAAAAAAGAATCCAAATGCAGCAAATTATAAAATAATATCCTCGGGAGATGCTGAGACAATATATTTATTGAGTTTTATTAAAAATAAATATATCATTAAGTGAGACTACTACTGCAGTCTTAAAAACACACAAAGGCCTAATCTCTCTCAGGATCCAGGCAAGTACATTGCACTAGAATGCTATTTATGATCATGCTTTCTTAGGTTGGGAGAACTATCTTTTTTTTTTTTTTTTTGACACGAAATCTTACTCTGTCACCCAGGCTGGAGTGCAGTGGCACAATCTCGGCTCACTGCAACCTCTGCCTCCTGGGTTCAAGCAATTCTCCTGCCTCAGCCTCCAGAGCAGCTGGGACTACAGGCACCTGCCACCACGCCCGGCTACTTTTTGTATTTTTCAGTAGAGACAGGGTTCCGTGATGTTGGCCAGGCTGGTCTTGAACTCCTGACCTTGTGATACACCTGCCTCAGCCTCCCAAAGTCCTGGGATCACAGGCATGAGCCACCGCGCCCAGCTGGGAGAACTGTTTTCAAAACTCCCGCTAGTTAATGACCCAACTCTCCCCTACAAACTTTTTGGCTCTCAACCTGAGACTGTCTTAAGGATATAAATAGAGGACTGAAAACTTCATGGCCATGCAGATTTGGCTGCAGAAAGCCAAAGCCAAAGGAGGCATAGACCTGTTTCCTGGGACACCAACATGTTCCAATGTCCAGTTGGTGTTGTGAGGTAGAGAGCATGAACCGCGGCAGCCACGGTCAATATTTCAATAGCTGTGCATTTTGTTCACAGATAGAATTCTTAACGGGAGGTGGTTTTAATAACCCCCAGACCGCGTTGGGAGTGAAGATAAACACGTAAGTAGCAATCAGCTTATTGTAATCTATCGTTAGTCCACACAAACGCCTTAGAAAAAAATTTCCAAACGTTTTTGTGGGGGGTTAAAATGTATTTACCCAAATTGTTCCCATGTGGAAATCTTGAAAATCATTCAAGTTTCAGTCGCTTTTAAACTTCCTAACCTGAGCTGCACATTTTTCTTGCATGTATATATATATCTACATTTATTTTTTTCTGAGAAGAGGGTCAAATAGGTTTAATCACATTATTTTTTATCAAAAACCAGTGCTCTAAGGGTGTGTGGCCAACAATAGACAGGGGATTCCGGTGGGAATTTCAGACAATGAGAGAAAAACAGACTTCCTAAGGAGATTGCAACTCATCCCAGGCAAACAACAGCAAGGATGCCTAGGGTGGTAGTGGCAGCCCCAAGCAATGTTTACCTGGAGGTTGCTGGAGTCCTGGGAAGGTGTTAGCAGTGTTTGTTAGAAGCACTTCACTGCCCTGCCCTGGAAACCTTGTTGCTTGTTGGAGAGACACTGAAGAGCAGTTCCATACGCACAGGGCACTGCCGCCGACCAAAGGCACGGTGGGAAAGGATGGGCATCCTCTCCAGGTCACAGGGCACTGCCACTGATCAAAGGCACGGGCGGAGAGGATGAGCACGCTCTCCAGGCAGGCCCTTTCTTCAGAAATTCCAGCACAGGAAAATCCAGCCATTCCTCCCGAAGACAGATGTTGATCGACTCTTTACTGCTTTCAACTCTGGGGTCATGTTCTACTGAACGTTTTGTGAAAACAATAAAGAAAATATTAGAACTCCTTTGAGAGAAAAAAGGAATGTACAAGCCAAGGATGAATGAGGGGTGACAGAGGCTCACTGCAGAAGAAAAAAGACTCTAGAAGAAGAAGTATTTCATAAATCCCCAGTGGATCATAAATCCACATCTGTGTGGCTACCATATGTGTCAGGGATAAAATAGAAGCTGGTTCTTTGAATCCTGTCTTGCATATGGGATTATGCAATTTATGTATTGTTTTGCTCCTAACACTCTGGCCACATCTTACTGTGGTGTTCGATATAATGTCTAGTTGAACAAGTTTGTTTTCTGCTGTGATGCTTGGGGTGTGATGGCAACCAACCAATGGGTGGTCTCGTCCAGAACAGTTGCTCCACGAGCTATGATGGGGTTACATCCTGATAAACACATTGCAACCTAAAAATATGATAAGTTGAAAATGCACTTAATACATCTAATCTATAGAACGCCATGGGTCAGCCTCGCTGGCCTTAGACGTGCTCAGAACACTTACAGTTCTTAGCATACGGTTGGCATATGGTTGGGCACAGTCATCTCACACAGGGCCTGTTTTATAATAAGGTATTGAACGTCTCAAGTCACTCATTGATGTAGTTGTAAGTGGAACCACCATAAATCAGGAACTATCTGTATTGATTCCATTTTCTTTTTCCCGTGTTTCTGAAATCTCAAACATTGTCTTAAGAGTCTGTTATGGAGCAATCTGACATTATTTTATACAAACACACTTTAAGAACATCTGTACTTTTAGCTCATATCCGTAATAATGAATTTTTACCATTTTTCTATGGGATAGAAAGAGATTTCCCTACCACCTCTTTTAAATCTAAAATTACTTCCTTCACCACATTTGCACTCTGGCCAACCCAGAGACTTCCTTCATGTGGTTTTCCACCATTTATCTTTCCGACGGAAGGGTCCTAACCCTGCCCCTGGCTCTGAGGAATCCATCCCTCCCCCTGGTCAGTTCATCCTGGCCTTGGCCCCTGCCAGCGTTCTCTGCCTGCCCTGAGACAGATCCTGCAGGGGCCACCTGGGATTCCCTGACAGCCGCCCGGGCTTTGTCAGAGTGACAGCCCGTTTTGTGTTGTTGTCACTTGATGCCTCCTAAGGTCTGGTGCCCGTCACTTTGTTGACTTGGTTTGCCATTCAACTTCATTTTGCCATAAAATGCTACCCTGAGTCAGCCTGCTGGAGGAAGCACTGCCAGCGTGGACAGGCAGGTAGAGGCACAGCTTCCAAAGCCTGTGTTTCTCTCCCTGTGAAGATTTTGCCCAAGCCGTGCTCTTTCTCTGAATTCCTCACCTTTGGGAGCAGCACCAGGATTGGGAAGTCCATAAGGAACCCCTTGCCGTGGTTCGGAAACTGACCTCAGGTGCCCTCCGGAGAGTGCGCCTGTGCGTGCCCAGTATTTCCAGTGTAAAATAGATCCTTGCTGAATCCATTTTCATCTGTCATTGTTCCTCCTGCCCCACTTTACAGGACTGAATTGCAAGATTGAGATTGGGTTTCTGTGTTTCAGCAAAACCTCTCACATGGTCCTATGAAGCCAGGTAGGTCAGTAACACATACAGTAAAACCGTGCCTGATGCCACAACCGTGTGCCCCCCTGGCTGCTGAATATAAGAAAGACCAAATCTCAAAGCTTTCTGAAGGTCCTGAAGTTATTTTTTTTGTTTGTTTTTTTTTTGAGACAGGGTCTTGCTGTGTTACCCAGTCTGGAGTTCAGTGGCACGATCATTCTCACTGCAGCCTTTGATTCCCAAGCTCAAGTGATCCTCCTGCCTCAGCCTCCCCAGTAGCTGGGACCATGGATATGCACCACCATGCCTGGCTAATTTTTTAACTTTTTTTTTTTTTTTTGAGACGGAGTCTTCCTCTGTCGCCCAGGCTGGAGTGCAGTGGCCGAATCTCAGCTCACTGCAAGCTCCGCCTCCCGGGTTTACGCCATTCTCCTCCCTCAGCCTCCCGAGTAGCTGGGACTACAGGCGCCCGCCACCTCGCCCGGCTAGTTTTTGTATTTTTTAGTAGAGACGGAGTTTCACTGTGTTAGCCAGGATGGTCTTGATCTCCTGACCTCGTGATCCGCCCGTCTCGGCCTCCCAAAGTGCTGGGATTGCAGGCTTGAGTCACCGCACACGGCCCAATTTTTTAACTTTCTTGTAGAGATGAGGCCATGCTTTGTGGTCCAGGCTGGTCTCAAACTCCTGGCCTCAAGGGATCCTCCCACTTCAGCCTCCCAAAGTGCTGAGATAATAGGCAAGAGTCACCGTGCCTGGACTGAACTTGCTCTTTTGGAAATAGCATAGCTGGTCTACACTGTTCTATGACGGGCCTTCCTTTTCCCTGGTGAGAGGGACCGACCGCCGAGTGCAAGGCTTGGCGCTTCCGCCTTGCTGCTGTGGGTGTGCTGCTGCCTCTCTCAGGGCATCGGCACTCAGTGTCCTTTGAGGGCGTGACTTTCCTGGTTGTGCCCCGCCCTGAGCACCCCACTCCTCTCTGTGTGTGGTGAGCGTGTAGACGACACCCCTTTGCGTGGTTCTGCTGGGGCAGAGCAACAGCTGGCAGGCTTGGGGCCGAGGACCCCGGGGTCAGCTGCAGAGGCAGGGACAGTCACCTCTCGTCTTTCTGAAGCTACGGCCTTAATTCTGAGAGCTGGCTGGAGCCTGCGTGGCCGCTGTGGACATGGATACACAGGAAGCTGGTGCCAGCCTTCCTTGCCTGGCGCCTTGTGTATTTAGGGTGTCTCCCACAGAGAGAGGGGATCATTTCTCCTTTCAAAAGGAGCTACCATTTAGTAAAGAGAGCGCAGCACAGAGCTTCTCCGCCACAGTCAAGGTGAGTTTTATTTTGGGGAGGGGTCCTCCGTTAATCAAAAGATTGGGGGCAGAAGCAGAGCTAAGAACAACAAATTCCATGTGGATGGCTGTGTCCCCTGGCACCTGGTTATGGGCTGAACCGTGTCCCCAGGCTCCTAAGTGAAAGTTCTGCACCCAGTGGGGTTTTATTTTGAGACAGGATCTTTCAGTAGGTCCTAAAGGGTAAAGGAGGTCCTAGGAGTGGGGCCCTAATTCTCACAGGACTGCAGTGTTTGGTCAAGAGATGGAGACCATCCTGTTCAACACGGTGAAACCCCCTGTCTACTAAAAATACAAAAATTACTGGCATGCTCCTGTAATCCCAGCTACTCCGGAGGCTGAGGCAGGATAATCCCTTGAACCTGGGAGGTGGAGGCTACAGTGAGCCAAGATCGCGCCTCTGCACTCCAGCCCAGCAACACAGCGAGACTCTGTCTCAAAAAAAAAAAAAAAAAAGAGGAAGAGGTTGCGCTCTCTGTCTCATCTCTTCCTCTCTGTCTCTCTCATTTTTGTGTCTCTCCGTCTTTCTCTCTCTGTTTTCTCCCTGTCTCTGTCTCTATCTAGCTGTCTCTGTCTCTCTGTTTTTGTCTCTGTATTTCTATCTCTGTGTTCCTCTCTCTGTCTCTGTCTCCTCTCTTTCTCTCTCCTCTCTCTGTCTCTCCTTTCTCTCTCTGTCTCCTCTCTCTCTCCTCTCTCTGTCTCTGTCTAGCTGTCTCTGTTTCTCTATTTTTGTCTATGTATCTCTGTCTCTATGTTCCTCTCTCTGTCTCTCCTCTCTCTGTCTCTGTCTCTCTATTTTTATCTCTGTGTCTCTGTGTTTCTGTTTCTCTCTGTCTCTGTCTCCATCTCTGTCTCTGTCTCTCTGGTTCTGTCTCTGTCTCCATCTTTGTTTCTCTCCAGCTCTGTCTCCATCTATCTCTCTCTGCCATGTGAGCACACAGTGAGAAGGTTGTCATCTGCCAGCCAGGAAGAGAGTCATCACCAGAAACCAACCCTAAGGACACCTTGATTTGGACTTCCAGCCTCTAGTGCTGTGAGAAAATGAACCTCTGTCATTCGAGCCGCCCAGCCTGTGGCATTTCGTCATGGCAGCCTCCTGTTCCTCCAGCTCAAAGTCAAGCCAATCATTGCAACGTGCGGGGCGGCCTCAGTGAGCTTATTAATCAATTAGTCTGCCTCCCAGGCAGCCATCTTTACAGCCATCCTCCAGACCCCACTGCCCTTGGCCCCCAAGCCATGCCCACAAATACTTCTCCATTCCTCTGCCTTATTTTTATTCAGGTTTTGCTCTCTGTAGATGAGACAGCAGCTCTCCGGAGACATCCATGGAAGTGTATGGCTTTGTTCAGGTGCAGTACTGGCAGTAATACTGTTCCCTACCAGGTGCACCACAGGCTGGGTCCATGCCAAGCCCTTTGTGTGCATATCATATATTTTCATGAGGGATTTCTTTGCACCAACGAGAGAAAAATCTCATTCAACAGACCTTCCACATTTGTATGCAAAGTCCAGCTTCTACTGGGCTTTCGCTGTTCTTCAAAGCATGCGTACACCAGGATCATGAGCTTGGGTGCCCAGGACTTTTTATTTTATCCTCTCATAGATGGGGCTGAGAAGGCACCAGAAACTTGGGGGCCAGCCAGTGACATGCTATGTTCTCAGTGAAGCTGTTCAAAAACAGTAATTACAGTGCTAGAAATAAATGTATTCATGAAAAATTAAGAAAATATACAATTTTCCCCTTCCACATTCCCAACATTATAAACAGACACACCAATTGTCTTATGATTTAAAAGTCAGAATTAGAAGTATATAAAGTAAATAAAGTAAAAATTCCAACTGCTGCATTCTAGAAACTCTTAGGATGCATGTTTTTAAAAGATAATCAAACACAATCACCAGGAAAAACCTTTGATCTAAGATATGCCACTTTTTTTTGGTCTCCAAAGTATACTATTTTCCTCTGATTATGTTAATTAAAGAAGATTACCTTTAATAACATAAAATAGAGATACTTTGGGTCCTATTAACTTGTATTTCAAGCTTGCCTCAAGCACTAAAGAGAAAAAAATACCCAGTTTTTCTCATGAAGAGGCATATACAACCCTGGCCTCAAGAATACATTCAGTGTTTGCACTTTATGAAAACACACTTTGGACATCTGTACCACTGATGTGTGGGTATACTGATCTCAAGATGTATTAGTATGGTGTATGAGATCAAGTTTGAGAATAGTGCCTTATCAATCAAGCGAAAGCATCTCTAAACCTGTAAATGCTTACCTGTGGCACAGTGCCACCAATGACTTGTCTCCAAGTGTCTGTAGGACTGCTGACACCAGCCCCCCAGATTGCCTGCTGTTGTATATATCATGATATTCTTATTTAAGGTCTTGTTATACAGGTGTAACCTTGGGCTCAAACCAGTGATATTGTTTGGGACAGGAGGTGACAGGGCTGACAGCCAGACTTGGGACAGACCTGGGCTTAGATCAATTGATTATTATTTATGGGAATTTAAGCAATTGTTTTCCCATTTTAAATCTGTTTCCCCATTTGTAAGAAATTATCTCATACAAGTATGGTGAACATTAAATGAAAGAATGTCTGTGAAATAGGTAGCTCAGAGCAAGGCACATAGCAAATGCTTAACAATAACTGCCATTATTATCATTTTAGATTTTTCTGATGTCACGTGGAAAATACCCTATCCACTTAGAAACACAATTTAAATGCCTTACCAGGGGATCAGTCCTGAGAAGGAAGATGGACTCTGGGGAATGACCTCTTGTCCATCAGGATAAAGCATTCTCAGTCAGGTGTCCAGCATACCTAGGCAGGTGTATGTCATACCCGGTCAGGTGTCTACCATACCTAGTTAGGTGTTTACCATACCTAGTCAGGTATCTACCACACAGAGTTAGGTGTCTACCATACCTGATCAGGTGTCCAGCACATCTGGTCCTGTTTCCTTTAGGAGACATTTCTTTTTTCCTTCTTTCTTTCTTTCTTTTTTTCTTTTTCTTTTTTTTTTGCAACAAAGTTTCGCTGTTATTGCCCAGGCTGGAGTGCAATGGCATGATCTCAGCTCACTGCAACCTATGCCTCCTGGGTTCAAGCGATTCTCCTGCCTCAGTCTCCCAAGTAGCTGGGATTACAGGTGCCCGCCATCATGCCCAGCTAATTTTTTGTATTTTTAATAGAAGAGATTTCCTCATGTTGGCCAGGCTGGTCTTGAACTCCTGACCTCAGGTGATCCATCCACCTCAGCCTTCCAAAGTGCTGGGATTACAGGTGTGAGCCACCGCGCCTGGCTGACATTTCATTCTTGAAGTAAACTTTCAGGCTGATATACATAGTTTCCTTTTAGTAGTTGCATACAATCTATGAATTCAATAACAGGTTTTTTTCCCTTTAATCAGTTTTCTTGCTCCTCAACTCATTTTAAATGTCTAACAGTTGCATGTATGCATTTTTGCTCATTTAAAAACAGAAGTGCACACTTAACACCTTGGTTCACAGGCCTGTTGTCCACAAGGAAATTTACTCTAACTAAACCCTGCTTTCCGATTTGTTGCTGGTTAGAGTCCGTTCAGGGTTTGCTTATTTGTCACCTGAATTTTCACTTTTTTCACTAAGCTATCTAATTATAATTATACCAACATGAATTCTCCAATTAACTAACAGGTGCATAAAACTTATTGAAAATATTTTAAATAATTTATTGAGCACCTACTGTATGCCAGGCACTGCCCCAAATCTAGTTACACTAAAGTAAAAAATTAAAACGAAAAACCTCCAAGTCCTGTCTGGAAGAAATATCCAATTAATGTTGAATGAAAAGAAGTGTTTGGATGGTCTATTTTCACATGTTGCAGGATGCTGGGAAGGACAAGGACTTTGGCGTGTTCTTCCCTGGCTCTTCTCTTCAGTGGTATTTCCTTCTACATCTTCTATTTAAAATTGACCTACAGGCTGGGTGTGGTGGCTCATGCCTGCAATCCAATACATTTCCGGTTTTTTTTTTCCGCCTTAAAAATCCCGGCATCCCAGCACTTTGGGAGGCCGAGGTGGGTGGATTACCTGAGGTCAGGAGTTCAAGATCAGCCTGGCCAGCATGGCAAAACCCTGTCTCTATTAAAACCACAAAAATTAGCTGGGCATGGTGGTGCGTGCCTGTAGTCCCAGCTACTCGGGAGGCTGAGGCAGGAGAATGGCTTGAACCCGGGAGGTGGAGGTTGCAGTGAGCAGAGATCATGCCACTGCGCTCCAGCCTGGGTGACAGAGTGAGACTCCATCTCAAAGAAAAAAAAATGGCCAAGAGGCTGTTTGAAGCCAGAACCTTGACCACATGCAGGGGACAACCAGCTGGTAAGTAGCTCCCGATGAGTTCTTGGAAGCACCCAGAGTTCAGACCACGCTGGCCGCTGGGGATGTGAGAGCAGGGCTGGAGTTCATTGTGGGGAGCCCCAGCTGCAGATGCGCCATCATTCGGAAGGGAACTGCCAGGGTCACTGCTCCCCTCGACTTCGTGAAAGCTCATCTGAGCCTTGGAAAGGGGCTGGGTCAGGAGGCAAACTCAGCCCACAGTCCTGCAGCCAACTGTGAAAATGCTGGAGACCCTGGGTGTGCAGACTGGCTCTCCAGTCTGACTTCTGTTAAAATAAAAACTTTAGAAAAATTAAATTTCATCATTCACGGAACAAAGAGCAATGTGCAAATTGGGCAGCCCCTAGATCCCGAATAGTTTCTGAGAGACTCTGGGGCTGCCATGTGGGTGGATGATGTTCACAGACAGAAGAGGGAAAGTGAGGGACAGAAAACAGAAGAAAGGCACAGAAACCGTCAGACCGGCTGCAGCTCCGTCTCTGTCTTCTTTGAACATGGATTGAGCGGTTGGCCGCCTGGGATTGGCCGAAGCTCTGTGATTGGTACAGTCACAATCGGATTAGTAGGTGACCGCCTCTTACACATTCTGTTAGGTTACAGTTGCATGGAGAAACCTGTAGGCTGAACTTAAACTATGTAAGGAGGCAGATTTGAGCTAAACTTAACACCTGGCAGCAGAGAGCAACTTACAGTGTCCTGGGAAGGCCACCAGAGGACACTTCCAAACATCCCATCAGCGGAGGCCTTTCCATCCACACAGCTAAGAGCCTTCCAGTCACACTAAAGACCAAGGAAGCGGCTCCAAGTGAGCCCACGGCCTTGGTGTGACTTCCTGAACGTGCAAAGCTGACTGTGCCTCATCTTCCAAGCTGAGCTGGCCCCAGGCATGCAGGCCACCTGCAGAGGACTAAGGACCACGGCAGTGTGGACACTCACCAATCGGGGCAGACAAGGGCTGGAGCAGATGGGCTGGGGTCCCCAGATGGACTGGGAGTTAGCCTTTTAAAATCTGAGTTTCGGGGAGATGGGGATCCTGGGGGGAGTGTGTGTGACTGGACAAGTGGGGTTAGTGTAGGCACCCTAGGGCAGCTGCTATTCCACATTCTAGAAAGCAGCCACAGTCCTTGTCGGAATGGCTGTTGCCCGATCTGTGAGGCTCTGGGCCCTGACCTGGTGACCTTCTCAGCCCCCACTTCCCACGGAGAGATTTGAAGCAGCTTGTAGCTCCCAGCGCACATCACACCGTTCCACTCCTGCTACTCTCTTTGGGCCTCCACCTTCTGTCAGGTTTGCCCTCCTCATCCTCTGTGCCCTTGGGACCTCTGCCCAGGCATCCTCTTCTCCATGAGGTCTTCACCTGCTGTTCTGGGCTGGTCCGGGCCAGTGCTGCCTCCTTCTCCACCGAGGTGGACACATACCTCTGTTGCTGCTCCCAGGGCATGACACAGCACCAGCCCAGCTCTGCCTTCCTCCCAGACAGTCTCTACCCTCCGGGATTCTGCATGTGCAGGGGTCTTATTCCCTAGACCCCAAATGGGGACATTTGCCAAATATTGGCATTATTCCAAAATGTGCAGGCCGGTTTGGAGCTGGAGTTACCCCTGTGGAGCGGGGCTCGGAATATCATTTATGCTTCTCGCTACTTTGCAGTCATAGTAGTTACCAGACCCAGCACTTGAGCTTTCTATTTAATGCTCGGAGAAGCACATAGAATAGTCCTAAAGATGTTTTTAAAAAATATTCTATATGGCAAGCCTGTAATCCCAGCACTTTGGGAGGCCGAGACGGACGGGTCATGAGGTCAGGAGATCGAGACCATCCTGGCTAACACGGTGAAACCCCGTCTCTACTAAAAAAAATACAAAAAACAGGCCGGGCGCGGTGGCTCAAGCCTGTAATCCCAGCACTTTGGGAGGCCAAGACGGGCGGATCACGAGGTCAGGAGATCGAGACCATCCTGGCTAACACGGTGAAACCCCGTCTCTACTAAAAATACAAAAAACTAGCCGGGCGAGGTGGCGGGCGCCTGTAGTCCCAGCTACTCGGGAGGCTGAGGCAGGAGAATGGCGTAAACCTGGGAGGCGGAGCTTGCAGTGAGCTGAGATCCGGCCACTGCACTCCAGCCTGGGCGACAGAGCGAGACTCCGTCTCAACAAAAAAAAAAAAAAAAAAAAAAAAAAATACAAAAAACTAGCCGGGCGAGGTGGCGGGTGCCTGTAGTCCCAGCTACTCAGGAGGCTGAGGCAGGAGAATGGCATGAACCGGGAGGCAGAGCTTGCAGTGAGCTGAGATCCGGCCACTGCACTCCAGCCTGGGCGACAGAGTGAGACTCCGTCTCAAAAAAAAAAAAAAAAAAAAAAAAATTCTATGTATGTTGTGTATTTTAAAATATTTGACAACTGGTTTTTAATGATGGTAATAATAATTTATTTTCTGATTTTCCTTCTTTCTTATTTTCTGAGGTATTTTATTTAATTTAGGTGCTTTCTTTCCTTTTTTATTTATTCTTTTTTTTTTTTGAGACAGAGTTTCTTTCACTCTTGTTGCCCAGACTGGATTGCAATGGCGTGATCTCGGCCCACTGGAACCTCTACCTCCCAAGCTCAAGTGATTCTCGTGTCTCAGCCTCCCAAGTAGCTGGGATTACAGGTGCTCACCACCGTGCCCAGCGAACTTCGTATTTTTAGTAGAGACAGGGTTTCGCCATGTTGGTCAGGCTGGTCTGGAACTCCTGACCTCAGGTGACCCACCCACCTCGGCCTCCCAAAGTGCTGGGATTACAGGAGTGAGTCACTGTGCCCGGCCTGTGTTTTATTTTCTTAGGTATTTTAATAGTTAAAAAAAAATATTATCCTGAGAAACGGTCTTTTGGCTTCACCCTGCTATTAAAGAGACCCATGGCATAAATATTAAGAGTGTTTTTAGAGCATTAGAGAAAAGAAGAAAGATGGCTGTGAAGGCTGTCATCAAAAGTGTAAGGTGAAGACTCCAACTTGAGTAGAGCCAGGACTGGCACACAGCCTGGCACACAGCCTGGCACTCAAGCAAACTTTAGGGAATGGGAGTGACTGCATGCATGCGGGTTGGGCTCCTTTTGGGCTCCTGAGGCCTGAGCCCTTCAGCTGCTCCTATAAAGTGCAGTAGTGGGTCACTATCCCAAGGGCTTTGCTTCCAAGCACAGTCACCATCTGAAGACAGTGCCTCCTGCGTCTCTTGTGTTTTGCACATCTCCCAGGCAGAGGGGTCTCATGTCTCCTGCCAGTCTTTGTTGATGACTTGTCTGAACAAAGTCTCTGTCTTTTCCAGGATGTTTGTGCAGTGAACAGTCTTCGAAGGTGGAGGTAGTACGTCCCTAGGAGGAAAGGGGAGCCGTGCCTCCTGCTGGTATAAAAGGTCCAGCTTCCCTAAGCTCAGGGTCGCTGCTTCTCTTCTGTAGCACAACCCACTGCACATCCACATCACCTGGTCCTCTGCGTCTCCACGTGGGGCTTGACAAACCGGTATTGCAAAACTTGGACACTCTGACTGTGGACGTTTTTGTGAGTAATAACATTGTTGTTCTCTGACTCAGGTGTCTCATGTCTTCTGCCAGCTTTTGTGAAACTGGCAGGCTCAGGAGTTAGCTTGCAGGAGAATAAAATCTCAGACCCTTTGCAGGTCTTGACAGCTCCTAGAGGAATCCTGGATCAGGGTCCACGTTCGGGGCCTCTTCCTCCAGCACTGCAGTTTATGTCACTCTGGAAAGTCTGGAAAGGCACAGGGACCAGCGACACCGCTGTGCCCTCTAGTGCCCACTGTGGGTTGCGTATCAAGGGGAAGAATTGTAGGAGCTCAGCTCTCTGAAGCTGTCTAAGAAGAAAGCTAACCATGCAGTTTCCTTTTAGCTTTGCCCGTAACAGAGTGTTGTATGTGCTCCGTGTTACTTCCCGTTAACCACTGTTTTTCCTTAGGCTTTGGGTAAAATTTGTGGCTGCTCTCCTGAGAAGCTGTATTGTAGCAGTCACTAGGTGTGTGCTTTTTCCTTCCTTTTCCCTGGCAGGATCCATCCATGCTGGGTGCCAGGAGTAATTCCATGCACCGAGGTGGACCCACAGATCCAGTCCCTGCTCTGCAGGGCTGTGTCCGAGTCTGCCCTTAGCCAGAGACTCTATGAAGGCCAAGATGAAAGAAAGAAGATGATACCTGTGGAGTTTCCATCTGGTGCTGTGTCTCAACACTGATAGAAGCAAGTTCGCTTTGCAAGCCACACCTTTCCATCTTTATTTAGAATTGGGGTTGCGCTCTCCACAGATAGGATTTGGGAGGAGCGGGGTCTGTGCAAGCCAAATCCGAAGGTGGCCCAGAGCAGTGCAAGAGGAGCCCGGGTGATGCTGCCTCACAGACCGTTGTGGGGCACACGGCCTCTTGTTTCGGGTGGGTATGACTCTGATGGGAGCACACAGACCATTGTGGGATGCATGGCCTCTTGTTTCAGGTGAATGTGACTCTGACGGGGCCACACAGACCGTTGACGGACCGTTGTGGGATGCGCGGCCTCCTGTTTCAGGTGGGTGTGACTCTGATGGGTGGGAGTGAGTCAGGCTCCCCTAGACACGGCCTCATACCCCTAGACCATTGCTGTGACTTCACCTACTCCACGGCGTCATAGAAGGGGAATTCCACTAGAACGTGCCTCCTAGGTGACAAAAATGCTTTAAGTGAATGGTTGTACAGCCCTTCGAGTCCCTTGCAGAATATGGGAGCTATGATTTTCCTTGGTTCTCTTGTGTATGATTGCGTTGAACTCTTATAAAATGCAATGCGTGGCATAGAACAGTGACGAGTGATTCAGTTTTGTGCCTGAGCAAACTGAGGCTGTGATATCGAGATCCTTCAAGCCCACTTTGTTTGTTGGAGGCAGAGGGTATCGTGGACCCAGGCCCCATCTCTGTGTCAGGAGCCGAGGTTCTGAGTGGTTGGGGGAGTGACATGTGCCCGAGATGGAGGCGGGTCATTTTCTTTTTTTTGAGACAGAGTCTCACTCTGTCGTCCAGGCTGGAGTGCAGTGGCCAGATCTCAGCTCACTGCAAGCTCTGCCTCCTGGGTTCACGCCATTCTCCTGCCTCAGCCTCCCGAGTAGCTGGGACTACAGGCGTCCGCCACCTCGCCCGGCTAGTTTTTTGTATTTTTTTAGTAGAGACGGGGTTTCACCGTGTTAGCCAGGATGGTCTCGATCTCCTGATCTCGTGATCCGCCCGTCTCGGCCTCCCAAAGTGCTGGGATTACAGGCTTGAGCCACCACGCCCGGCCGAAGGAGGCGGGTCATTTTCTAACGAGGAGCCTGTTTCGTTCCTCAAAGCCCAGCTCCAGAGCTCCTCCTGTCCAGATGCCCTGGGGTTCACACATGGGGCCGGAGTCGGTGTCCAAGGGACACGGTGCCAGCACTGTATTTTTTATTTTCTTCACTCTCCAGATGATGAACTATTTATCTCACTTTCAATGAGTCATGACCATCTAAAGCTGGGCCAGACCGAAGTGGAACCCCTAACCTCCTTCTTTTCCTCCTTTTCTTTTCCAAAATCTGTTCGTGATCAGAGAGAAAAGCCTTTTGAGGAGGGTTCATGGAGCAGAAATAAAACCTCATGTCACAGCCAAGTGCTTAGGCCAAAAGTGATGTAAATGAGTACAAGCGTGGTCTTTTTCAGACTGACTCCCAGACTCATTCTTCATCCCGCTGTCCGCCGTGAGCTCCCACATGGTAAAGCAGGCCGAGGCCGAGCCTCCTGACAGGTTTATGGGCTCCTGGTGCACTGTCACACTCAGTCTTTCCAAGCCCTGGTCTGGCTGTCTTCATAGCAAAGCCAAGGGCTGGATTCTTTTGAAAATCAAGCTACTCTTCTCCTGAGATAGCACAGGCCACCGGAGGTTAAGGCCTGCTGGGAACGGGCCGCATGATCCTGGCCCCTGCCTCACGACCACGGGGCGACCCTGGCAACCCCCACCTGCACTTCCACAGCTCTGCTGCCTCTCACCTCGAGTTGTGTCTTATGCACAAAGGTTTCCATGCTTATAGGGGAGCTGTGTGTGGAAAGTCCTCGGTTTTGTGATAGGGACTTGGTTTTATTTATGGCCATTTTTTTTTTTTTTTTTTTTTGAGACGGAGTCTTGCTCTGTCGCCCAGGCTGGAGTGCAGTGGCCGGATCTCAGCTCACTGCAAGCTCCGCCCCCCGGGTCTACACCATTCTCCTGCCTCAGCCTCTGGAGTAGCTGGGACTACAGGCGCCCGCCACCTCTCCCGGCTAGTTTTTGTATTTTTAGTAGAGATGGGGTTTCACCGTGTTAGCCAGGATGGTCTCGATCTCCTGACCTCGTGATCCGCCCGTCTCGGCCTCCCAAAGTGCTGGGATTACAGGCTTGAGCCACCGCGCCCGGCCTATTTATGGCCATTTTAAGGGTGCAAGATTAAGCAAGATTACAAAAGCCTAGATGCTACAGAACGTAGAGACTGTGAATCATCCTCTGCTTTAGCGACATAAACATTGAGGTTCTCAAAGGACAAAGGGCTTCTCAGAGCCACCGAGTCGGCACCGCAGCAGGAGCGGCTTCCTGGGACTCAGCTTCCTGGTTTGAGGGCCTTGAGGGCTGGGACCGTGTCAATCAATCAATGGACACCATCAAAATACAAGCAGTCAATCATGGAGTTATCCAGCTCTCATCTATCTTTTTAAATCTATTTTTTGCTTATTTTTAATGGTAGTAAAATACATATAACATCTACCATTAATTTTAATTTAAATTTTTTGTAGAAACAGGGTGTGTCTCTGTCACCTAGGCTGGTCTCAAACTTCTGGCCTCAAGTGATCCTTCCACCTTGGCCTCCCAAAGCTCTAGGATTACCGGCATGAGCCACCACACCTGGCCAAATTTACCATTTTTAAGTGTGCAACTCTGTAGCATTAGAACCCTGCCGTGTAACCGTCACCACCATCCACCTCCAGAGCCTTTTCATCACCCCAGACTGAAGCTCTGCTCCATTCAACACTCATTCCTGCTCCCCTCCCCTCAGCCCCTGGCAACAACCCTTCTACTTTCTGTCTCTATTTTAAGACAGCAGGGTAAAGCCGTCTCTATTTTCTTCTTTCTAAAGTTGTCTCTGGAGAATAAGAACAAAAGCCAGAAAGCAAACTCAAGCTTCCATGGAACTCGCAGCGTAACCATGGATTTTACAGCGCACATGAAAGGGCGTGGAATGAGGGAAGATCCAACCGGAGCATGGGACGGCTTGGAGAGCAGAGCAGCTCCCAGACACAGCGCCCAACTCGCCAAGACTCCTGAAGCGATGCTGCAGCCTCAGGCAGAATCCATGTGTTTTGTTTGGAGCAGGGGGTCTGATGCAAGGCTGCAGTAGAAATGACCCAGGGTATCACTGAAGGACAGGAGAGACTGTACAGAGGAAAGGAAACCCTGCACGTTTCGAGTATTTACCAGGTGTTGTGCAGAGGCCATGAGAGGTGACTTTAGCGAGCGACTCCTGCAGGAGGTGGCTGCCAGGGAAGCAAAGTGGGAGAGAGACTGGGGTTCAAGCAGACACAGCCTCATGTTCTGTTAGCTGGGGAGAAATAATGACAACGAATGCATACAAACATGCATGTACACACACACATGTGTACACAGATGCATGTACACATGTACACACACGTGTACACACATGCATTCACGCCCATACACACACATGCATGTATACACCCATGCGCACACACGCACACAGGCTCTCAGTCACAAGGAGCTTCATTTTGAGCTGGGGAAATTCTGAGCTAGTCTCTCTCCAATTTGTACCTTGGGTAAAATAGCTGATCCAGAAAAGACTCAATTTATTAAGATGATTTAATGGGAAATGAAAAAAGCATGGGCTCTACTAAAAATACTATAAGAGTAAAGTCTCTTAAAGCATGTGAGACCCATGGGATGCAGGGCTGGTGAACCCATCCTAAAGAAATTTCTAGAAGATGACTCTAGAACAAACTTGAATGTCTCCAAACAGGTGGAGACACAGATAAAAAGTGAGTCATGAGCACTGAAGCCATTCAATGTAGGAATAAGACTAAAGCTCCTATGAGGATTATGGTAAATGCGAGGATATAATGACAAATGTTATAAATAAGAAGCTATGGAATAACACAGAAGTGGAAGCAAGAGGGAGGGAGGCATGGTTGGACGTGATATAAATATGCAGTGTTCCTCTTCTTGTTTAGTCTGAAGTTTAAAAATAATGTATAGGCCTGTAATCCCAGCACTTTGCGAGACTGAGGTGGGCAGATCACGGGGTCAAGAGATCGAGACCATCCTGGCCAAGATGGTGAAACCCTGTCTCTACTAAAAATATAAAAATTAGCTGGGTGTGGTGGCGGGCACCTGTAGTCCCAGCTACTCGGGAGGCTGAGGCAGGAGAATCGCTTGAACTCGGAAGGCGGAAGTTGCAGTGAGCTGAGATTGCACCACTGCACTCAAGTCTGGGTGACAGAGTGAGACTCTGTCTTAATAATAATAATAATAATAATAACAACAATGTATAAAACTGACAAATCACACATATTTAAAAGTATAAAGTATGAGAACTCAGAATAATAAAATAACAAACTAAAATTATTGGGGGTACAAAAAGAGACATGAGAAGTTAGAAATACATTAATTTCATAAAGACCTGTAATCGGTAGTCTAGAGGCACTGTCTAAACAGAGAGAGGTTGAACTTTGTTATTGACATTAGCTTTTAAAATGTCCAGTAAAAGAACTAAAAACAAAATATAAAAATTTCCAGTGAGCCGGGAGCGGTGGCTCAAGCCTGTAATCCCAGCACTTTGGGAGGCCGAGACGGGCGGATCACAAGGTCAGGAGATCGAGACCATCCTGGCTAACACGGTGAAACCCCGTCTCTACTAAAAAATACAAAAAACTAGCCGGGCGAGGTGGTGGGCGCCTGTAGTCCCAGCTACTCGGGATGCTGAGGCAGGAGAATGGCCTCACCCGGGAGGTGGAGCTTGCAGTGAGCTGAGATCCGGCCACTGCACTCTAGCCTGGGCGACAGAGCGAGACTCCGTCTCAAAAAAAAAAAAAAAAAAAAAAAAAAAAAAATTTCCAGTGAGCATAAAAGAAAAAATCACGTGAAATATAGATCACACTCATAGACTGTATAATAACAAATTTAAGAAGAAGAAAGAAAAGACGCAGCATTATAAAAACAGAAGGCAAAATTAAGATAGAACTGCTACACACCCAGCACTTCCAGTCGAGAGAATAGACTCAAAAGAGTTGAAAGTAGGACTTCCGGCCGGGCGCGGTGGCTCACGCCTGTAATCCCAGCTCTCAGGGAGGCAGAGGCGGGAGGATAGCTTGAGCCCAGGAGTTCAAGACCTGCCTGGGTAATACAGCGAGACCCCGTTCTCCACAAAAAGGAAAAAAAAAAAAAAGAAAGTAGGACTTCCTAGAGAGATTTGAATTCCCACATTCATAGCAGCATTATTCATAATAGCTAAGACTTGGCGGCAATCCAAGGGTGTTCACTGATAAACAAAATGTGGTCTATCCATAGAATGGAATATGAGTGGACCTCAAAAAGGATGAAAATTCTGAAGCATGCCACAGCATGGATGAACCTTGGGACACTGTGCTTAGTGAAATAAGCCTGCCACTAAAAGACAAGTATTGAATGATTCTGCTAAATCGAGGTCCCCAGAGTGGTCAACATCATAGGGTCAGGTGGGTGCCAGGGGCTAGCAGAAAGGGGAACGGGAAGTTAGCGTTTCGTGGGGGCAGAGCTTCAGTTTGGGAAGAGGAAATAGTTCTGGAGTTCTATGGTGGTGATGGTCGTACACGGTGTATTTAATGCCACAGAACTGTACACTTAAAAATGGTTGAGATTGTAAATTTTATGTTACTTGTATTTTATCACAATTAAAAATTAAAAAAAAAAATGATCAGGCACAGTGGCTCGCGCCGGTAATCCCAGAACTTTGGGAGGCCAAGGCTGGCAGATCACTTGAGGTCAGGAGTTCAAGACAAATCTGGTCAACATGGCAAAACCCAATCTCCACTAAAAATACAAAAATTAGCCGGGTGTGGTGGCACGCACCTATAGTCCCAGCTACTCAGGGCAGGGGTGGGGTGGGTTGGCTGAGGTGGGAGGATCACTTGAGCATGGAAGGTGGAGGTTGCAGTGAGCTGAGAATGAGCCACTGCACTCCAGTCTGGGTGACACAGAGAGACTCTGTCTCAAAAAAAACAGTAAATCAATAAAATAAAATAAATTAAAAATTCCAGAAAGCATAACCTATGATGGAGGCAAGGCCCAAAACAGTCCAACAGCACAGAGTAAAAAATAAAAATTATAAATGCAGATAAGGCTGGGCGCGGCAGCTCACGTCTGTAATCCCAGCACTTTGGGAGGACGAGACAGGCAGATCACTTGAGGTCAGGAGTTCCAGACCAGCCTGGCCAACATGGTGAAATCCTATCTCTACTAAAAATATGAAAATTAGCTGGGTGTGGTGACAGACAATCCCAGCTACTAGGGAGTGTGGTAGCGGGCGCCTGTAATCCCAGCTACTGGGGAGCGTGGTGGCGGGTGCCTGTAATTCCAGCTATTGGGGAGACCGAGGCAGGGAGAATTGCTTAAACCTGGGAGGCAGAGGTTGCAGTGAACCATTGCACTCCAGCCTGGGCAACAGAGCGAGGCTCTGTCTCTACATGAATAAATAAATAAATGCATACAGATAAGCCAGATTATCTGGAGGGATTCACCAGAAACTGCTAAGCATGAATGAGTAGAAGACTCAATCTTCCCCAAATATCCTGTAACACAGTCACGTCAAAGTCAAGTCCTTTGAATGTGAGGACTTCTCGGCTTATCTGTGGTGGCGGGTATCTTGAAAATTCTGCAGGGACCTTTTCTTAGCTCATCCACTATCCTTAGTGTTAGTGTGTTTTATCCGTGGCCCAAGACAGTGCCTCTTTTTTCCAGTGTGGCCCAGGGAAGTCAAAAGGTTGGACACCCCTGCTTTAATGTATCGAAAATGTGTACTGTGTATATATTCAAAGTACTGTGTGTATATTTGAATATATTTGAATATTCCAAAGTAAACAAATAACTATGAAAGAACAGCCCTTACACAGTTAACATAAGCTCATCAATAGTTAGCCTTTGTTAACCATCTGGTGTATGCTCTACCAATTTTCCTCATTATCAACAGGATCAAAAATAACATTTTATCAAAAAAATACAAAATGATAGGATTGAAAAGGCAGTGTCTTTGGAGTCCATGGGTTCCTGGGATAACACAGGGGCAGCGTTTTACAGAAGACCCGCTGTTGCAATGTCCACCCAGACGTGTGAGCAAGCTGAGGCACCCCCGGCGTGATCCCCGCGTGCAGCAGCGGCCACCGGAGGGAGCGCCCACAACAGCACACACCACCCCGAGCAAGGCAGGGGTTCTGTTGGAGTGTGGCTCTGACTGGCTTTGAAGGTAATTGGTGACAGTAATTCTTTCAAACTACAGAGTTTCTTTCTATTCATATAGGTAATAATAAAAATAACATGAGGCATCTAAATTTTTGCCAAGAATTTTGACTATTGCTGTGATAGATGACGGTAGCTTAATAATAAACTCTTTTAATTTTTAAGTTTTATTTTTTTGAGACAGGATCTCATTCTGTCACCCAGGCTGGAGTGCAGTGGTGCAATCTTGGCTCCCTGCAACCTCCACCTCCTGGGTTCAAGTGATCCACCTCAGTTCCCCGAGTAGCTGGGACTACCAGCACACGCAATGACACCCGGCTAATTTTTTTTGTGTGTGTGTATTTTTGGTAGAGATGGGGTTTCACCATTTTGCCCAGGTTGGTCTCAAACTACTGAACTCATGTGATCTGCTCACCTTGATCTCCCAAATTGCTAGGATTACAGGTGTGACTATGAACACCTTGTGGATATAGTCTGGTATAGTCTTTGTGTTGACCTAAAGCAAATATCTGTCCATCCATCCATCCATCCATCCATCCATCCATCCATCCATCTGTCCACCTGTTTGTCCATCTGTCCATCCATCCATCCATCCATCCATCCATCTGTCCACCTGTTTGTCCATCTGTCCATCCATCCATCCATCCATCTGTCCACCCACCCATGCATCTATTCATCCATCCATCTGTATATCTATCCATCTCTTCATCCATTTATCCATCTTATCTATCTATCTATCTATCTATCTATCATCTTCCCAGCTTTATTGAAGTTTACCTGATTAAAAGTTGTGTATATTTAAGATATACATTGTGATATTCTGGTATACATATACATTGTGAAATGATTGCCAGAATAAAGCTAATTAACATATTCATCACCTCTAGTCACCGTTTTGGTCAAAGGGTAAAACCAATCTATTTAAATCATTCAATAAAAGGCATCAATAGTCTGATTTGTGATTTCGCATCATGTTGCCAAACTCACATGCTGAGTGATTGGATCGTGGTTCAGTGTTAAAACAATTGTTGCAGGTTTTTTTAACATAAACGTACTAGACAAGGTCTTAAATGTATGTATTTGAGAAACTATACCAGCCTTCTCCTTGTAAAGGTGCTTGAAGTTTAATTTTTCATTTTTCACTATGCCTAAGGCAATGTCTCATACTAAGCTTTACACAAACTTAATGCATGTTTTAGTTGAATTAAATTAGTTGATGACATGTGAAAATTCTCAAATCAGATAATTTACAGCTTGAAGTGCATTTGACTAAAATGCTGTCCATCTACAAACTTTAGTCCATGAGACTCAATACATTAATATGGATTTTCTAACATTCAATGTATTAGGAAAATTATAATTAAACTTGATTCACTTAGAATTATTATTCTAATTTCATTTTGTGTGGCTTCCATCTGTTTACAATAAAAAACAAAATGGATGTTTTATTGTACAGCAGCCACAGATAGTAGTGAGCCCATACATTATACACTTAATGCTATTTACACAGGAGAAAGGTATAGGGCAGCTGCGGTGGCCAGATTGAAAGCATAATTCAGTTAAAGATTTTGCTGCTGTTGTGAACCATGAGAGACTCTATTCACACTTGGAATAGAGTCTCAAGAGCGAATTAGCCCATTGCAGTGCATGTACGGTCATTCATAATATCCAAGGACAAGTATGTGGACTTAGAAAAACACGACTTCCTTGACTAGAGCCAGAAAATTAACCTATTTGTCACCACCAAGGAAAGTTATTGTAGTCAGATGATCAAGTTTTCACCAAGAGACTAAAATGGATATGAAGGTGAAATGGGTTTTTCATTTTTTTTTTTTTTTTTTTGAGACGGAGTCTCACTCTGCTGCCCAGGCTGGAGTGCAGTGGCTGGATTTCAGCTCACTGCAAGCTCCACCTCCCAGGTTTATGCCATTCTCCTGTCTCAGCCTCCCGAGTAGCTGGGACTACAAGTGCCCACCACCTCGCCCGGCTGATTTTTTGTATTTTTTTAGTAGAGACGGGGTTTACACCTTGTTCGCCAGGATGGTCTCGATCTCCTGACCTTGTGATCCGCCCATCTCGACCTCCCAAAGTGCTGGGATTACAGGCTTGAGCCACCGCGCCCGCCGGTTTTTCATTTTGAATGTCACTGGTCTAAGAATGTAGGTCCATTCCACTCCTGTTGACTTGGAATTAGGGAAACAATAATTATTACAATATATTAATTCAGATTTCAATCACATTATGCTCATTCAATCAGTCTTTCATTATAATGGTACATCAAATGAAATGCAAATGACCAGAAGTGATATTAATTATGAATTAATAAACTTTCTCTGCAAAGTAGCTTCCAGGAATTTAATTAATTTCAGCTCACACATTCAGGTGAATGCGTTTTGTTGGATGTCTGTGGTGTAACAATCACAGTGCTAGATGTTGTGGGAACCAAACAGACGCGTGTCAATCACAGTGTGCCAATCACAGGGATTGATGCTTGTCAATCACAGTGTAGATGTTATGAGAGTCTATCAGATGCAACCTCAGCAGATAGAACCTAGACTGCCCAGAGACTGCTCAGCATGGGAAGAACCATTTGTATGGTTTGAGTCATCAGAGAGGCATAGATGGGGGTGTGTATGCAGGAAGAGAGAAAGGGGAGAAGTAGGAAAGGGAAGATGAGTATTTAGAGGAAGAAGATCCTATTGCAGCCCATAGTCATTAGGCTGTGATTTCAGAGTAACTAACATTGGCTCCAGGAGGACTCATGGCTCTACCTCTTCTTTTCTTTTTTGAGACGGTGTCTCGCTCTGTCGCCCAGGCTGGAGTGCAGTGGCCGGATCTCAGCTCACTGCAAGCTCCGCCTCCCGGTTTATGCCATTCTCCTGTCTCAGCCTCCCGAGTAGCTGGGACTACAAGTGCCCACCACCTCGCCCGGCTGATTTTTTGTATTTTTTTAGTAGAGACGGGGTTTACACCTTGTTCGCCAGGATGGTCTCGATCTCCTGACCTTGTGATCCGCCCATCTCGACCTCCCAAAGTGCTGGGATTACAGGCTTGAGCCACCGCGCCCGGCCGGTTTTTCATTTTGAATGTCACTGGTCTAAGAATGTAGGTCCATTCCACTCCTGTTGACTTGGAATTAGGGAAACAATAAATTATTACAATATATTAATTCAGATTTCAATCACATTATGCTCATTCAATCAGTCTTTCATTAATAATGGTACATCAAATGAAATGCAAATGACCAGAAGTGATATTAATTATGAATTAATAAACTTTCTCTGCAAAGTAGCTTCCAGGAATTTAATTAATTTCAGCTCACACATTCAGGTGAATGCGTTTTGTTGGATGTCTGTGGTGTAACAATCACAGTGCTAGATGTTGTGGGAACCAAACAGACGCGTGTCAATCACAGTGTGCCAATCACAGGGATTGATGCTTGTCAATCACAGTGTAGATGTTATGAGAGTCTATCAGATGCAACCTCAGCAGATAGAACCTAGACTGCCCAGAGACTGCTCAGCATGGGAAGAACCATTTGTATGGTTTGAGTCATCAGAGAGGCATAGATGGGGGTGTGTATGCAGGAAGAGAGAAAGGGGAGAAGTAGGAAAGGGAAGATGAGTATTTAGAGGAAGAAGATCCTATTGCAGCCCATAGTCATTAGGCTGTGATTTCAGAGTAACTAACATTGGCTCCAGGAGGACTCATGGCTCTACCTCTTCTTTTCTTTTTTGAGACGGTGTCTCGCTCTGTCGCCCAGGCTGGAGTGCAGTGGCCGGATCTCAGCTCACTGCAAGCTCCGCCTCCCGGGTTTATGCCATTCTCCCGCCTCAGCCTCCCGAGTAGCTGGGACTACAGGCACCTGCCACCTCGCCTGGCTAGTTTTTTTTTTTTTTTTTTTGTATTTTTTAGTAGAGATGGGGTTTCACCGTGTTCGCAAGGATGGTCTCGATCTCCTGACTTTGTGATCCGCCCATCTCGGCCTCCCAAAGTGCTGGGATTACAGGCTTGAGCCACCACGCCTGGCCTCTACCTCTTCTTGATGTGAATCCCATGTGGGGCTCTGGCCTGATTAGGTGAACCACAGCAACCCCTTCCAGAGAGGGGATGCTTAATTTTTAGGCTGTGGTGGTAACTAGAATAACAGGACCTAATAATAACGGGGCAGAAAAAAAGTCAAGGCAAGGGCTCCCTGCAGCTCTCAAGCTGTTCTCTCTGCGTAGGCTTAATAGGGGGAGAGCAAATGGGCTTAGTAAATGGGCGACAGAATGGCCTGAAGTAAGATTGGAGGCAAAGAGATTTAAAGGAAGCAGAAATTTTCCCCAGGCCCCCTTCAGGCCCAAAGATGCTTAAGGCTCCCTCCAGCCCTAAGGGTAACAGTCGCTGAACCTGAGATGATCCCAAGTACAGGGAGACCTCACACCACTCCTTCCAGAGAAAAAGGCCAAAGAAGGGAAAGTCATATTATAATATATGACTTCTATAAGATGGGGACATAAAGAGACCACTGACCCAAAGAAGAATAGCTCCTGCCTGAGCAACTCAGATGTCTGACTTAACTTGCTGCCTTCGACAGAAACCACATTTAGCAAATCACTGAAATTATTTCATCAATTTGTTTTCTCTATGAGCCAATAACCAACTTCCCGCTTTTTTACCTGTTATTTTGCTGAAATTCTGAAACTGTGCTGAAAGTATAAGCGATCCACAGAGATAAGCTTACTGGTTTTTACTGGCAATGGAGTCAAGGTGTTAAGTGTGGTCTATGCAGAGCATGTGCCAGCAAGCTGTGTGTCAGTAAGGCAGGCTTGGATTTGCTGAGAGCGTCAACAACCATGGTTGATTCTCACTTGTGCTGCAGGTCCATCCATATGGGTTAGCATGGGAGACTTTGTCCCTTGTGGTCACTTATCTGTTGACCCATCTCAACCCATGTTCCCATGATTACAGGGTAAGGGAAGGAGAATGGAGTGGCTCTGAAAGGAGCTCTGAAAGCTCCTGCTAGAGGTGACACCCTCACTTTTACTCTCATTTGATTAGCAAGTTGTATGGCAATGCTCAGGTTCCAGCGTTCCTGCATGCTGGAATGAGAGGGTAGAAGATATTTGAGAGTGGCACAGTCTTCTCCATTAGGCAAACTGCACATGTAGAAGGGGTCATGTTGGAGGCCAAAAGAGTGAGGGTCGTGATCAACTCAGTATACCACTGGAGGCTATATGAGTAAACGGCAAACTGTTGTCATAAATGCAGAATGTTGGCAAAGTGACAAACTGCATCTGCCACCCAGGACTGCTTAGGGCAGTCAAGACCCAGGCGCAAGTGTTTCTTATATTAGGGTTAATTGAAGCCTGTTAGTAATAATGAGAACCTGTGGTCAATTAAGTAGCTGACCAATCATTACCTCCTCCTCCTTTCTCTTGTTACGCAATAAAGACAAAGGGCTATAGAAACTCAGGGAGATGCCTTTGCTCACTAGAAGAGGGTCGGAGTCTCACCAGTGTCTAGGATCCCAGAATCACTCCTCAGGAGCCTGGCAAAGCCTTTTAGTCAGGGCAAAAAGACAACCCAGCTTGTTCGGGCCATTTTAGTATCAATCAAGAAGGCAGTGATATGGTTTGGCTGTGTCCCTACCCAAATCTCATCTTGAATTGTAGCTCCCATAATCCCAGTGTGTCCTGGGAGGGACCTGGTGGGAGATAATTGAATCATGGGGGCTGGTCTTTCCCGTGCTGTTCCCATGATAGTGACTAAGTCTCACCTGATCTGATGGTTTTATAAAGGGCACTTCCCCTGCACACACTCTCCAGCCTGCTGCTGTGTAAGATGTGCCTTTGCTCCTCCCTCACCTTCCACCATGATTGTGAGGCCTCCCCAACCATGTGGAACTGTGATTCAATTAAACCTCTTTTTCTTTACAAATTACCCAGTCTCAGGCATGTCTTTATTAGTAGCACGAGAATAGATTAATACAGGCAGGGACAGAAGAGACTCAGTTGTGTTGGAATTTGATCAGTCACTGTGTTGTGAAAAAATAGCACTAAGTCATCTATTGTGTTGAAGTCTCTGTAAATGACTGGGACATATAGACTTGAGATATTGAAGGATAATCATGCAGCTCTTCAGCAGCAAGGGAAGGGAAGAGTGGCTGCCATGTTTCCAGGTTTTTGGTGCACGTGGACCTCACAGTCCTGGGAGAGTGGTGGAGATCCGGAGGAAGGATTTCCCATGGGCTGAGTATTTGGAAGAGTGCAGCTGGGTGCCTGGCAAATGGATTAATGTATGGAGATATCACTCAGAGCTTACAAGGTACAGGTGTGCTGGTCTGCAGGTCATGGTGGAAGCCAAAAGTCAGCAAGAAATGGAGACATGGGACATCTGAGCATTGCCCACCTCATCGTTTCCACCTTTCTTCAAAAGTTCTGGTGACTCTTTGGGACATTTTACTGACTGTATCTTCTTCTCCTTCCTCCTCCTCCTCCTCCTCCTCCTCCTCTCCTCCTCCTCCTCCTCCCCTCCTCCTCGTCCTCCTCCTCCTCCTCCGCCTTCTTCTTCTTCTTCTTCTTCTTCTTCTTCTTCTTCTTCTTCTTCTTCTTCTTCTTCTTCTTCTTCTTCTTCTTCTTCTTCTCCTCCTCCTCCTCCTTCCTCCTCTTCTTCTCTTTCTTCTTCTTTTTTGACAGAGTCTCACTCTGTTGCCCAAGCTGCAGGGCAGTGGCATGATTTCGGCTCACAGCAACCTCCGCCTCCCAGGTTCACGCCATTCTCCTGCCTCAGCTTCCCGAGTAGCTGGGACTACAGTCGTGAGCCACCACGCCTGGCCTACTGACAGTATCTTCTTACATACTGGACAGAAATGAGGTGAATATAAAAGTGAGACACTCTATGGCCTGAAAACCTGGCACAGGCACACTGTTGGTAATTCAGGAAAGTTTGTTGTATGTAAACAACAACTAATAGGGTGTTGTCAGGGTCCCCTGGTGATGGCTTCATATGGAAGGCATTTTGCTGGGGGTGGGGTACCTGTTACCCCTACCCTGAATCTGACAGGCCAGGGGGAAAAGTCAGAGTTACAGGAACAGATACAAGTCTCCTGCCCCCACCACACACCCCTTCCAAGGTTGGGACCATCTTCGGCAGGGAGGAAGACACTGCCTTTCCCCAGCATGCCCCTGGCAAAGACAGCACACCCTTAAGTCAGATTCTACTTGAATAAACAGCAGGAGGTGCCCTTGATCTTCCAGCAACTCCGAGTTGGGTCATCGTTAAATTATTTGAACTTGTTGAACTCATCATGCGTCTTCTACTTGGAGAGCCAGCTTTCCCTTCATAATTTCTTCGTGATCTTGTGGTGCTCTGTGAGATTCTTCATGTTTATTTTTGCCCTTGTTCTCAGCCCACGGATGGTGTCATCGCTGAGGTAAACCCCTGGTCTAGCAATTTGGGCCAAAATGATGGTTTCTCTTTTGCCTTTTTTAAATGTCGCTTCCGAAGTATTTATTATTTCAACATTTCTTGCTAAGATACTAATAATTTGGGAAACAATAGATCATTCTGAAATGAAATCACCTTTAAAATAGGTCAGTTTCGGTCATAGTTGCACATTGCTAACAACTTAAAAACACCTTGCTCTTTGGAGATGAGATTGAAAAATGGACTTGTCCTATGATGTAGGTGAGGCTGGCTGGGTAAACTGAACTTCCTAACATAAAACAATGGAAAGGAGCTTACAAAAACAACCCTGATCTCTACAGCCGCTCAGATGGTTTTCTTTTCACTCAACTGAGTGTTGGTGGCTGGATTCCTGCAGACAGGGAGCATTTCCTCCTTGAGGGTCTGTCCTCCGCCCTCCTATGCAGAGTTCTTTCCCTTTGGTCAGTTTTTCAGTTACAACGGGCCTGAAGTATTCTGTTTCAGAAAGAGTGTCTGGCATATTTTTAGATGTCTTGCATCCCTGGGGTCATCTCTCTGCCATCTTCACCATGAAGATAGTCACTTTGACCAAACCCTCAGCATCATTGCACTTTGTCTACAGCAACGGGTGTTGTGTGTTTCTTTGTACATGAATGAAATTAATATTCAGTTTCTACATTTTCTGTCCTGCCCTCTACCCTATGCCAATCACCTGTAGACTTGCAGGAATTTTTGTTTAAATATTAGTTTTCATTCATTAGTTTAAAAATGTTGCCAGAATGATCTTGCCTGACACATTGTGGGCATGCCCTGCGAAGTTTGCTTTTCCCCTATTCATTATGGAATCGACTCTAGGAAGCTATTTGTTCGTGTATTCCCTCTGCTTCCTGTCATTTAGTGCAGAGCCATTTTGCTCACCCTTCATCTCTTCATCCTCTTCCTCTGCCTGTCAAGCTTATCACCCAGTGACTGGCTTCAGGATTCAGCAGCAGCCATTATGTTATTTATGGCTCCACATACATGTCAACTCTTCTGTCTTTATGTTGTTTGTTTGGGCCCTACATTCAATTCTCTGTCCAGTTATGCAGTGGTCTGTTTTCAAGTTCAGGTATGTTTCCGGAAAATGGGTTCTTTCAGTCCATTCTACATGATTATTTTAACTCTAATGTTCCATCGTTTCTTCTTGATCCCCCCTTTTCCCTTCTGATGATCTGCTCCTCCTTCATGAGGTCATGTCCTTGTAACCCTCTACTGAGGGGCCTTCGGTGCCTCTCTTGGGTTCCACTGAACATCGCTCCCAGGGGTGAGACCTTGCTCTGCCCTCAAGCCCTGACATGCAACAAACCCATATGTATTTTTTTTTTTTTTAGGCCTTATATTGTTTGTTCTCTCTTAACTCATTCTTGTGCAAAGGAAGATGTGGGAAGACCTGGCTTTGCCAATAACAAGGTGAACAGGTGACTTAGGCGACTGCTTCATCTGTGTGGCCCAATCCTGTCTATCTGTTGGCGCCACTCTTGTTGGCTTTTCATGGGCTCTTTCTCATCCTCTGACACAGAATCCTCATTTTCATCTTACTCCTTGGCTCAATATCTCTTTCTGCTAACATTAAACCTTTATCTTGACAACCTTACTTTTGAATAAATTGCCATTACTAATTTCCTTGGTGGTGAAGATTTCCTAAAGATAGAAAACTTCTTATGGTTGTCTTCAGATACAGTATTGGGTAATTTAGGAGATTTTATTTTCTAGAATGTTATAACAAAATAAACTAATGTCTGACTCCTCACTGGTTTGATTTTTGAGATGTTTAGTCCCTACTTAAGTGCCATAAATAGTGTTGGTGTTGGTGATGGTGTTGCTGAGGGTGGTTATATGGGGGTGGTGATGGTGATGGTGTTGGTGATGATGATGGAGATGATGATGATGGTGTTGATGATGGTGATAATAATGCCACTGGTGATGGTGATGATACCATAGTGGTGTTGGTGATGGGTCCACTGTTTTTGATAGTGCTTTTCTGATGGTGTTGGTGATGATGATGGTGATGATTTCACTGTTGGTAATCGTGTTTCTAATGGGGTTTATGATGGTGTTGGTATTGGTGCTGTTATTGGTGTTGATGATGGATATGGTTTGGTTCTGTGTCCCCACTCAAATCTCATTTCAAATTGTAATCCCCACACGTCTAGGGAGGGACCTGTAATCCCCACATGTTGAGGGAGGAAGGTGATTGGATCACGGGGGCAGTTTCCTCCATGCTGTTCTTGAGATAGTGAGTAAGTTTCATGAGATCTGATGGTTTTAGTAAGTGTCTGAAAGTTCCTCCTTTGCTCTTCTCTCTCCTGTCACCTTGTGAAGAAGACGCTTGCTTCTCCTTTGCTTTCTGCTATGACTGTAAGTTTCCTGAGGTCTCCTCAGCCTTGTGGAACTGTGAATCAATTAATCCTATTTCCTTTATAAATTAGCCAGTCTCAGGTATTTCTTTATAGCAATGTAGAAATGGGCTAATAAAATAATAATGGTGTTGGTGGTGATGATGATAATGGTGTTTCTGATTGTGTTGATGATAGTAAAGATAATTTTACTGTTAGTAATGGTGTTTCTGACATTTTTGATGGTGTTGGTGATGGTGTTGATCATGATGGTGTGGATGTTCATGGTTGTATTGGTCACAGTGATGGTGATGTTGGTGGTGTTTTTGATGGTGTTGGTGATGATTATGGTGATGGTCTTGCTGTTGGTGATAGTGTTTCTGGTGGCATTTTTGATGGTGTTGTATTTCTGATTGTGTTGGTAATACTTACGATAATTGTGATGGTGGTGATGGTGTTTCTGATTGTGATGGTGATGGCTATAATGATGGTGATGGTGATGATGGTGTTTCTGATTGTGATGGTGATGGTTATAACAGTGGTGATGGTGTTTCTGATTGTGATGGTGATGGTTATAACAGTGGTGATGGTGTTTCTGATTGTGATGGTGATGGTTATAATGATGGTGATGGTGGTGATGGTGTTTCTGATTGTGATGGTGATGGTTATAATGATGGTGATGGTGGTGATGGTGTTTCTGATTGTGATGGTGGTGGTTATAATGCTGGTGAGGATGATGGTGTTGGTGATGGGTGGTACTTGGCTCATTTTACAGAGCAGGACCCAGGAACAGAGGTCAGGTACCCATGAGCATATCAAAAGGGGTATATTCCAGAAGAAGGCTGAAGACTGGGTACATAGATTTCCTAAAGAAGATAGAGTCAATGTTTAGCTCTATGTGCTACTGTTCACAAGCATTCCTCTCCATAAAAAACAGTTACAGTAACTTAAAATTGCTTTGCATTTTTTTTAGATTGTGTCATTAACTTTGTCGATCTCGTGCCCTGTTCTTCCACTGCAAAGCAGACTCCTTGGAAGATAAGATGGCCCCTTACTCTCTCTAACAACAGACTTCCAAGAGGAATTTCTCTATGATCTTGTTCCAGGAATGTGTCTCCCAAGAAGCAAGTCTGGATTCATCTTATGTACACTCCTGGCCTGTCTCTGGTATGTTTTCCTGGCTGGAGCATCTTTTGACAGCTCAGAGCCCAATCTGTGGCTTGTCTCTAATGAATGTGCTGTATTTCTTATTTGCGTCTTGTCTTCCCTACCTTTCCTCATGTTCTGATTTCACCATTTACTTATTTTTTTTTTTTGACAGTGAGGTCACTTTTATTATCATCTTCATATTACAAATAAGAAGGAGCATCAGAATTTCAGCAACTCTTCCTGTGAAAATGGCAGGAGCAGGATCCCAGCCTGCATTTGTCTGAAAATTATGAAATAGATTTTAAAAAATATTATATTTCAAGTTTCAACACTAAATTACTATAAGGGCGCAAAGAAGTCTTGGATATTTAAATTTTTTCTCACTTTAAAAGATGAATGTGTCTTCCTCTTTCATAGATGGCCTGTTATGATGAACTCAGCAGAATATGGCAAGTAACTCTAAGCCTTTAATTTTCTTTTGTATTTAACTATAAAAATATTTTAATTAACAAAATAAAAACACTCACCTATAATTTTACCACCCTAACACACTACTTACATTCTTACCTATTCTCTTCCAGATATTGTCCTTACACAATTAAAATTGCATAAACATTTTCAAGATCAATAATTTATATTTTTGATTTTTTACTATTGAGTTACCAACATTTACTTTTTTCTAAAGTCCATGTATTGTTATAAGCCTCTTTAAATCCTTCTTGCAAAAGACAAAGAATAAGAGGATAAAGAATCTATGGAACCTGGCCGGGAGCAGTGGCTCACGTCTGTAATCCCAGCACTTTGGGAGGCCAAGGTGGGCAGATCACCTGAAGTCAGGAGTTCGAGACCAGCTTGGCCAACATGGTGAAACCCTGTCTCTATGAACAATACAAAAATTAGCCAAGTGTGGTGGCGGGCATCTGTAATCCCAGTTACTTTGGAGGCTGAGGCAGGAGAATGGCTTGAACCCAGGAGGCAAAGGTTGCAGTGAGCTGACATCACGCCATTGCACTCCAGCCTGGGTGACAGAGTGAGATATCGTCTCAAAATAATAATAATAATAATAATAATAATAATAATAATAATAAAATAAAAATATGGGAACCTAACTTCAGTGCTGCAATATAAGACAAGGAAAAAGATGAGTCAGAAGTAGCACAGCCCCTGATCAAATGTGTTGTCCTCATGCCTTGTCATCTGGAAATGCCATTCCTTAAACTGGAAAACCTTCTTCTCCCAGATTCATTTTTTTGCCTCACCATTTACTTTGATCCCTGCAAAGGTAATGACATGGATTCTGTGTTTCTAATTTTTCTAGAAATTCAGGGATCTGCTCAGCAGACTGGAACAACCCAGGAGATATCCGGGCTCTGGAAGGAAATACAAGCCAGCCAGTTCCAGCAGCTTTTTCCCGAAGCCTGGAGCAGGCTCTGCTCTGTAGCTACCAGCGTTTTTACAATGGTAACTTGAGGCCACTCATTTTAGGACCGACTGATGAGTAGCTCAGAAATCATCCCAGCATGGAGCCCTCCTTGACTTACGCTGTCTGGGTGAACACACAGACCCATTCCACTGTTTCCTGGCCAGCTTGATTTCACTCTTCTTATTTTTCTTGGGCTACGAAAAGACATTCTTTGCTGGATATAAATATCATGCATTTCAGAAAGTTCATATATAGAAATAACATGGATTTGGGATCATTACAGTTAATTTTAGTAAAATAATTTTTTTTTCTTTGGCTTACTTCTTGAATTCTTTAATGATCTTGGACACAGGAGCACAGACTTCTTGTTCTAATTATCTCAGGTATGAGGCTTGGAAGTGGCAGCATCTTGACTATTTCTGGAATTTAGACAGAATACAGCAGCCTGAACGTTCTCTCTGACAAGCAGATGGGATATGTTGTTCCCTCCAGGGTTGGAGTTGCTGGCCCAGCCCCAGAGACAGATGTGCATTTAAAACACAAAAACTTTTTAGCTGGAAAATTTCAGACATCTGTAAAAGTAGACAAATTCTATCGCCCTGTGTTCGTATCACCCAGACTTCTGAACTACCAATTTGTGGCTGATTTTCTTTCATCCATGCTCGGCTTAGTACTTACTCCTCTTTCCATTGTGATTATTTAAAAGCAAATCCCAGGAAGATTTTTTGTGTGTGTGTGCCAAGGATTCATAAGCAAATTACCCAATACGATGATTTATATGGCTCATTTTGAGTTTTCCTATAGCACTGCCCTGGCTTTGCTAAAACCACAGGAACCATTGCGGCTGTGTGGACTCATCTTCCCCGGAGGCTGTCGTGTCAAGGTTTCTTTTGCTGGGGTTTTTGAAAGTAGCTCATTGTTTCCAAACAGCAAAATTCTGTCATTTGTCACCTACATGTAAGAATATCTGTCGTGGCCAGGCGTGGTGGTTCACGCCTGTCATCCTAGCACCTTGGGAAGCTGGGGTAGGCAGATCACCTGAGGTCAGGAGTTCAAGATCGGCCTGGCCAACATGGAGAAACCCCGCCTCCACTAAAAATACAAAAATTAGCTGGGTGTGGTGGCACATGCCTGCAATCCCAGCTACTCAGGAGGCTGAGGCAGGTGAATCACTTGCATCAGGGAGGCAGAGGTTGCAGTGAGCCGAGATGGTACTACGGCACTCCAGCCTGGGCGACAGAGCAAGACTCTGTCTCAAAAAAAAAAAAAAAAAATCTGTCGTGAGAATTAAGGGGCCTTTCTGGAGGCTCAGGGAATATTTGCCTCCCGAAGAAGTACTGATCTACATGAATCTTTCAACAGTGAGCTTCACGCCTGCCTGTGGGTGTGTATGGGTTTCCACTCATCTGGCCGTGAATCCACATGTGTGTTATTCATGGACTAAACAAGCAGCGATTGAACACCTACTCTGTTCCAGGCACTGTGGTCGACAAGGCCAGGAGGATCTCTGTTTCCATGGGCTTCCGTTCTAGTGGCGAGCTGTGTGCGGCGTGGCTGCTGGAGACGCGGGACTCTTTCCTGACTTGCATAAGAAGTGGGCCTGAGGTGGAAACTCAGCGTTAAGAAGCCCTGGGGTGATGTCCTGTTGTCCTCCTACGGGTGTTCTGTCTGTTCTGAGTTCTGTCTTGGCCAGAGGTGGGACCCCAACCAAAGTGTGCCCCCATCATGGGGGAGGTAACTGGACTGAGAGCAGGTTCCCTTTTAAAGCCATATTTGGTTAGAATTCAGGCCAGAGAAACAGGTGCCTCGTTGACATGTGACCCCGGTCTGTGGTGTGCGAGCCATCTGCTTAGCGGGAGAGACAAACTTCAGCCAGTGCTCTGGTGACTCTGGCTCCTCCTCCCCTCCTTTCTGGGAATTGTGTTTGCTTCCAAGGTGTCTCAACTGTGGGAAGGGCCAGTCTGTGCTTTCCTGTCATCTGTCACCTGGCCTCTGCTGGAAGCATCTTCTCTATGGGGGTCCTCTCTGGTCAAGCCATTGGTCAACACCACTATCTTTTGTTCTTGTCAAAAGGCTTCTCCCATCTCTCTCTCTCAACTCCTTCCCAGTCTCGCCTCTATTTGGGGTATGGAGGAAATGACTCCACGGCTTCCCTCTCCACCTGGGCATGCAGAATATCTTGGGGACTGCGTCTGGACAGACCAGCCTCCCACGTGGGTGCTTCTGTGCTGTGCAGGGCCTCCCTGGGGCCTTCCCTGGGATGGCAACCTTGCTTTCTCTGTGCCTGGATTCCCACACCTGTCGGGGATCCCATCATTTCCGCTAGTCCCCAGGGGTGGGGAACGGGGCTGAAGTTTCTTCTCAGGAGCCCACCGGCATTGAGTGTCCTTTCCCCACTTAGGACACTGTTTCTCCGTTTCCTCCCATTTAGGGAAACACAGCTAGTCTGGAGGCTGGGAGGAAACTGGGTTACTCAGATAAAAACATCCTTCCAAACCCACTGTCTCTGCCTGCACCTCAGCGCGTGGAACTCCAGGGCTGGGAATTTGCGCCATTGTGTCTCTCTGGGCTGTGGGCTGCATCATCCACTCCTGATGGGGTTGAGACAAAAACTCAGGGTTGGGAGCAGGTGCATAAGATACAAAAAGGCGGGGAAAAATTGCTGACGTATCACAACATTCCTCACAATGCCTCTCTGGACACCCACGCTCCAAGTGTAGGGCTTGGGAAAAATTATGAAATAACTAAAGAGGGTCTTTCTATTTCCCAAACAGGGCAAGGTTCTGTGCTAGGTTTTGTGGCAACTGAAAGATGAATCAGAGGCATTTCCTGCTCTCCAGAGCGTGACCGAGTGGAGACAGACTCGTGCGCAGAATCACACCCAAGGCAGACAGTGTAAGTGATGTCGTGGAAATGCAATCACGCAGGCAGATGCAGTTTCACCCTCATAGCTCTGCTAAGAGGTAGGCAGTCCCTGCCCTCCATATGAAGAAGTTGAGGCATAGAGAAGATGAGTAATTTGTGTCACAACCAACAACCAAAGAAGGCGAGTGCCCACCCTAGGGCAGGGGCAGAGCCTCTGTGAGGATGGTCGGTCAGGGGCAGGGGTCACAAAGCCCACGCTTGATGGAGACATGCTGTTGAGAAAGGGTGGGGAGTGCAGAGAAGCCCCAACATAGCAGGCACCAGCAAGGGGTGTTATTTAAGATTCCAGGGTCAACTTGGTGACAGCCCCATTTAGATTTGCACCTGTGCTGCCTCTGAGCTCTGTCTTCTCCTCTGCAGATAGAGTAACCAGGGCACCTGTTGACTGGGGGCCTCACCAGCAGGAGCTCTTGGCAGCATCTGCAGGGGGTGGCAGCACAGGGCAGACACTGGGGGCACAGGCGCAGAGGTCTTGTGGTAGATCCTGCGGATGACACAGCACTTACGGAACATTCCAAAAACAAAACAAGAGAGAAGGCTAGTGATACCATGTCAAGTTAGAGAAAAAAAAATAGGGCACAATAGGATCCAGGTTCTACTTGAAAAAAATATATATATATATACACACACACACACACACATATATATACACACACATATATATATACACATACACACACACAAACACACACACATATATATCAGAAAATAACTCAGGAACAATATTAACAGTAACTTTTCTCTGGCTGATAAAACTCTTGAGTGCTGCTTCCTTCTTTGTTCATTTTATATTTCCCCCATTTCGTTCCATAGACACTGCAGTTTTATAACCCGGTGTGGAATGGTCATTGAGTTAAAAGACACAGCGCATTTCCTGGCAGCTGCCTCCTGACCCCCTCCCTTGTGTCTTCACCTCCCTGAAAAGTGGGTGTGTTTTTGTACAGGTCGTGCACATTGGCTGCTCTGTGGCCAATCCAGTACTATCCTGTCACATGCTGGGGATACAATGTGGTCAGACATATGGTCGTTCTCAGGATCTCAAGTTCACATTGCTTCTTACACACATACCTGATCTGGTACAGATGGCCACGGGCCACCTGGATTTGGTATACAGGGGTCCAGACACCTTGGATTTGATATAGAGGGTTTTATGCCTCCTGGATTTGGTATAGAAGTATGCAGGGCTCCTGTGTTTAGTATAGAAGATGCAGTGATCCTGGATTTGGTATAGAGGGATTCAGGGCTCTTGGGTTTGGTATAGAGGGATTCAGGGCTCCTGGATTTGGTATAGAGGATGCAGGGATGCTAGGTTTGGTATAAAGGGATTCAGGGCTCCTGTGTTTGGTGTAGAGGGATTCAGGGCTCCTGGGTTTGGTATACAGGGATTCAGGGCTCCTGGGTTTGATATAGAGGGATTCAGGGCTCCTGGGTTTGGTACAGAGGGATTCAGATTCCTGGGTTCGGTGTAGAGGATGCAGGGCTCCTGGATTCGGTATCAAATTTCCTGTCTCTTAGAATCTCTTTTTCTTTTTCCATTCTTCCAGCTTGCCTGGCTGCCTCTTCCCTGTACCTTGCTCCAACAGGGGTCAGTGCTGGCTATGGTTATGTGGAGAGTTTCAAAAGCAGGCCCTGTCTGGCAGATGACCTCTCTTCCTTATCCCACAAGGACTCCATGTAACATGAGGCATTCCTTTTAACACATGTTGAGGTGGTCAAAGAGTACTTTTTGAAATAACTCATTTAATACAGTATTTTATTTGGCAGACACATGTTGATATTTCTCCTAGGAAACAAAAATGTGGACACAGGTTATTATTTCTCACTGTGGGTTTTAGCAGGCATAAGAATTGGGTATCTCAGAACAGAATGGGACACAGGAGCTTGATGAAATATTAGAGACGGTCTAGCTCAGATGCTCTGCAGGAGATGAAACTGAGATCCAGAGAGCTGGGGTCACATGTCCAGCCTCATGGTGCCCATGGAGCCCCGAAGTGTGCGAATCTTCCTACAGCAATTCCAGCTCGTGGTTTGGTGACATTCCCGTCTCCCAGCTCCTGTGGGAGGAAGTAAAATGAAGTGTTCATGAATTTCCCTTTTCTCCTGTGAATATGCTCTTGGGTTACAAGATTCTCTTGGTTTTCTGAAGGTTATGTTGATAAGTATCTCTTTTTCAACATTTTAATTTGCATGTATATATGTGTGTATATATATGAATCTTAATCCATGGCTAGGCTCCTAAAGACAGCAGTTTTCTGTCAACAATATTTAAATAAACTCAAGCAGCTTCTACTCTCCCTCTATATGACAGAAATGCATTAAAAATCTTTGTGTTATGGCATTTTGCAATTCATATATTCAGTAGCAATAACAATTTTCCTTCACAGACACAGAAGGTTTATACTTTCTTTACCACAATTTTCAGACTTTGCTGGGTAGGACTTCATAATCATAATGATAAAACAATCTCCCTGCTGTAGTCCATGGCACAAATCCTCCTGGAGACAGTCTGTGAGCCTTGAGGAGGGACTCTCATTCCAACAAATAGTGACAATTTTTGCTAAATAAAATACTGCCTTTATTTCACTGAGCTAGGAATGCCCTAAGCATGAGGCGTTGCTGTCTTTCCTCACCAGGCACCTGGAGCCTCGCTGATGGCTGTCCGTCTGTCCGTGTGCCTTTCTGTGGCCCAGTGATGACTGACCCTCAGGGCTGGGGTCAAGTGGTTTTCCTCCCATGGGTTCATCACAGTGTCAGGCAACTGAGGACTTTGCTAACATGTCCTGTCCTCATTCACAGAGTCTTTGGCTCTGTCTGTGTGTCTGTCTAGGACGTGCAGGGATGGCTTAGGAAAAGAAGGTGGAGAACGGACAGAACCAGACACGGGGCCAAGCACAGGGCTGGAAAGTCACTCAGACAGATGAGCCTGTACCTGGGTCTCCTGACGTGTGTGCTCGAGGGTCTGGGAATCGAGGCTGACATGCCTGGTGTCAGGTTAATTTCCTTCTGTGTCTAATGTCCTACCCCAAAATATTTCTTTCAAGACTTTATTATTATTATCATTCCAAGACTTTTGTTGATGGGACATCTCTGTATGATCTTATGTGACTCATTAAGGGATTCCCTTTCATGACTTTAGCGACACAGTAGGGGTATCAGTTTCCTTTTCATTCTCAGATTACTCACTCACCCACCGAGAACTGCAGTGATTACATCCGGTGCCCCACAGAGTTCAGGGCCACAGTTAAGGGATGGGGAAGTGAAGTCAGGGGAAGAGGAAAAAGACGGATCCATAAGACAAGGGATATGGCATAGAATTGTTTAGGAAACACAATCTTCCTGAAAACACATGTTGTTTTTAATAACACATTTATTGGGGACAAGCCTCTTTTCTTCTTCCTCTTTTTTTTTTTTTTGAGATGAAGTTTTGCTCTGTCCCCAGGCTGAAGCACAGTGGCGTGATCTCAGCTCACTGCAACCTCCAACTCCCTGGTTCAAGTGATTCTCCTGCCTCAGCCCCCTGAGTAGCTGGGATTACAGGTGCCTGCTACCATGCCCAGCTAATTTCTGTATTTTTAGTAGAGATGGGGTTTCACCATGTTGGCCAGACTGGTCTTGAACTCCTGACCTTGTGACCCACTTGCCTTGGCCTCCCAAATTGCTGGGATTACAGTTGTGATCTTCCTCCAATTTTTGTGGCTACTGTACAAATATGGATTTAGATGATAAATATCACGTATTAAAAAATCATGAGAGTTGGTCCTTCCAGGTGTTTAAAAAGATGTAGTTTTGCACGAGACTGGAAGGCACAGCTGGGGGTTCAGATGAGGTCACCATGCTGTCGCCAAAGTGATGTCTGAAGTTATAAAACCGCACATCGACGATGGGGCTGCCAGACTTAGCAAATAAAAATATAGGTTACCCAGTTAAATGCGAATGTCAGATAAATCACCCATGATTTTTTTTTTTTTTTTTGCTGTAAGTATATCCCGTGCAACATTTTGGACATACTTATAGTAAAATATTATTTATTGTTTATCTAAAATTCAATGTAACTGGGCTCTTGGCAACCCCATCGATGACTATTTTTTATAAGCAGAAACACAAACCACAAAATGTGTTTAGAGTAACGTCTTACCCAGAACCAGGCCGTTTGAGCCTCAGTCCCTAGGAGGTGCCTCTGCCCTCTCACTCTTCACTGGCAGGCCACCCCTGGACCATTGGCTTTGCTGGCTTTGGGGTGGGGTGTGTGTAGGTCAGGAGGCAGGAGGCTGGAGTATGAAAAGGAGGAAGCAGAAGATATCAAGCAGAAGGGAAAGGAGAAGAATAGGACCGGGATCTTTTGCATCCCATCTGGATGATCGCACTTGGGGGATCGGTTCATGGATGGATTGATTCCTAGGTTCGTTTATTTATTCGGGGATGGTTGAGGACCAGGTTCTGTGCCCACTGTCTAGTGGTGGAAGCTGATGTTGCGTAGGGAGTTACAACCCAGTTGTGGGCGTCTCCTAGAGGAGTTCAGGTGCCACTGAGCATGTTGCAATGGGGTCACGCATGCCAGCTGGGGACCTGGCATCGAGTAGAGAACTGGTGGATCATGAGGACAGTGAGGAGCAAAGGCTGCTACAGCGAGGAGCAGAGGCTGCTGCAGCTCTCCTAAAACATCCGAGTGAATGCAAAGAAAACCATGCCAACTTGGCGGGGCGCGGTGGCTCACACCTGTAATCCCAGCACTTTGGGAGGCCAAGGTGGGCAGATCATGAGGTCAGGAGATCGAGACCATCCTGGCTAACATGGTGAAACCTGTCTCTACTAAAAATACAAACAAATTAGCCTGGCATGGTGGCAGGCACCTGTAGTCCCAGCTACTCAGGAGGCTGAGGCAGGAGAATGGCATGAACCTGGGAGGCGGAGCTTGCAGTGAGCCGAGATCGCGCCACTGCACTCCAGCCTGGGTGACAGAGTGAGACTCCATCTCAAAAAAAAAAAAAAAAAAAAAAAAAAAGAAAATCACGCCAACTTAATCTCGAAATTAAATTAGACACAATGGCCCGGTGCTGTTCTGAGCCATACTGGAGACAAAGGAAAAAAAAAATCAGTATCAGCAATTCTGTCTTTAAAATTGTGATATTTTGTTTGTCATGGGTTTTTGTACTAACTTTGGTTTTTAAAAACATATTGCATTAAAATGTAGTTGATCTTACCTTCATGACTGAGATTTTGTGGTCAGGGAGGTGGCTTGCTGGCCTCCCCACACTCGAGCTCCTTTGTAAATAGAGTCTGTGGGTTGTCTTTGGGATTCACCTGCCTCCCCAAACACTCTCCCTGCTTCTCCATCTCTCAGTGGCGCTCTCCCCGCTTCTCCATCTCTCAATGACGGCAGCAGCAGGCTCTGAGGTAGGTGCAGACACCAGAGGTTTTGTTTGCACAGGGCCAGGGACACGGCAGATAAGAAGGAAGCAGAAGTCTCGTGGCCTCTTCATATATGATATTTATCATCTAAATCCATATCTGCACAGTAGCAACAAAAATTTGGGGAAGGAGAAAAAGAAATTTCTTCAGTTAATTTGACTTGTCTCCAAGAAGGGAGTCATCAAAAAACAATATATGTCTTCAGGAAGATTGCAGTTTCCTAAACAATCCCGCTCCACGTCCCGTATCTAACGGATCCGTCTTCTTCCTCTTTCCCTGACTTCACTTCCCCATCCCTTCACTGTGGGCCCCACATCCTGCAGGCATGGGGTGGGCTCAGCACCGTTCTCGGTGGGTGAGTGAGTAATCAGAGAATGAGAAGGAATGTGATACTCCTGTCCTGTGGCTTACGTGGTGAATGGGAATCCCTTAATGGGCCAGAGAAGATCGTACAGGGATGCCCCATTTGTGACTCGTAACTCCTCTCCTTCCACCGCTAGACAAGAGGCACAGAGCCTGGTCCTCCACACCTGTTGGATGAAAGAATGAATGATACCACGAGACTCTATAGCTTTGGACTGTCCCCATTCCAAGACTATCAAAAGTTTTAGAACAATCAACTCATTCATTCATTCATTCATTTGTTCAACAATTATCTACTGGTCCCTGGCATTGTCAGGTTCGAATCTGGCTCTGGGACCATCTCTTCCTTCTTGGCCCCATCACCTTCCCTTCCAGAGGCAGAGGCCGTTCTCCATCCCCTTCCTCAGTCCTGGTATTATCCCAGCCAGGGCACTCGAGCCGTGTTTCTTCCTTCCTTCCCTTCCAGGCCTTGGCTGGTGGAGCAGGAGAGCAGCAGGTCTTTGGCAATGGCAGGTGGACCTGCAGCTCTGCCTTGAGGGTGTTCTGGTGTCCTGGCCCAGCATGGCCACCCTCCAAGCCTGTCACCCGGCTCCTGCATAGGAGTCACCTGACCAAGCTGGAGAGTGGCAGCTGCAAGTCTGGCGGAGACAGGATTATGGGGTTCGCTCCCCGTCAGCCCCGGCTGCAGCACACTCCTGGGGTAGCAGGATCACTCGCGTGTTCTTCAAGTGTTGGCATGGATTCGGGTGCCTGGAGGTGGACGGAATTGGGGCTAGAGCTGTGCAGAGCCTCGGCAAAGGAGAAACTCAGACCCTCAAACCCAGGGTCACCCTTTCTTCAAAGCGGGGAGAGGAAAACATAACGAGGATGTGAGTGTCGACTTGGGGTTGGATTTTCCAAGAAGGAGCTGGGCTCATTCCAAGCCAAGAATGTAAAAGGGGGCTGGAAGAGGGCTTTCTCCCTCTTGAGATTGGGAAGCACATGTTCTCCGATTCCAAGGGCAGTGCAGCCGTGCACAGCTCATGCGCTATTCATGAGCCGTCCCACTTCTAGGTCTGAGGGACAGTTATTTATAGCATATCATCCCTTTTACAAAATGACACTACCCAGGCTGCAGGCTGAATTACATTTAAGGCAAGTGTCCTGAACTGGGTGGAAATCCTATTGATGTTTCAGAATATATATAATGTGTGCTTGAAAATGACTATGTATAACTTGTATTTTTGCCCCATTTCTCCACAGTGGAGCAGGTTTTTGACAGCCAGACCCAGGAGTGAGCTATGGCTGCGAATGGAATGGCCTGACATCTATCTGTATCTATTGTAAAGCAGCAGGAAAAACACGTGGAACCTGTCCTGGCGCTGTGGGTGGCTGTGTGATGGGAGGCTGAGGAGGCTTCGTTTTCCTGTTGGTGTAGTGTCTGGATATTTTCTGCATTTCCAGCCTATTCACAGTGATGACAAACCAGGCAAGTCCGGCCAGCCAGTGCAGATCTGCCCGGGCCACTGGCCCCCACCCCCGGGACACAGTCACTCCACTCCGTGCAGGCTCACTTCTGTGCAATGATGGCTATGGCCTCCATCTAGAGGAGGCGGAAGTCAGTGCAGAGCAGGTGACTCAGGCCTCAGAGGGGACCCAGGGACCAGGTGGAAGCAGAGCCAGATTCAGCCAGGTGCGTCTCTGCCCAAGTGATAATTTTTAGGAGGGCGCATTGTGGCAACAAGTGGATTCTGTGCATTCAATACAGATAACGCTTTTTCAGAAAGCACTAAATAGCAACACTTTTTCCGGGCAGACAGCCTTTCACCAAATAGGGAAGTCATACTCAGCTTTTAAAATGGAAAATAGCTATTGCATAATTATCATTTTAATCAGAGAATTCAGGGGAAATGGAAGAGTCCAATCCATATCAATAGCTTTAGAATAGGCTGGAAGGCCAGCCTCTTCTCCGGATCGTTCAATGAGACTGATTTCAAGACACGGGCCGGCCGGGCATCCCTCCCAGAACCCTGCTGCAACCTGTTCACCCTATCTGTGTTCACTGGCATCCTGGCAGCAGCGTGGGTGTGGGGCAGGCATCTGGAGATGGAGTCGGCCAAGTGCATGGCTCCGGGCTCTGCAGATCCGGCAGGAGCCCCTGCTGCAGAGAAGGAGATGTGGGGGAAAAAGCCTGCGCTGGTCTAGAAGTGGAGTCTCGAGCTTAGATTAGGACGTGTGTTGACAGAGGGAATTCCAGTCGCAGTCCCGTTCCCGCCTGACGGTTCTTCCAGCAGCAGGATCTGCGGGAGCGGGACTCCGGCACATTCGGGTCCTCGGTCTCTGCCCTTCCAGGGGCATCCAGGTCTCAGAGCACATGTGCACACGAGTACGGTGGCTCTGTGACACAAGGGGAGGGTCACTCACAGTGGTCCCATGCACGGCGCCAACCACACAGACCCCAGAGGACACGTGGCGCTCTGGGCCTTTGACGAGCACAGCAGCTGGGGCAGGTGTGTGTCCAAGCGGATGACCTGGAGCTGGGCGGCCCTGCCCTGCAGCTGCCGGAATAAGAGGAGTCAAGGGGCAGGCAGGTAATCACCGAGGAGCTCTTCCCAAGAGCAGAGACGTTGCTGTTAGAGTCCAAAGCTGGTCCAGGAAGGGCACAGAGGGAATCGCGTCTCTGCTTGGCCACCCTGCTGTGCCCTTTGTCCCTCTCTTATACAAACATCGTCCATCCCCCCGCGTGTTCAGACTGGACCTGGTGCCCAGGGCCCCTGACCATAAACCCTAAACATGCCTGGGACTCTCCAGCACCCAGTCCGCCACACCTCGCCCCGCTCAACACACCCATCTTCAGTCTTGCACTTTTCTCTCTCTCTCTTTTCAAAATTTTAGATGAAGGGAAAATGGTTTCACTCTATAAACCACCTCTTGTTTAGGGATATGTCAAAAACACAGTTAAAATTCGTTCTCTTCTTTACAGTGAAAATTCCAGAACAGAAGGAACACATCTTTTCCCATTTCAGAGCACGAGGGGGGATGAGGAGAAGTGTCTTCTTTGTCTCAGGAAGCTGCGTCATTAGTTCGGGGTCAGGATAGAAGGGACGGATGAACGCATTTGTGTGTCAGGCTGCAGGGCACTGCACGTGGAGAGAGTCTGCAGGCAGTGAGAGAAAGTCAGTCCATCACACCGATGTGAAAGCTAGGATGGAAGGGGAAGGAAATTACATTTACCGATGTCCTGGCCACAGCCCCACTGCAGCCACGATGGGTGCTGGGGAAAGTCAGGAGGTCTGGGGATGAGAAAGACGCAGTAACTCCTGGTGTGTTCTGTCTGGGGGACCCAAGGATGTCTACGCCATAACTACTCGGTTCTTTCTGGATGTAGCATGGGGCTCACTGGGGTCATACACCCTATAGGATTTTGCAGTTTCAGAGACCTCTGGATTTTATTTGTCTCCTGACCTGCCCGTGTTCATCCAAGTGTTAATCTACCACCATGCCCTGCCTTGCAGTGCCTGAGATGACGGCAGGGCCGCAGCATCCTACGCCCCTGGCGACCCGCCGCACTGGTGTGAAGCCGTCGCACTGTGGGGCAATGGTCACTAGGTGTCGCCATCTTCCTCAGAATGGAAGCCATGTTTCTACTGCACTGTTGACCTAGAACAAAATTCTCTAGACTTCAAGGAAACCATCCTTTCTAATAATAATGAGATGGTAATTAGTAGGGGAAGTAGCATAAAATTATTTCACCATTTAGTGAAACCATGATTCTAAACTACAGAATAAACGGTGTTTTTTAAAGCTCATTCAGTCGGGTGTGAACTGCCTTGCTGGCTGGTGGCGCCTGAAGGTGACCTGGCCTTGTACCCTGCTTGCTTCCTCTCTGTCGTGCACGTGGTCGGGGTTCACGTCTCAGCCCCCGGGCAGACCCCAGCGGACTCCTGAGGGCAGCGTGTGGGCCATGTCCGAAGGGTCCAGAGGAAGATCCCACATGCGTGGAATACAGAGCACAGTCCCTGGGAGAGTGAAGGACACGCAGATGATTGGCAGTGGCCACTTCTCACACGAGCGACCCCATCTCTGTTCTGATGAGAAAACAGGCTTAGAGTGACTGCGTAACTTTTCCACAGCCCAGTTCAAACTCAAAGTGGGTTTCAAAATTTAGGGTTGTCCAGCACTGAGACCTGTGTTCTCTTCTCTGCAGGTGACTTAGAGGGCTCCTGTGCTGGCCTCCCAGGCAGCCTTCTACGAAGGGATGTGGAGAGGAACAGGAAGGATTTCCTTTTTCTGGGAAAAACCAAAAGGCCAGAGGTAGGAATTCAGAGCTAGCTTTCGATTCAGTTCCATTGTGGACGCGGAGAGATTCCACGACGATGACAGAAAGTGAGACTAGGCTTTGCCAAATAGGATATTTTCTGAACCAATCAAGATAGAATGGAAATGAGTTGGGACAAATGACAGTGCAGTGAGAGGAAATGGGGCATCTTCTCGCAGCCCTGCCTCCCTCATCCTTGGGGGAAACATCCGCAGAGGCCGCGCTCCCCTGTGCCTTCCCCAGCCCTGGCTCCATCCAGGTAGTACCATCAGCGGAGGCTGGACTCCCCTGTGCCTTCCCCAGCCCGGCTCCATCCAGGTAGTACCATCAGCGGAGGCCGGGCTCCCCTGTGCCTTCCCCAGCCCTGGCTCCATCCAGGGAGTACCATCAGCAGAGACCCAGCTCCCCTGTGGCCTTCCCCAGCCCTGGCTCCATCCAGGGAGTACCATCCGCAGAGACCGGGCTCCCCTGTGGCCTTCCCCAGTCCTGCCTCCGGGAAGCTCTCTGAGCATTTCCTACAGACCCTGCCCCATGCTCTTCCCGCCCGGTTTCGTGCTTTTCTCCACATGCAGAAATGGTGATTCAGGCCTGGCGCGGTGGCTCATGCCTGTAATCTCAGCACTTTGGGAGGCCGAGGCAGGCGGATCACCTGAGGTCGGGAGTTCGAGACCAGCCTGACCAATGTGGAGAAACCCTGTCTCTGCTAAAATTACACAATTAGCCAGGTGTGGTGGTGCATACCTTTAACCCCAGCTACTTGGGGGGGCTGAGGCAGGAGAATCACTTGAACCCAGGAGGCAGAGGTTGTGTTGAACTGAGATGGCGCCATTGTGCTCCAGCCTGGGCAACAAGAGCGAAACTCCATTTCAAAAAGAAAAACATAAAAAGATGATTTGAAACCGCCTGGAGCAAGGACCAGCCCAGGGAGTCGCTGGCTGCGGTTCTCAGACCAAGGCTCTGCCGCAGACATCTTGTCCCAGGCTGGAAGAGTTGCTACCAAGGCGTGTGGGTGCCATTTGCTGCCAAAGTTCTTACGGAGAACCACAACACATAGCTGTGCCTGCCTCTCGCGCCGGGAGGACGCAGCATCTCTGCACAGGATTGGGGGCTTCTTTCTGTACTTTTATTCTGCAACTGGGCTCTGGCTCCAAGAGGCTCCACGTTTCTAAGAACCACAGCCCAGCATCATTAAAGGAGGCATTATTTTGTGTTTAGTAGAGCACTAAATTGGTGAAATATAGTTGTGATTCTGGTAGTGAATATCCCTGTTGCCACGGCAACGATATTATGTCATGGGAGGCTGTCTCGAGTGCTTCTGGGAGCAGCCAGGTCTCCGTGAGCTCCCCGTTTACTCTAAAGACTCTAGCAGCCCACATGTGTGCACGCGGAATTAAATCGCCCTTGCAGGACCACAGTGCGGGGAGGCACCGGCTCTGTTATTCTGTCAATGCACTGCACAACCACGAACATCCGCATTGACATACAATGGACCGTGAGGCAGCTGCAAAGGACTCATGCACCTCTGTTGCACAAATTTGTCTGTTCATATTCAAAGTACTTTTAAGAGCTCCAAGTTCCGCGAACTCAGCCACTAACCTCAGGCATCTGCACGGGAGACTTGGCACACAGGCTCACACGCATGCACGCACACATGCACATGTAGAAGCACCCATGTACACACACACAAGAGTGCACACATGCGACACACATTCACACACACGTGCAGATGCACACACAGAGATCAGTGTGAGGAAGAGTCAGGGGTTCATGGAACAGCCCCTGCCCTGCAAGCCATGTGTGGCTGTGTAGGGGAAAGAGACGAGACAACACGCTGGTTCCCTTGGAAGAGGAAAGACAGGGAGAGACCTGCAGGTGTTGGGAGTGACACAGCCCAGAGCCACCCTCATCAAGGGATCCTCTCCCTGCTCGATGCATTCCTTTCACCCGACATTCAGTGAACACAAGGGAGACTTAGTGTGAAGGACACCTGGAGTGTGTGTGTCTGTGTGTGAATGTGTGTGTGTCTGTGTAGATGTGTGTTGTGTCTGTGTGAGTGTATGTGGTGTGTCACTGTGTGTTCTATGTGTGGTGTGTGTTTATGTGTCTGTGTGTGTGTAATGTGCATGTGTACTGTGTGTGTGATGTGTCTCTGTGTGTGTGTGTCTTTGTTGTATGTGTATGTGTTGTGTGTTTGTGCATGGTGTGTATGCGTCTGTGTGGTGTGTCTGTGTGTATGTGTCTCTGTGTGTGTGTGAATGGGTGTCTGTGTGTGCATGTGATATGTGTGTGGTGTGTGCAGTGCGTCTGTGTGTACATATGCAGTGTGTGTGGTATGCGTGGTATCAGTGTCTGTGTATGAGTGAAGTGTGTGTCTGTGTGGTGTGTGTGTGATTGTGTGTGTCTGTGTGATTGTGTGTGCATATGTGGTGTGTGTGGTGTGTGAGTGCGTGTGTCTATGTGTTGGGGGTTGTGTGTGGTATATGTGTCTGTGTATGTGTGAGGGTGTGTGTGGGGGGGTGTGTATAAATCTGTGCATCTCTGTGTGAGTCTGTGTATGTGTGTGATGTGTATGAATGTCTGTGTGTGTGTATGAGCATGTGTGCAGTGTGAGTGTGTGGGTCTGTGGGTCTGTGTGTGTGGGGTGTTTATGTGTGGTTCGTGTGTTGTGGATGAGATGGAGAGAGGGAGGCCAAGGCGGGGAGACTAAAGAGGAGGAGGGGACTGGTGGGTCGGTGCTGCCGCACGATTCTAGGGGGAGTGACCTGGGCATGTGGGAGGGGTCCTTTGCCACCTGGACCCCATTGCATGCCCTGAATCTCATTTTTGAACCCAAAGCTCAGAACACTTTCTGGCTGTCTGCCCATCAGTTTCAGCCTTCCCTGAGCAAAGAGCTTCCAGCGGGGGTTCTGCATTCTGAATGGGGTGGGTACGGGTGACTTTCATAGTGAGTTTCAAGTTATCCTCTCGCTGGGAAAACATGCCCCCGGGACCTTCCCACCAGTGCTGGGCGCTCCAGGGGGCTTTCTGCAGGGTCTGGAGTAGGTGGCATCTCACCAACAGGTGTCTCCTGGAAACCTTCTGTGAAGACCTTCACCTGAGGAAGCCAAGTCACCTGCGCTTTCTTCCTCATCGCTGGCTAGGAACATCAGTGAAAAATAAGTGAGTGTGTAAAGCTTTAAAATAGCAAACAAATGAGCCGGGGGTGCTGGCGCTCCTGTAGTCCCAGCTGCTCAGGAGGCTGAGGCAGGGGAATCGCTTGAACCTGGGAGGCAGAGGTTGCAGTGAGATCGCACCACTGCACTCCAGCCTGGCGACAGAGCAAGACTCCATCTCAAAATAAAATAAAATAAAATAAAATAACAATAATAAATAGCAAACAGCAGAGAGCATTATCTTAAGGTTTTAAAAATACATATGTATTATTATGATGTTTAACACAGTCATACTAGGAACACAGGTTACATAATTCTGTGACTTCACAGGTATTCTCGGTCTCTCCTCCCAGTGCCATTATGTGAATCAATAGAATCAATAACCGTGCAAATGATTTTATCCCTGGTGGCCCCAGAGTCTCAAGAAGCTGAAAAAACACCTAAGTTGCCTACAGGTTTACAGTGATTCACAGAGAGAACGGGCGTCTTTGAAAGTTAGTAAGCTAAGAAGGAAATATATGAAAATGAAAGTTAGGAAATTAAATAATTTCTTAAGGTCATAGAGTACACCTGTGTCCACTGATAATATTCTGAATGAAATCAGAAACGTACATCCCAAGTATGGATGTTTTTGTTCACACAATGCCAAACATGTTGATACTTAGACTCACAACACTTTAGCTTCAATGGCTTACACTTCCCTGGCACAACGGGTGCCAGCCATGGGCCCATCCCGAAACACACTCCAGATCTGATGCTGAACGGCACTTTGGGCCCTGGCTACCTACCCCACCTGGGGTGGATTAAATGTGCTATCCCTTGTCGGTTGTGTACATTTTCACCCTTTTTCCTGTGAGACAGTTTTTGGAGTAGGATAAGTTGTGGTCTTTGAAAATGTACAGTATCTTTTCTCACAGGTAAAAGCCAGAGGGTGCTCTGAAACCCCTCTCAGGCTGTAAGGTTGTGGCATCCCCCTTTGATGGACGAGGGGATCCCAGCCCAGGAAGGAGGCCTTCCCAGGAGATCACACAACTCCTCGCCACCCACTCTCTTATTTCCTAAGTGTGAGGTTCTTAGGAGGTCACAAATTGCCTTGAGGATTTAACAAAAGCCTTTTCAAATACACACAGGACAGGGCTCCTGGGTTAATCATCTTTCTTTGTCTAAGAAAGAAAGATCTTTCTAGGTTTTATATTCACACATATTTGTTATGACTTCCTTTTGTGTCCGTAAATCAAAGCTGTTCCCTCTCTTTGTTTTGGGTAGGTCGTTACTCAGAGGGTACTTGGTGGAGTGAGGTGATCATTGGGTTCGTCCTGTTCTTCAGTGGTTTTTACTTAGCGATTACCGGCAATGTCACCATTACTGCAGGGCACAAATTTGTCTATTTCAGCACATTTTCTTAATAGCCTTAATCTGCTGTCAAGTCAATAATGTGTTCCCCAACTTCCGTGATAAAACCTTTCCCTGAAAGAATCCTGAGGGAGTGCTGGTCTCTAAGGATGTAGAGAGACCAGAATGTTTTCTAAACCTTTTTGTCCTCTGTGCTGATGCTCAGAACACGGTCATTCGCAATCACTGAGCTTTGCAAAGCTTTTGCAGGAGCTGACCTAATTCCTATACCTGCTCTTTTGAAGAAGATGGACTTTCGGCTTTGGTAGTGTTGGGTGCTACAGAACCAGCCTCAGATATACCAGGTGTTGCCATGTTCAGCTGGAATGGGCGCGGAAAACCTGTTTACAAACGTGTGCCCCTCCTTGTTTCAGGGGACAGGCGTTCCCATGGGTTGACTGGTTCCTTGAAACCCCAACATTCAGTCTTTAAAGCCACTGTCTGTGCCCAAATGCCTTACTCACTAGTGGCAGCCCACTGGGTGATGGGGCTATGCTCCTCCCTCCTCTCGTGGGCATCGGGACTGGGATTATTAGGATCGGAGCAGGAATTTCTCATCACTCACTGTGTAATGTGAAAACCAAGGGAAAGCCCAGCCCCTTCCAAACCCTGGAGCCCCAAGTCATGTGAGGAAGCTGAGATCTAATCAGAAGGCATTGGTGAGATTGTGTTAGACAGATCGGGTCACCCGATGTACAGGGTGGCCAAGGCAATGATCAAGGCCAAGGAGAAGTTAGGCACTAAAGATCGCAGCACCGGGATTGCCAGGAGCAGGATGCCCTCTGTCTACCTGGAGTTGATGCTTAAATGGGGGAAGCTGGGGCCTGGCCCCAGGGTTGGCGAGCATGAGAGGGTCAGCCCTGACTTGAGAATTGTGGAGACTCGAGAGGGACTTGGGACATCAGCAAGCCCCGTGCAGCATGGGTGAGCAGCTTTCTAATTTGCTGGGGCCCTTCTTGTTGCCATGAACAGGAGTCCAGGAGTGACAGCATATGGTGTCCCAAGGAGCCTGGTAAATAAATGTGCACTGGCTTCCTGGGAGTGAGTTACGAGGAAACGCTAAGGGCACGAGGAGAAGGTGGCTGGATGTCCTCAGCCCCTGGTCCTGGGCTCTGACAGCTCCTCAGCATAATGAGTGCAAATGAAGGGCCTGGCATAGTGACTTGGCTGATTGGCTTTCTTCTATTCTCATTGCTAAATTAGTATTGCCATTAACGTTTGCCAATATTTCAACCTCGGTGGACTGGCATCTAACAGTCTTGAGCTTGCAGAGGCCATTTCTGTGCTGGAGTTTTGGTTCTCGAGGTGCGTTCATTCATAAAAGCTGTCATTCCCCAGAAAGCAAGCACTGAGAGTTGCTATTTCCTTGAGGGTCCATTTTATTTAGGTCCTAGAAATTTACGTGATATTGGATGAAGAGATTCAAATAAAGAGTTTGTGAAGGAGTTGGGAATGTACAACCCCTTCCTTCTGAAGACATTTATAAACCTACTGGAGGGGAAGCTGGTCTATGGACAGCCCAGTGCTATACAGTGGGGGAGTGAGAGACAGCAAAGCCGTCTCCCTCCTCTGTTGGAGGTTTTACCTTCAGAGGAGGGGCCCACATATTAAAGCCCTAAGACAAGAGAAATTAGGAGTGGCAATGTAATACTGTAAAGTATAATCAGAGCGTGATGGAAATAGATAATAGCTTCGTTATTTTTAATGAATTCATTGATTTAAGAATATAGAAAGCTTCCTGCACGACCAGCTGAGTCTCCATGCACAGAGAACAGACCCCAAACGATACCAGTGCTTTCTGAGCAGTTGCAGGGATGTTCTCTAATGCGTCTCTAACTCACTTAATCTTGATTTGACCTTTCAAATGTAAAAGAGAGTTTTATTGTTCATCTGGATGTCCAGTAAATTCAATAAATAAAGTTCAGAAGACCAGTTCCTAGATGAGAAATAATAGAAGCTGATGACCTTTTTTTTGGCCCCAGCCATGGTGACGACACAGGACTGGGCCGGTGGGGTCGGGGGGGGGATGCTTCTGGCTTTGGCTGTCCCCAACGCCGTTGGGTCTGGATGAGCCCCAGGTAGTTGAATGATGGACAATTGCTTTTATAAAGTGACAGTTTACTCCTCAGATCACTGTTATTAAAATTAACACTGGATAGGGCTCTCAAGAAAGTTAAAAGCCTTTGTTTGTTCTGGTCTCCGTTCTCAGTGACCTAAATGTAATACTGTTCATGTCAATCTCCATGTACTTTGCCCAGTCATAGAAGATGCAAAACGTACCAAATTGTTTTTCTTCTGACCCTGATCAAAAGCGGGAGCACAGTAGTCAACAGTTTAGAAAAGTGCTCTCCCGTGCATGCCTGTGTCCCACAGAGTTCTGTGATTTGGCAGGCAGGCCGTGTGAGTGGGCCCCTCTTCTCACTGAAAGAGATTCTTGGTCCTCAAAGGTGAGGTCCATGGCTCCAGCCTCGCCTCACCTCCCCTGGCCTCTATGTCGACTTTCCTTTACGGATGGAGAAGCGCTTCCCGGAGTCAGGGTCTTCGCAGGCAGTAAGGCTCGTGAGAGCCTCAGTGCAAGACTAGATCTCTCCACACGCTGATGTGGTTTTTCCGAAGTAAAGTAAGGACTAATTTCCAAACTTCATGCAAGCAAGGCAAAGATTTGCCAATGACGGTGCCAGTGAAATTGCGGGATGGTCAACGTCAGATAGGACGGACATGGGGGCCGGGAAAAGCCAGGCAGACACTAGCTGTCTCGGGACTCATGTTGTCTGGATTCTAAAGTCTTATTTTTCAGCTTTGCTTGGTTTGAAACAGTTCATTTCTACCAAACCTTTCCAGGGAGTCTAGCAACCAACTGACCACCTCAATAAAGATCCATTCCTGGGTGAATAGCAATTCAATGATGGGTTGAGCTTCTGAAGTTAACCAAAGCTTTCATTTCCGTCCCTTCTCCGCATGAACTAAGTATTCCTGGTCCAGTCAAGATTATACCAGACCTTCATGTCAGGGGCCCGGGACCTTCTTGCTGGCTAACAGGCCATAGTAGCTGCAGCGTTGTCATCTTGAGCAGTGTTTTTCAAATTCTGGATTAGGGCGCATTCGGCTCATGAAATTAATGTACTGACCCTCTGTAAGCAAGCACTGAGCAAGAAGAAAGAAGGAAGGAACTGGAAGAGAAAATATTTCAATGCAAAGCACATAGTGATGCACGGTCTCCTAAACTCTTCTGTGTGTGTATGGGCTCGATCATGGTGTAAAAATCTATAAAAGGGTATCACAGCCACTACTGTACTGTGATATATTCTAAGCAACATATACAGAGGCTCCCACATCAGGACTTTTTTCCTGTAAAAATAGGAAGAGGCCAGTTGTGGTGGCTCACACCTGTAATCAGAGCACTTTGGGAGGCTGAGGCGGTTGGATCACCTGATCTCAGCAGTTTGAGACCACCCAGGGTAACATGATGAAATCCCGTCTCTACTAAAAATACAAAAAAATTAACCGGGTGTGGTGGCACACACCTGTAGTCCCAGCTACTTGGGAGGCTGAGGCAGGAAGGTTGCTTGAGCCCCAGAGGCAAAGGTTGCAGCAAACCGAGCTCACACCACTGCACTCCAGTTTGCACTACAGAGTGAGACTCTGACTCGAAGAAGAAGAAGAAGAAGAAGAAGAAGAAGAAGAAGAAGAAGAAGAAATTGAGTCACAGATTTTGCAAAAAAAAATAGAAAATATTTATTAAGATTTATATTTATTTGAGTCACCTTTTAAAATGTCAAGTGGGAAAGTGGGATTTTTTCCCATTAGATACGTTCCTTCCTTCCTCCCATTCCTCCCTCTCTCCCTCCTTCCCGTTCTTTCTTCCTTCCTTTTCTGTATTTTAAAAAATATTTTTAATATGAGTAGTGTTTTTAGTAGCAAAACAGAGCCAACATTTGTATCTGTCCGGTAAGCATTTTCCTAGCAGGAAACATGCAGGCCTGTGCCATTTCCATTCTTAAAAAGATGGAATGAATAATACAGAGGCGAGAAGGGAGTCAGGCATGGGAGAAAGTGAATATCAGATTCAATTTCCTCTGTTAGGTTTCATGCCTCTAAGCTGCTGCATCGGTGAATGAAGACCTTTTAGCTTTTCACTGCTTTCCCTTTACTAGGTTAAATTGTATTTTTCCAGTATTTCACCCCAATCATGTGCTGTAAATCTATTCTTACTTTACAAAAGAACCCATTTCACAATATATTTGCTTGACACAAGCCTGGGATTAGGCAGTTTGCAAAGATTTGTTCTCCCTGATTTTTTTTTCCCCCTGTGAGGAAGTAGCAGTCTGGAGAGTAGTTAATGGAGTCCGTGACTCAGCTCACTTTGCTGTGGTTTCTGGTCTGTAATCAGCAAGGGTGTCTGGTCATTTTCATAGAAACCAAGGAGAGTCCTGGAAGAAATGATGAGGTAGGTGTGGTCCTCCAGCTCCGAGATGCTCTAGCCCAAATTTCAGTTTAAGATTATTGTGCTTTCACAGTTGCTCAGATAAAAACAGTTTTCACTTCCTACAGACTCAGTGTTTAAAAATTAAGCTTCAGCAAGAGGAATAAATGTTTTCTTTTGAAAACATTTCAAAAGAAATGTTGAACAATTCTCTAGTTCAACTTTTTTTCTCTCTCTGTATAGAAAAACCCTGGAGCAAAATACGTTACCAAAAAAGAACAAAATAAGGCTTGTGATTGCAATTCCGAAATTTTAAAAGGACACTGTTTCATAGGGAATAAATGAGAAGCGGGTAATGACTGTTTATTTGAATGATTCAATGCAAATTCCCTGGAACAGTAAATCTGGCTCCGTTTGTTTAAAGTAGAACATGTTTGACCTGAAACTTCTTGGAAATACAAATATTTTGTAAGGTGAGATCCAATTTAATAGATTTCTCTTTCATTAATTTTATTCATATAGAAACCAGAGAGTATTGTGACATTCAAAAATCAAGTAATTTGATATTAAAACTGCAGTAATATAAATGTAAAAACAAGCAGTTCTGAGAGGCAAAGTAGCACTTGGTTTCCTAAGCCTGTAAAACTACTTGCATTAGCTGGCTAGAGTTAATTTTCTAAAACTACACAGTGATGTTTAGTTGCTAGTTAAATGGTTTTTATAGAAATCTAGTTAGAAAGTGCAATGAGTTGTGTCTCTTCATTGCTATTTTTAGTTAAGAGCTTCTTCCAAGGGCCAGTCTGCACCAGCTGTAACTACTGGAGCTAGTAGGGTGATCGATAGCAATTGAATGATTAGTTGAGCCTCTGACGTTACTCAAGCAACTATTTTAACATCACAGATTTAAGAATATTTCTTGCTGCAAACATTTGATCACAGGAGTCCATAGCTGAATGGGTGCGAGGCTAGGAGTCTTTTGGATATAGTAACCACCTTACTGTCAATCATTTTTTGCTATTTATATAGTTACACATGGAACATAGCCATGTAGAAAATGAATATTCAGTGCTCACAGTGAAGAGGAAAGTCCAATCATGCTTTGTGATTTAGACACTTTACTGTCATCATCATTTTTGCAAAGGGTTTTCTATCCCATCTTTGGCTGGAGCCTGGTGTGCCCCCCGGGGTGACGGACTTGTCCACAAATCTCTGGTCTTACTCATTTTCCTCTCATGGCTGAAGCCTCAAACATCACATGTGGATGCAAAAGACACAAGGAAGACAGTATCGACCAGCATTTGTGAACATATGTGTCCAGGAAATAATAATCGCAGAACTTCGTATTAAGTCAGTACTTTCCACAGAGCTGCAAAATTTACTGTTTTTGCCTTGTTTGAGCCTCAGAAAAATCCTAGAAGAGCAGGCAGACACTACCATTTATAAATGAGGAAATGAGCTGGACACAGTGGCTCACTCCTGTGATCCCAGCACTTTGGGAGGCCGAGAAAGTGGATCACCTGAGGTCAGGAGTCTGAGACCAGCCTGGCCAACACGGCGAAACCCCATCTCTACTAAAAATACAAAAATTAGCTGGCATGTTGGTGCATGCCTGTAGTCCCAGCTACTTGGGAGGCTGAGGCAGGAGAATCAGTTGAACCTGGGAGCTGGAGGTTGCAGTGACCTGAGATTGTGCTACTGCACTCCAGCCTGGACGACGAGAGTGAAACTCCGTCTCGATAATAATTATAATAATAAAAAATAAAAAATAAATGAGGAAACGGTTGCTCAGCACTGTCGGGGCATGGCCAAGAGCACAGCGAAATGGAGCTAGGCTTGTTTGGAGGTTTCTGGTGATAAGTCCCAGCTCTTGTACCACCCTACAGGACCCCAGTTTTTCTGAACGGTATAAATGATCTCACAATCAGGAAGCAGAACACCGTAGTTCAGCTGAGCAACCAGAGGGGAGGCCCAGTTTGCTGTCACTCTCTTAGCCCTCTGGTTCTGGCCCTTGTGAGTGAATGTAAATAGGAAGAATGTGAAAGGAAAACAAGCCTAATATCCCATAACAGTTCCCCATCCAAGCACCCTTTCTCTTCAAAGCTCCTAAAGCTTCGACAACCACTTGGTGCTCACGAGCTGCGCTCTCATCTCCTTAGAAGGCACGGTTTTTGGGTCTTCTCTCTCTTATTCCTCACAATGAGTCCTCCTTCCAGAACCTCCTCTGAGATTTGGCTGTGGTCTCCCACACCCTGTCAGGCAGCACCTGCAGGTTTTTGTGGTTCTCGTTTCCAACCCTCAAACCATGAGAGATATGGAGGCTCTTCGAAATGATGGTGACACTGCTCTCCTGGGGAGGGCTGTCCATGGATGGTCCTTTCCCAACTCTGCTTAATCTGAAGCAGGAGGGTCTGGCTGAGAGCTGAGATGAACCTCAATCTGGTTCTGCCGGATACAAAATCAACTGAGAAATGATGCCACCAACCAAAATAGTTTCTAAAGTTTGGGAATGTGAACTTTCCCCCCTTATTTTACAGATTTTCAGATAATTGAGTCTGGTCCTTCTGTCCACGGGCCATCAGCACCTGCAGTTCACACTCCACTTACCAGGGACAGAGGCATCTGCAGCGCAGCTTAGGGCGCACTGTAGGAACAGCCTAGACTCCCGCATTCGCAGTGCAGCGCCCTCTGCAGGAACAGCGCAGATTCCTGCCATCTGCAGCTTAGCACCCCCTGCAGGAACAGCACAGATTCCCACATTCGCAGTGCAGCGCCCACTGCAGGAACAGCACAGATTCCCGCATCTGCAGCTCAGCGCCCACTGCAGGAACAGCACAGATTCCCACATTCGCAGTGCAGCGCCCACTGCAGGAACAGCGCAGATTCCCGCATCTGCAGCTCAGCGCCCACTGCAGGAACAGCACAGATTCCCACATTCGCAGTGCAGCGCCCACTGCAGGAACAGCGCAGATTCCCGCATCTGCAGCTTAGCACCCACTGTAGGAACAGCACAGATTCCCACATTCGTAGTGCAGCGCCCACTGCAGGAACAGCACAGATTCCCACATTCGCAGTGCAGCGCCCACTGCAGGAACAGCACAGATTCCCGCATCTGCAGCTCAGTGCCCACTGCAGGAACAGCACAGATTCCCACATTCGCAGTGCAGCGCCCACTGCAGGAACAGCGCAGATTCCCGCATCTGCAGCTTAGCACCCACTGTAGGAACAGCACAGATTCCCACATTCGCAGTGCAGCGCCCACTGCAGGAACAGCACAGATTCCCACATTCGCAGTGCAGCGCCCACTGCAGGAACAGCGCAGATTCCCGCATCTGCAGCTCAGTGCCCACTGCAGGAACAGCACAGATTCCCGCATCTGCAGCTCAGTGCCCACTGTAGGAACAGCACAGATTCCCACATTCGCAGTGCAGCACCCACTGCAGGAACAGTACAGATTCCCGCATCTGCAGCTCAGCGCCCACTGTAGGAACAGCGCAGATTCCCGCATCTGCAGCAGGGCACCCACTGCAGGAACAGCGTAGATTCCCGAGCGCCGCCCAGCATGTGCATCTCCGCTTCACGGAAATCACCTGCCACAAGGCTGGATTTGCCAACGGTTTGTGTTTCTCAGTTCCACTTGGGAATTAGATCACATCTTCAATAATAATAGTTAAATCTCTGTTTCGTTGAACTTTAAGTTGTTATAAACTCTGAAATTCTATTTTTATAGATATCTACAAAAGCTCACAAAATGTATCCCTTCAAATCCCTACATGTTAGGTCTCCTGAGCAAACAAACTAAATTGATAGTAATGAACTACCAGAGTTTAAATCTTATGTTTCTTCTAAGTAATGAACACCTGTTTGTCAGCCTGTATTTTCACTTTTGTCTATACTTGTGTGCAGTGTATTTAAAGAAAGAAATATGCAAAATAGTGAAAGACATATAAAAAAGAGTATCTATCACCAACCTTCCCCCTTCCTGTCTTGTATATTGGAACTCTCCATCTATGTAGCCCAGTTACATCTCTTCATTACTCTGGTTTAGTGTTACTCACTTTTACAATATAGTTGTTTGCAAAGTCTGAAAATTATTTTGAAAAATGCAATTTTTAAAATGTGTACGATTCTATTTGTGCTAAATAAATTTAGATCTTTCATATATTCAACATTATTGTTGGAATTCTGTCCTCAAAATCTTCCTTCAAAAATAGTTTTTCTGTGCATTTCCACTGTAAGTACCCTCACCTCTCCTCAGGCTGAGCTCAGTCATTCTGCACTTGGAAATCTTAGCCGATAGATTAAGAGAGGTTTAACCAAAATGTACATATGACTGAAGAAATATTTCTCGTCACTGTAAGAATGTTGATCAACCTTTATTCAAAATAGTCGGGTCTAAAATAGTGAACCTAAGGTAACGATGCTTTTACATGCACCGTGATCTTTCAGCCAAAAAATATTTTCACATGAATGACAACTTGTTTAACAATACCTGTGGTGTATTCTTTTCTTTTAAAGTCATTTTAAGGAGAGTTTCTGATCTGGTTTCATATTTGTATCAGTTGATAATTTGGGAAAATCGCTTTAACATTTGGGATTCACCTGATATGGAAAACTTGTAACGTCTCATTGAAGAGTTGCTTGTCTCTTTTCTTATGAACACATAGCATCATGCTGTAGAGTGAGAGTGAATGGTAGGGGTAAATCCACCCCTCCACTCATCTGCCCACTCATCCACACATCTACCCAGCCATCCACCTATCCATCTATCAATCCATCCACCCATCTACCCACTTATCCAACCATCCATCTATTCCCCAATCCACCCCTCCACTAATCCACCCATGCATCCACACATCTACTCACCCATCCACCTATCCATCTATCAGTCCATCCACCCATCTACCCACCTATCCAACCATCCATCTATTCCTCCATCTGCCCCTCCACCCATCTACCTACTCATCCACACACACATCCACCCACCCACCCATCCGTCTGTCTGTCCATCATCTTCCTATTTATTAATCTACCCATGCACCCAGCTTTTCAACTTTTTTCAACACTACAGAGGATTTTACTTCTTTATTTTTTCATTTAAAAATATAACCTAAAAGAGAAGCAGCAGAGAAGTGCTGAAGGTTAGAGAGCTAGAATCAGAATCAAGGTCTCTGAGCACAATCAGCCCGTTTTTCATCAAGTCTAATAAAATAATTTGAGTACTTCTGCTTTTCTGAAACAAACAAAAATTTGATTGTCAACAAGCTACATGTTGATAATAAAGTTCATAAATCCTCTTCCACATTAAAAGGACACAATTTGAAATGGAGACATAATGGTCAGCTCGTAGCTATCAATATCCAGAAGATTTATTTCCAAGACCCCAAAAGAGTAGCTCCCTTTGGCTGTTCCAGACACAGATGTTGATCATCATACAGCCTGCCTGCTCATTGCTGGTTACACAGAACAATCTCTTCTGCTGTTTTTAGAATCTTGAGCTACTTCTGTTATTTTTTAAAAGAGTCAACAGCTATTTCATAATTTTGTGCTTTAGGAACAATTTTCATTATATTTTACTCTCACTGACTTTTAAAAAATGATTTTGAAATATTCCAGTCTGCCTATGAGCTGGCATCAAGAGTCAGCAAAGTCACAGACCTCCCGCACTGTGAGGTCAGACTAATGCTGTGTGTAATTAACCAAGGGACACAAAATATTTACGAAAGAGACCTGACTTTGCAGACAGGCCCAGATGCAGTCTACTTCCATCCAGCTTCTGGTGGTCACGAAGTTTAGAGCAGAGACATGCAAAATTGCTCTTCCCTCATCTGTGAGATGCGGGTCTGAACCAAATCTAAGCTCAATGTTTATGGCAAAAATGACCTGGGGCCAGGTGCAGGGTCTCTTGCCTGTAATCCCAGCACTTTGGGAGGCCAAGGCAGGTGGATCACCTGAGGTCCAGAGTTCACGACCAGCCTGACCAACACAGTAAAACCCCATCTCTACTAAAAATACTAAAATTAGCTGGGCATTATGATGGGCACCTGTAGTCCCAGCTACTCAGGAGGCTGAGGCAGGAGAATCACTTGAACTCTGGAGGCAGAGGTTGCAGTGAGTTGAGATGGTACCACTGCACTCCAGACTGGGTGACAGAGTGAGACCCTGTCTCAAAAAAAGAAAAAGAAAAAAATCCCTAGATGTGCAGACCTTACTGAACCATTCAGGAAACAAAGACACAACGCATTTGCTTGTATTTAGAGGAAAGCTTATAAACTTTTTTTTTTTTTTGAGACGGAGTCTCGCTCTGTCGCCCAGGCTGAAGTGCAGTGGTGCGAGCTCGGCTCACTGCAAGCTCCGCCTCCCGGGTTTACGCCATTCTCCTGCCTCAGCCTCCCGAGTAGCTGGGATTACAGGTGCCCGCCATCTCGCCCGGCTAGTTTTTTGTATTTTTAAATAGAGATGGGGTTTCACCGTGTAGGCCAGGATGGTCTCGATCTCCTGACCTCGTGATCCACCCGTCTTGGCTTCCTAAAGTGCTGGGATTACAGGCTTGAGCCACCTTGCCTGGCCTTCTGTTTTCTTAAGCTGAGACTTGGGTAGGAACACAGAGGGAGGGAGCTGAGTCGACAGCCAGGAGAGTCTGAGTCTACTGCTTGCGGCTTTCCAGAGTCCCAGGGAACTGTTTCCTCCAACTTGGCCTCTGGCTTGGAGTTGAGGTCCTTTTCCATGAGATATCCTGAGGAGTAAACCCATTCCTTCAACCTGAAGTGCCTCCCCTTGCTATTAAAGTAGACTCACGTACATTGCAGTTTACAGCATTTTGTAGGTTTTATTTTAAAGCCCAGTTGACAACGGTTTTATGAATTAAAACAGATGTGACTATAGAATTTTGGTCCTAAACATGTACTGTTAATCCTCCCAGGCTGATACAGCTGTGTCTGTAGAGAGCCATCCCTGGTCTAGCCCTCACTTGGAGTGACTTGGTTTTATATAGTCCATAGTCTCAGATTTAATTAAGCTTACATTTCGAATGAATAGACGTACATTTAATATACACACATCCGTGTCTTTAATGTTCAGATGTGGACCGGGTGTGGTGGCTCACACCTGTAATCTCAGCACTTTGGGAGACCAAGGTGGGCAGATTGCTTGAGTCTAGGAGTTTGAGAACAACCTGGGCAATGTAGCAAAAACCCTATCTCTACCAAAAATACAAAAAAATCACCTGAGCCAGCGAGGTTGAGGCTGCAGTGAGCTGAGATCACACCACTGCACTCCAGCCTGAGCGACCAGAGCACAACCCCATCTCATTAAAAGCAAAACAAAACAGAAAACACACAACCCTCCCCCCAAATCCACAATGTTCAGATTTGATGGAACACACATGCGTACAGGACATATGAGAAACCTCCAAGCTGTGTGGAAGTCAACATGTACACTGAGAAACTTTCAAACCAAAGAGGGCAAAGCAAGGGAGGCTGCAGCCTGTGGAGAGACCAAGCTAGGACTGCCAGGCTGCGGGGGCCTTGGAGGCACTTGGGAAGGGTGGGTTTCCTGAGCTTGCTCTCCAGAAAAGCTTTCCTGCCATCCCAGGTGAAGCAAATCTCTCAAACAGGATGGCCTCAGGGTGAGCAGAGCCACTGGGCCACAGGGGATCTTTCCCGGAAGGCTGGGGGAACCCACAGCCTCCTCAGGGGCACAATGCGAGTCCCTTCTTTGAAAAGATCCCAATGATTTGGTGTTTATGTCTGATCTCTTTAGAAGCTCTTGCAGCAAAGACTATTTTATTAAACAAACTTTTAATGCTCTTTTCAAATCCCAGGTTATTCCTTTAGTCTTATGTCGTGTGTGTGTAAGGAGTATCTAACTTTTCTCCTCTTCTTCATTTTCTCTTTTATTCCATAACATTCTCTTTTTGCAAAGCAGTTTATGTATTTCCCTATGCTTTCTGATGATTTTGGGAGGAAGATGAAAATATCCTCCATCAGAATCCAAAAGAGAAGAGGGAGGAGGAGAAGGCTCAGCTGTGGACACTCAGGTCCCCCCAGGGCTGAAGAGAGCTCTCGTTTCTGGTCTTCCTCATTCCCCGATTTTTCTAGGCTTCTTGTTACTACGGTTACTCCTTTTCTGGTGGCATGAGATGTTGGAGACCATTTTGGTGTCTATTTTGTCCCATTTTTTATCTTCATGAAGGATGGGTAAAGAAATACTGTTCTGAACTCAACAAAACCTTCTTGGGATCAGGGCTCCACTCTCAGACTTGGAATTCTGTGATGTGAACCCTTCCTGAGAGGCGTTGAAATGTGTCCTTTTACATTGTCTTCTGGGAAGAGACGTAGGAGGGACGGGAGAGGCTATGGGCAGCATGGCTTTTGCCAGAATAATGTTAACATTGAATGTGCACAGGAAGAGACCAGCACGAGTGAAACTGTGACACAGCTGTCTACTTTCCGGCTGTCGGTGAGGTAAAAATGCACCTTCCCGCAGGAGCCCCTCCCTGGCGCGGCCTGGACTCATGTCCCACGCGACGTCCTTCATGGAGGAGGAGCTGAAGTCTGTGCGCCGGTGGCTTTCGTCCTTGTTTATAGGTCTTTTTATTTATTTATTTATTTATTTATTTATTTATTTATTTATTTGAGACGGAGTCTTGCTCTGTCGCCCAGGCTGGAGTGCAGCGGCAGGATCTCAGCTCACTGCAAGCTCCGTCTCCCGGGTTTATGCCATTCTCCTGCCTCAGCCTCCTGAGTAGCTGGGACTACAGGCGCCGCCACCTCGCCCGGCTAGTTTTTTGTATTTTTTAGTAGAGATGGGGTTTCACCGTGTTCGCCAGGATGGTCTCGATCTCCTGACCTCGTGATCTGCCCGTCTCGGCCTCCCAAAGTGCTGGGATTACAGGCTTGAGCCACCGCGCCCGGCCTTATAGGTCTTAATCCCTTCTGCATGTGCACACTGTTCAAGGAAAGGATGTGTTGCCTCCACAACCACGGTTTTCTCATTCAACACCTATCCCAGGACACACCAAGGGAAGGACAGTGCCGAGACCCAGGCAGGCTGGTGAGAGCAGTGCAGACACATTTCCAGGCGGAGGGTTTGCAGCCTGCTCTAACTTAATGTTCCTGCTCCCACACTCCACTCCGGGTCTGAAATGCATTTCAAGGAGAACAAGTAAAACTTGTCCTCTTAGAGTTCAAAAGAAGTTTCTTGGAGACAACTGAGGCCGATCAGCTTATTTTTTAGGTAAGAACAGCAGAACAGAGAGGCCGAGGGATTCAGGAGGTTTGCGGAGCGGATCGGTAAGGGTGAGCCCTGAACCTGTCATAGCTCGGTTCCATAGTCCACAGCCTCTTTACCTATTGCAAGTGTCCAGAAAAACCCCTGTTAGAGGACCAGAGGCTCCAGAAGGAAGGCTGCTCAGCCGCGGTTACCAGTCCTGTTATAAGTTATGTGTCTTGAGTGGACCATAAATTTGCACTAAAAAGACTCTCTTTCCTGTACAATCCATGCTTAGCCCTAACTAGCTGCAAAATTCATTCATACCCACTTTGTGTGTCACTCAATTAAAATATTCAGCAACTCCACAGGACTCGTGGGCTGCCAGAAAAATGCAGCCACCCAATGGGCTGGGCCTAAAGATGTACATGTTTCTCCCAGTGATAGCAGCTCCTGGGAAGGAATTTGAGGGGAAACCGGTGGCATCTGGTTCTGAGCATCCACATATATGCTGGGGGAGTTCTCAGCGTCCAGGCATTTCTGGCATCGCAGGGCACAACATCCTTCAGCTTATTAGAGTCTCCCAGCGAGAAATAACACCAACTGTGCAGAGGAGCAGCAGGCACTGGCATCCTCATTGGGCTATAGTCCTCCCTCTGTCCCTTTCACTGGTGTGGTCCTCCCAACTTCTATTTTAGCTCCTAACTTCTGTAAGCTAGCTCTTCCTGTCTAGTCATTAACGGAGATTCACCCCAAGTTTCCTGGCCACGTTTGCTTTCAGCGATTGTGTTTTTAAAAATCTAACTATAGGCCGGGTGCGGTGGCTCACGCCTGTAATCCCAGCACTTTGGGAGGCCGAGGTGTGTGGATCACGAGGTCAGGAGACTGAGACCATCCTGGCTAACACGGTGAAACCCCGTCTCTACTAAAAAGTACAAAAAATTAGCCAGGTGTGGTGGCGGGCGCCTGTAGTCCCAACTACTCGGGAGACTGAGGCAGGAGAACGGTGTGAACCCGGGAGACGGAGCTTGCAGTGAGCCGAGGTCTCACCACTGCACTCCAGCCTGGGTGACAGAGCCAGACTCTATCTCAAAAAAAAAAAAAAAAAAAAATCTAACTAGAGAGGTCTTCCTAGAAAATGGAAAATGACAAGAGAGTGTGCTTCATCCTGGTGTGAAGTCCCTGGGATTTTAATGGGGTTCTGGAGACCCCATGCTATTGAGTGCCAGCTAAATGGCTGTGCTCTGAGCCAAGACAAAATGGACGGACTGGATCCCAAGCTAGTAGCTGCATTAGGAAGAGGCTCAAATAACATCTGTCCTTCACTGACTGCCTGCACAATGATGTTATTTTTAGGAACCAGGTGTCAGAAATCACGGGGAATTCTTTTTATTTATTTATTTTTTTGAGACGGAGTCTCGCTCTGTTGCCCAGGCTGGAGTGCAGTGGCCGGATCTCAGCTCACTGCAAGCTCCGCCTCCCGGGTTCACGCCATTCTCCTGCCTCCGCCTCCCGAGTAGCTGGGACTACAGGCGCCCGCCACCTCTCCCGGCTAGTTTTTTGTATTTTTTTAAGTAGAGGCGGGGTTTCACCGTGTTAGCCAGGATGGTCTCGATCTCCTGACCTCGTGATCTGCCCGTGTCAGCATCCCAAAGTGCTGGGATTACAGGCTTGATCCACTGCGCCTGGCCTAGGGAATTCTTACAGAAGCTGCAGGCCTGTCCCCTCTCACCCCAGCCCTGGGGACGCACAGAGCGGGGAAGCAGGAAGCATTTCCACCTGGGTCTTTGCTTCACTCTTCTGTATCTTCCCAGGCCAACGGACAGAGAAGAGACAGAAACACACATCTGCCACAATACCTGATGCTTCACCTACGTTCTCACCTACTCGTCTCAACCCTGCTGCAAAGCAAGTATTGTATCTTAAACAACAGGTCAAGCTTCGTGGTCACAGAGCCAGCTGGGCACAATTGATGCCACCAAGAATGGCAGTCACATGTGATCAGAAACTGAGGAACAGCTAGTGACAAGGTGTTTCAGAGAGAGGACGTACAGTGTGCGCTTTATCGTCTTTTATTTCTTGGAACAAAGGCCTGACTTAGTGCACCTTCTGTGGGGTAGAGCTGAGGAGCTGCCCAGCCACTCCCAGGCCACATCTACTCTGAGGCAATGCAACACTGTCCTCTCTGCTTTCCTTTGTTTTATTTTATTTTTAATTTTTTCATTTTTTAAAATAGCTTTTATTTTAGGTTCAGGGGTACACGTGCAGGTTTGTTATATAGGTAAACTTATGTCACAGGAGTTTGGTATGCAGATTACGTCATCACCCGGGTACTAAGCATAGTACCTGCTAGTTATTTTTTCTAATCCTCTTCCCCCTCATCCTCCTCCCTCAAGTGGGCCCCAGTGTGTATTGTTCCCCTCTTTGTGCCCATTGCTTCTCGTTATTTAGCTCCCTCTTATAAGTGAGAACATGTGGTATTTGATTTTCTGTTCCTGTGTTAGTTTGCTAAGGATAGTGACCTCCAGCTCCATCCATGTTCCTGCAAAGGATGTGATCTCATTCTTTTTTATGGTTGCATAGTATTCCATGGTGTATATGTACCACATTTTCTCTCTCTCTTTCTTTTTTTGAGGGTTAACATGGTATATTTTAAGTTATGTGTATTTTAACACAATATAATTTTTTTGAAATTTCATAAAGAAAATGCAACCCATATTTTAGTTTCTGGGTCTGAAACCTATTTCTTTTTAAAAAAATTATTATTATACTTTAAGTTCTGGGGTATATGTGCAAAATGTGCAGGTTTGTTATAGAGATATTCACATGCCATATGTACCACATTTTCTGTATCCAGTTACTGTTGATGGGCATCTTGGTGGATTCCATATCTTTGCTATTGTGAGCAGTGTGGATAGAGGTGTTCCTGGCATCATGCTCAGTGCCTGTTCACATCATTTCATTAAATCCTCACAACCATTCTCTAAGCCAACAACTGCTCACTGCTCTCTTGCGATGGGGAAGCTGCAGCCCAGTGAAGCTGAGCATTATGAACAGACCACCTTGATGGTGAGGCGGCAGCTGGGGGTGGGCACAGCCAGCCCACGCAGGGCCTGTCATGGCTCCTAAGGTCACTGTATAATTATGACAAGCACAGAAAGATATGAGGAAGGAAGCCAAATTCGCCCATCGCCCCCAACCCGGAAGTGGCTGCTCTTCTCTGAGGCTGGAGCTTTTCTGCTTTGGGCGTTTCCTGTTGTCATTATATAGGAATGTGCACCTGTGTATTAGTATACTGCGGTCCCTACAATTCTTGATGCAGAGCATGATGTCCTGGTTTTCCGCTCGATGTTAAATCATGAGGGTTTTCCCATGTTGTTAACCAGGTAATATCACTAGACCCATTTTCTGTCTAAGACAGCCGCATCTCGGAGAGGTCCAATGCTGGTCTGTGGCAGAGATGTAACAAAGCCAGAATCTCAGCCCAGGTGTGCTGACTCCTAAGTCTCTGCCTTTCCTCCCATATTAGGTTTTCAACAGCGTCATCAGTTCTTGGGAGGGGGGAAGAGAGAGCATGTCCCTTTTAGGTCCTTCCAGAAAGACCTGAGTGGCGCTATCATGCTTGGGCAATGTGTTTCTTTTAACACTTCCTTGCTGTGCCCTGTAAACCTTGAGTGTGTTTTTGGAGATGATCCTTTAGAGATCCTGTCTCTAAAAAAGAGAGAGAAATGAAAAATCCGAGTTCATAATGCTGTATTAAAGATAAAATCATGAGGTGCTATACAGGTGTGTAACAAGTTCTAATCTGTACTGGGGTGTCTGAGAAAATGCCATTTAAACAGACACCTGGAGGGAGGGTAGACGGCTGTCCCAGGGGGACAGAAGCAGAAAGCAGCATAATTACAGACTTTAAGGAAGGGGCATGGCACACCCATAAAGCAGAACACCCCCAACTTTAGGATGGCAGCACCGCTACTCTGGGACTCGTCATTTCTGTTACTAAACTCTGGCTCAGCAGAATGCGGTAGAAGGAGTTGAATTTGGAGATGTGATCAGGGCACAGTGAGGCCTCATGGGCCTGAGAGCAGACTGCAGAGGGCCATGCCTGTGGGAAGTGAGGCAGGCCCCAGGGCACTGGGGGACATGGTCAGCCTTGTCTGCTCCACCCCAGCATCACTCCCCCTTGAGGAGGAATGGCCGTCAGTGAGAACCTGCTCCTAGTCCTGGTACAGAAATTAACTGGTGTGCCCTCTGGGGCCATGGAAAATCTAACAAAAGCTTACACAGTTCCCTGTTCTGCGCTAAGTACCTTCTACACAGGATCCTATTTAATTTTCACAAGCACTTAGACCAGGCGGTTACTCTTACCATCCCTGTTCCCTATTTTCTATAGGAAAGCTGGGTCTAGAAAGCCTGAGACCTCCCGTCTTGCAAGCCCTCCCATTCAGCATGAAGCAGGCCTGGGTCTGGATGCCAAGTTCACCTCGAACCCCATGCTGTTGACTGGATGGTTCATGAGGTCCCTTTTGGCATGTTTTGGTTCAATTCCAAATTAGAGCCCACGCCGCTAGTATCTCTGTTTTGAGAGTTATTTCAGTGCTGTGGGTGCTTTTCAGGCAACCCGGTAAAGTGACCTATGTCTGTCTTCCTGGTTCTCCATCCAAACCTGAACAACGGGACGGAGGTCTCTCCTGAAGATTGGCAGGAAAGCAAAACTCCTCAGAGAGGCCTGAACTCAAAAGTGCTATTCTTTCAAACAAAGGATGGATAAACTCACAGTGTACATTTAAAAAGGTTAAATCTGATACAGCCGGAGCAATATTTGTTTAACTACACTAAGTGAAAGATGATTGGGCTGAGGGACCAGGGAGAGACCTTTTATTTGATCTGATTTTACATAAACATTTCTGCACACAGAGGCTCCTGGACCTTATCATAACCATCATTGGATGCCTGCTCAGGGGATCCTTCATCTTCATTCCAAATGTCATTTCTTAGACGCTGACTCCAGAGCCCCCGGCGATAACTCAAGTTTATTCCTTATCGGATGCACTCAGCTGTAGACACGATACCTGGAGACTGGCTTAGGTGGATTTTTTTTTCTCCAACAAAAGTTTGCAAACAGAAAGACGTGTATGAAAATGCTCTGCAGTTGAGGGGTTATTGAGAGATGATTTTTAATCGTCTAAAGTGAAGAGGAGCACTTGGAAGGAGGCATCTGTCTTTCACATTTCCCTTTGCACTGGCTGCCTGGGAAGCCACAAGACTAGTGATATAAAGAAACTCACCTTCAGCAAGTGTGAAACTCACCTGTGCTTTAAGGGTTCTGATGTGAACATTACTTCAAATAAAACAGAACTCAATGATCAGAATGATCCATTAACCTGCTTTTTGCCTGCTTGTTGCATATTTAGGAAGAAAAGCTCAACCTCAAGGAAAACAGGTCATGCTAGGGGCTGATGTAAGAAACCATGTCGAGTGTATTTCCCCAGGTTGGTGTTGATGGTGTAGACTCCCACTCCACATATAATTTAAAGGTTGGTGAGATTTATATTGGGAATGACAACGCAAGGTACTGGGTCATCTGAAATCATTAAAGGGATGTTGGCATGGGCTCACCTACTTCTGTTTATTGAGACAGGGAATAAGGAACCAAGCTCATATTTTATATAAAGAACTTCACAAGCCGATCGGAACAATTCAGTAATGCTTCTTTAGCCAAGGCACTATGACTAGAATACCGGGCTCTATTAAGCTGATAAGAAATCAGAGTTCAAGAGAGAAGGCAGAACTTTGCTGCATCGCACAGCTCTGGAAGCTCCTGAGAATATTTTCTTAGAATAAGGAGAAGGAAGAGGAGGAATTGGTAAAGCAAAACTAAAGTACGGTCGGTAGCCTTTGCATGCAGGAGCCCACAGTTATGATGTGCAGATCTGTTTTCTCCAGGGGCAGGGCTCAGGCACTTATGAATGAATTGACTTAGAAGCCTCTATTGTGAGGTGCTGGGTCTGTTTACCAAACCCACGCCAGAAACATCGGAGTCGTTAATAGCTTTGGAGTGAGACATACCAGGGTTCAAACCTTAATTACATCAGCTGCTAGCTGGGTAACCTTGGCAAGTTACCTAAACTAAGCTGGGTAACCTTGGCAAGTTATCTAAACTAAGCTGACTTCTGTCAACCTAAATAACAAAGAATGAAACTATCTAAAGGACAATGGTGTTAATTCGGGAGTAGGCATTAAGATGGGAATGTGTGTGCCATGGTAAACTAATTGCTTATCCAGAGAGGTAAAAAGAGATAATTTTTTTTTTTAAGAAAATGAGGATTGCAGAATTGTTTTGAGATAATTATCCTTGGCCACGAGGATCAATAACAAGGTTGATGCCAGTCTGAGGTTGGACAGGGAGTTGCTGGCAGATGTCCAGGCAGAAGTGTTCTTTGTGAAAGGTTGTGATGACTTCACTCATGAGAGCCCTCCCTCCATGGCCTTCCCCAGAGTGTCAGGGTTTTAACACACGTAACTCCATTTTGATTCTGACAATTTTCCCTCATGGGGTTGCATGAGGACTAAACGCAACAGTGTATGAAGGGCTTGGCATAGTACCTGGCTCATGTGAATTACTAGTTAGAGAAGAGATACAGGAAGTCAAATAGGGTAAGTAAAAGAGGAATTGTCAAAGACTACTGGATTCTTTGCAGAAGGAATTCTTCTTTCTCCAACTTCATAGCTTGAGACTTCTGTCTTGGCCAGTACAACACTTCGCAATCCTCCTCACAGCTAGGAAGGGCTGTGAGGACTAAATTCTGACCAATGGACAGAACTGTTTTAAAGGAGAGAGTAAAAGAGAGTAAAGGAGAGTAGAGGAGAAAGTAAAAGCTGCCCCCTGCTCCTTCCTCCTGGCTGATGTATGGAAGTGCTGGCTGGCGCCTGGGGAGCCATTATTTACCATGAGGCAGAGCGGTGAGTGAGATGAAATGAAAGAGTCTGGGACCCTGATGCCCAGGAGGTCATCACCCCAGCCGAGCCCCACCACCTCCAGGCTCATAGCTGTGTAGGGGAGATACCGTCCAATCTCCTAAGAAGTCATGGGTTTTTCCTGTTTGTTACATTCAACCCTATAAAATTCTAGCTCATATTCAAGATCTCCGAATTAGGTAGGTCAGCTGAGGTCAGGAACTGGGAGAACTGACGTAAGCGGTGAGGTAGAGGTGGCCTCAGGAAGAGGTGGAGCTGGTGACAGACACCCTAGGAGAGGGAGACACTGTGAGTTTCTCTTCCTGTCCAGGTGAACTCACTCCTGACGCCCTGGTCATCTTGTTTTCTGCAAACTTCTTTCTCTTTGGTCCTATTTTAGACTCAGAGCAGTTAGGGAGGCAACTGGTTTTATTTGCACAGTTATCATCTGTTCCAATGAAGAAGCAACATAAAGATGTGCTTCTGTGATTTGAAAGTTTATCCAGGATTCAGGCTTTTTAGAAGTCTATGAGTGGTATTGCTTGGCTGAAATTCTCCAGATTGCCACTGGTTACTCATTATTGCTTCATCCGCATCAGTGCTTCTCAAACTGCTGAGCATTACTGTCACCTGGGGAGCTTTAAAACATTCTGAAGCCCAGCCCATACCCCAGAGCGGTTGGATCAGAAGCGGAGAAGGTGGGGCCCCAGCCCCGGCAGCTGTTAAAGCTCCTTGGGTGGACCCACTGTGCGGAAGGTGGGTGAAGCAGCAAATGCAATTCTTAGTCTCTGAGTGTGGTCCCCAGGCCGGCAGCCATGAGAATTTGTTGGAAACACAGACTCTCAGCAGCTACTGAATCGGAATGTTGTGTCTTCCACAAGCTCCCAGGCTGTGTGCTTCGGGGCCAGCAAGATCAGGCCGCGGGGGGCGCTGCGCCGGCTCCTGGGGAGCGCCATGCCATTCACGGACTCCCCTAACTCCCCACCTGCCAGCGTTTCTTTCTGTTTGTCTGTCTTTCAGGTTGATTTCCTCACCACGTGGACGTGGTTTGGTCCAGCTGGCCATTTAATTCTGCTACCTTTCAGGGAGCAGAGCGCTACTTTTGCCTTCCTTTTGCCACTGGCCAATCTTTTTTTCTTCTTCATCTTCCTGTTTTGCAACTTGTGGCCGCTACACACGACCCAGAAATGACTGCTGGGCGGTGGCACCGCCCCCTCCTGACCCGCTCATCGAGTCGCTTCCTCTGGCTGCTGGTGTTGTTAGGAACAGCCGCCCTGGGCCTCCGTCAGGGCCTCACAGAGTGTTCTGTTGAGGGAATCACTGAACAACAACAGGATATCGTCCTGGCCTCTCTCAGAACCTTCTCTTTGTTTCGTGTTTCAGCCCTTCCTCTACAAACCTGTTCCCGGCAGAGCCAACCCGTAAAGTCAAGTTCTCCACAGCAAGGCAGAGCCGGTCTTCTGGACGGAATGGCAATGAAACGGATCTACGTGAATGACATACAGCATGTTTCTTTTGGGCCGTGGTGATCCCGGCAGCTATTTCCTGAGCAGAAGGAAGTTCCTACCTGCCACCACCACCTGCTGCACGCCGGCCACGCGACTGGCACCGTCCCCTCTGCAGGGTCATTTGTAGCCGCCCGTGGTCACACACCCAGCAAAGCCCCGAAAGCCTCAGTGCGCTGGGGTCAGTTGGCCGTGGGGATGTACCGGAAGCACCACAGTAAGCCCCTCCTGACCCTAGGTGTCCCTCCTTCTGACAGCGGAGGGAAGAAGAGCCTTGGGCTGGTTTCAGGGCTGGGTGCAGCCCGGGCTACATATATTTTTGAGTAGAGATTTGGGGGCACAGCTGGAGGCTCCTTAAGCCACCGTCTCTCTCCTTTGTGAGCCTGAGTACCTGGAAGACCCTACTGACTACAGTTCACCTTTCGGATTAAGGGTTATTTACTTCCAGGTCATTATTTTTAAACTCTTCAAATTAGAATATAATACTTGCTATAGACTTACACAATCAAACTTCATAGAATGAAAAGTGAAAAGTCATCCATTTCATTCGGTTTCTTGATTTTTTTTTTTTTTTGGTCCTAGTATAACCATTGCAAATATTCATTCATACACTCAACAGCATTTATCGAATTCCTACTGCGTGCCATGAACTGCTACAGTTATTGGGGATACTCAACAGTATTTATTGAATTCCTACTGCATGCCATGAACGGCTGTCATTACTGCGGCTGCAGTGAACAAAAAAGTACCCCTGTGACTCACACCTGAGGGGTGGGTGTGGCCCCTGAAGGTAGGCTAGCAAGTAGGTCCATGGACATTTCAGGGGTGACAATGTGAGGGGTAGCAAGTGAGGGGTCAGATGGTCAAACGAGGGCTGCTGCAGAGAAGGGAGACCAGATGGCCCCTGAGTTGCCATTGGACACTGTGTCCCCATGGAAACACTCATTGCATTCTGCATGTTTATCTGAGTATCAATATGCACTTGTCCACCAAGAGATGAATGGATAAACAAAATGTGATCTATCCATACAATGCACTATTATGCAGCCTTAAAGAGGAAGGAAACTTTGGCACATGCTACAACACGGACAGACCTTGGAGACATTTTGCTGAGAGAAAGAAGCCAGTCTCAGAAGCACACTGACTTAGGAGTCTAGTTAAGAGGAGGTGCTTAGGGCAGTCAAAATCATAGAGACAGAAAGTAGAATGAATGCTGTTGCCAGGAGGAGGGAATGGAGGATCAGGAAGTTTTATTTAGTGGACACAGTGTTTCAGTTGGGAAGATGCAGAGTTCTGTGGAGGGATGGTGGTCATGGGTGCACAGCACAGTGAATGGATGTCATACCTCTGAATTGTCCACTTAAAAATGGTTAACATAGTACATTTTATGTAGTACATATTTTACCACGGTAAAAAATTATCAATAAAATATATCTTGAACACTTTATTCATACTTTTAATTTAATTTTTAATTTTATTTAATTTACTTTTTTTTTTGAGACAGGGTCTCACTCTTTCACCCAGGGTGAAGTGCAGTGGCAGGACCATAGCTCACTGCAGCCTCAATCAACTCCCGGAGCTCAAGCAATCCTCCCACCTCAGCCTCTCAAGTAGCTGGGACCACAGGCATGTGCCACCACACCCGGCTAATATTTTGTATTTTTTGTAGAGATGGAAGCCGGGGGGTGGCTGGGTCTCGCCAGTTGCCAAGGCTGGTCACAAACTCCTGAACTCAAGCAATCTGCTTGTCTTGGTCTCCCAAAGTGCTGAGATTACTGATGTGAGCCACTGCGTCTGGCCACAAGTATTATTACTAATATACCATAATTATTTATATCTGTATTTCTTTATGTCACAGGACTAACACAAATGTATGGGATAAGCTTTTAAACCTGATGTTCTTCTGCCCCCTCTGTATCTCCTGATTTTTCTCGGTTATATGACTGTGTTTAAACCTCCAAAGGTTATATCATTTAGAAGTTTCTCTGATGAAAAGTTTCCCATGATTCCTAGACTCATGCCCTGGAAAAAACACTTTTAACAATTTCTGTGTCTGCTTCTCGATTGCTCAGCCTTACCTGGTGTCTACTGATGCTCGTTTAGAAGAATTAATAATCCAATAGACTTACCTGCCAGCTGCTAAGCAAGCCTCATGGCTTTGTTGTTGTTGTTGTTGTTGTTGTATAGATGGAGTCTTCCTATGTTGCCCAGGCTGGTCTCAAATGTCTGGCCTCCCCTCCTTATGCGCCAGGACAACAGGACTGAGCCACCGCACCATCCAAGCCTCTTGCTTTTTAATAGCTTTCTTATTTTTCTTTTATTCATCCAGGGGTTATTTTGTGAATTTAAATAATTCACTTAAAATAACTTTTTGAAATTTATCAACTTTACTGTTGTATGAGATATGAGGAAATTAGCAAATGGACACATTCCTCATTTTCTTCTTCCTCTATCTCCTGATTTTTCCAAGTTATATATATTTTTTAAATTTCCAAAGCTTGCATCATTTAGATTTGTTCTATAAATATAATTAAGCAATCAGGGCTTGTCTAAATGTGGTTTCTTCTTATATACTCAATACATACATTTCCAGTATCATGAATATATAAATACTTTTCACTCTAGGAAAAATAATTAAAAAAAGTCTTGATGTCCCAAGCAGTTAGGTTCTAAAATGTGTCTTTTTGTTCACATATATTGTTACAAAAGTGAATAAATGTGATTTTTGATACCATGTATTTGCGGAGAGTGTAGTGGAAATGCTTTTGGTTGTGGTGGTGGTGGTGGTGGGGTGGACAGGAAAGATGGCCTTATTTATCTGCATAAAAGCTGATCAGTTAAAAGTTCCTGAAAAGAGAGCCTGAGTCCTGGGGGTGACACTGTGAAGTCTCCTTCACTTTCCTCTGCGGCTCTCAGACCTCCCTCTCTGGGCAGGTAGTCCACTCATGAAACTGCTCTCTTTACTTTTGTTCAGTCTCTTTTATCTCAATAACAGTTTGTGCCTGCATGCCACCTGGCTGATCCTGAGATCCTGTGACTCGAAGGCTTTCCTTTCCTTATTTAAAGCGAGGGCTTAAACTTTGGGTCCTGATATTTTGTAAAACTAGGAACATTTTGGTTGTATTAAAATATACTTCAAGGCCAGGTGTGGTGGCTCACACCTGTAATCCCAGCACTTTGGGAGGCCAAAGTGGGCAGATTGCCTGAGCTCAGGAGTTTGCGACCAGCCTGGGCAACACAGTGAAACTCCGTCTCTACTAAGATGCAAAAACATTAGCCGGGTATGGCAGCATGTGCCTGTAGTCCCAGCTACTTGAGAGGCTGACACAGGAGAATTGCTTAAACCTGGGAGGAGGTTGCAGCGAGTCGAGATCGCGCCACTGCACTCCAACCTGGGTGACAGAGTGAGAATCCATTTCAAAAAATAAAATAAAATAAAACATAAATACTTAAAAGGCAATTCGGTAAGGTGGAGTAATAGATTTCGAGTCCAAATTCCTGAGCTGGGTGTTATTTCTCAGGACAGATTGATATTTCTGAATTACCCGTCAGTTCATGTCACCTTACATCCCTGATAACCGGGTTACCTTTGGTCTGTGCCTGATCGGGGACACTGGGCTTCAGACAGACCCAAGTTTCTCGTAAGATTGGACACGATCGCACCATGGTCATTCCTTACCCTCCATATTCAACAGGTCTGAGCGGGGGAATAGTGCAAGTGAGTGCAGATGCAAAGTCAGCAATTCCATTCCGTCTGCACTGACTTAATGCTCAGAGACCTGGGGACGTGGGAGAGCTTCTAATGTGAAATGGGTCAAGACTCATGCCTTGCATTCTGTGCAGTGCCTGGCATGTAGTAGGCAGCAAACGCGTGTGTGTACGGAGTGAAATAATCCCGTCTAAGTTTCCAAAGTACTAAAAATAAACACACACGTGTTCTGGTATCAGTACATACACGTAGGAGCTTCCTAGATAAATGCAGAGGTGCACAGTCCCAGTCCATTTTGGCTGCTACAGCAATGTCCCATAGACTGCCTGACTGGAAAACAACAGACGTCCATGTCTCAGGGTCCTGGAGACTGGAAGCCCAAGTGTGCAGGCAGGATCAGGGTCTGGTGGGGATCTAATTCCTGGTACATAGACAGCACCTTCCTGGCGAGGATCTACTTCCTGGTTCATAGATGGCAACTTCCTGCTGTGTCCTCACAGGGTGGAAAGGGAGAGGGAGTTCTCTTGGGTCTCTTTCATAAAGATGCTGATCTCTTTAATAGGGCTCTACCTGGCCGGGCACAGTGGCTCACGTCTGTAATTCCAGCACTTTGGGAGGCTAAGGCAGGTGGATCACCAGGTCAGGAGTTCGAGACCAACCTGGTCAACATGGTGAAACCCTGTCTCTACTGAAAATACAAAAATTAGCCTGGCGTGGTGGCAGGTGCCTGTAATCTTAGCTATTCGGGAGGCTGAGGCAGGAGAATCACTTGAACCCAGGAGGTGGAGGTTGCGGTGAGCTGAGATCATGCCATTGTGCTCCAGCCTGGGCAACAAGAGTGAAACTCCATCTCAAAAAAAAAAAAAAAAAAAAAAATTAGGGCTCTACCTTTGAGACCTAGATGTAGCCTTCCAAAGACCCCACCTCCTAACATCATCACAGTGCAGTTAGGGTTTCAATACATGAATTTTAGGGGGACACAAATACTCAATCTATGGCACGAGCCATGAAATATTATCACCTTAGATGTGACCTACTAAATACACCCATTGTTGGTCTCTCACTGCCTATTAAATCTTTTTTGAGACAGAGTCTCACTCTGTCACCCAGCCTGGAGTACAGTGGAGTGATCTCAGCTCACTGTAACCTCTGCCTCCTGGATTCGAGCAATTCTCCTGTCTCAGCCTCCCGAGTACCTGAGACTACAGGTGCACACCACCATGCCCAGCTAATTTTTGTATTTTTAGTAGAGACGGGGTTTTGCCATGTTGGCCAGGCTGATCTCGAACTCCTGACCTCAGGAGATCCGCCCACCTTTGCCTCCAAAAGTGCTGGGATTACAGATGTGAGCCACCGTGCCCAGCAAATCTCTTGTTAATTGACCCCTACACATCATTAAGTGGAGTCCAGGCTGCTCTAGGTCTACTCTGTCCTTCAAGTACCTGCTGGTGCTTCCCTGGAGTTACTGCTCATTAGGACTAGAACTCAGGTAAGCGTCAAAATCCTTGGACGTGTGAGTTCTGCCATGAAATCTTTTATTCTCAAGGAGGCAACCATTAAACTTAAGCATTCCTATGACAATAATCTGCTGTTACACGGCCCCATTTGGAGACCTCACAAACAGTTCTGCCTCAGACACAAGGACCTTGGCCTTAAGGGGGTCAAGTGGCTCACCAGTTTACAAGATGAGTAGACTCAGTTCAACATTGAGATCAGCTCAGCTCATGAAGAATTTGTCAAGTTTCCTGTCCATTTGCGGTACTCCATGGATAACCTGGTCTATTGGGACTGCTGTTATCCAAGATAGTTTTTAAAAAATGGAATCAATGGGAAAGTCAGTGTTTTTACATACATGTGGTCTTCTGCAGAAAAGAGCAATGTGCTAGGCAAAGCAGACTAATATGTTTGTTCACAGAAAGAGTTAGGAGGTAGAAAAAACTGAGAAAAATGTCTTGGCAGCTGGGTCTTCAGGTCAGAAGCCATATCGGAGCACAGCTGCATATCTGGACACAATGCTAGGTTTTGGCCGGCTTCTTTGAACCAGGCTTGGTTTGAAAGTCCTAACCCTGTAATGCGGTGAAATGTTCGGCCCTGTTGCCTTCTGTGTCTGCAAAGGATTGAGGTGCCCAGGCTCACTCCCTGCATAGAAAATCTGCAGGGATGGTCATTGGATCAGAAGCCACGCACAGCCACAATTAGATAAAATAATTTGCATTTCAACTGCAGGAAGTGGAATACTGCCATTCGTCAGAGAATGTTGTTTATTTATTTGGGGTTTCAGGGATTATTCATGAGGGTACTCTGGGAGTGCTTTCAACAGTGAAAAATTACATAGGATATTGAAATAGCATGGGGGAAATGAATGCTGTTTTATCACAGGTTTGCCTGTTTGCTAGCAATAAAAACGATTTTGACTAATTTAGAGCTGGCCTTATTCTCAGAAGCTCAGCTTTTATTTATTATTTGAAGCAGTAACATTCAACCTGGGTTCAAAATGAGAACTGATACACACGACTTTGTTATATGCTAAAATATTATTAAGCTGACATTGGCTTACTCAAAAGACTGTATAATTTGATCCAATGGTTACTTTCTTTCTGAATAGATACCATTTTATTCCTCAATTAAATACTGAAAATTTGAAATGTCTTCCATTCAGAGACCACCTCCTCCCTCCACTTTAAGTCAGCAGGATTTTGCTGCCATGGTGCAAGCCCCGGCCTCTGACAGAAGGATTTGTTTTCAGAACTCATTTTTGTTTGGGAACTCTGTGTGGCCTGATTAAGAAATTTAAATGTTACTTACTGAGTTCACCTCTGAAGGGAAACATCTCATTTTAATGAGGCTCTCTGGAGGCGTGAGGGTCATTTCGCCCAACTTTGGATTTTATTTTATGCTTTAGGCTAAAAATAGCACATTATCTTTTCATGTATCTGTGGCAATCACAGTGCAATGCCCTTTAAAAATGACAAAGCGTCATTAGGCTAGAGCAAAGCCCGTGTTTCTTCCTCAGTAGCCTGGCCTGTGATTCCGGGAGAGGCGTGACTGCTTCGGTCCCTTCTCCCTGATTCCCCTCGCCTGGCTGTTGCTTTCCCCTTTACCTTCTCCACTTTTCAGCACAACCTTGGGAAGAAAGGACCCCGCAGTTTTCATCGCTAGGAACCAGCAAATGAGTGTTCAGAGAAATGTGGTCAATTAGGTTGGTAGGAGGGGTAAAAATGAGGGGTCTTTCATGCTCATGAAAGCAGGGATTTGGAGTGCATTGCACGGTGTTCCCAGGCTCCGGAGTACAGTTCCGATCTGTATGGATTTAAATATTCAAGGCTGAATAAGGATGAATATTATTCACTGAATAATGAGCCAGCTCCCTGTAAACCCAGCGGAATTTTCATCCAGCCATGTAATGCTCTCCCACGCTGGCTTTCAAAGTTCCATCATCTACTCGAAGAGAGGAAGGAGAAGACCCAGCAAACCCCCAAGGTATTTAGGTTGGCCAGAGGGAGCAGCACTTGGCTTAAGTGGAGTGAATTGTTTTTCTCCAGTAATTCTTTCACGTGTAGGTGACTGTTCTCACCACTATTGATTGTGCGGCTATGGAAAATTCCGCCACGTGTAGGTGACTGTTCTCACCACTATTGATTGCGCGGCTATGGAAAATTCCGCCACGTGTAGGTGACTGTTCTCACCACTATTGATTGCGCGGCTATGGAAAATTCTGCCACGTGTAGGTGACTGTTCTCACCACTATTGATTGTGCGGCTATGGAAAATTCCGCCACGTGTAGGTGACTGTTCTCACCACTATTGATTGCGCGGCTATGGAAAATTCCGCCACGTGTAGGTGACTGTTCTCACCACTATTGATTGCGCGGCTATGGAAAATTCCGCCACGTGTAGGTGACTGTTCTCACCACTATTGATTGTGCGGCTATGGAAAATTCAGCGCCAAGCCTGGCTGGCGTTTCAGTTATGATGGAAATCTGGTTGTTTCTGTTGCAGTCATTTGTTGTTACAGCACACATAGACTTCACTTATCGCCAAATGATTTCATGAACAGGAATGGAAACGTGGTTGGCTCTTATCACAGAGAGGCCCTGTTGGGCAGGGACGTGGCCTGTGATTGGGCTAAGTGCAGTGTTTGCTTGAAGGTTTCCTTGCTGTGCTGTCGCCACACTGCTTATGAGTGTCTAGGGACAGGCTGCAGGCAGAAAGGGGGAGAGAAAGGTACAAGCTAGAAAGGACCACTGGATGGAAGATCCAACAATTGATAAGAGGCCACAACCCATCAGACAGATTATCTTATTATTGACATGGCCTCCTCCTACTCTGTCGTCCATGATGATGGTGAAGGGGCTGACAGCCCATATTCCTCTGTTGTTTTACCATCTTAGCAGAAGCATGCCATTCGCACAATTTCTATTCTTTCCACATTCACACCTTAAGCATTAGATAATAGGATGAGAGGGAATGAAAGTGAAGTCTTTTGAATTATTAAAGGATGCTCTCAGCCTAATGTAGATATGATATCTAAAGAACAGATACAAGTAAAATATTTGCTTGTAATACATTCCTTTCTAAAAGAATTGCTGTTAAACACAGGCATGAGAGGCACAACTCACTTAAATAATACTAATTTTAAGAAATTGTTATAAAATAAAACGATTCCCTAAGCCTACTCTCTACTTACATTTTGATCAACTAGACCTACGCTTCTCTTCCTCTCTCATTTCTCTCTCTTCCTCACACACGTGCACGCGCACACACATGCAGAAACACATGCACAATCCTAGTATCTGAGAAAATCCAATGATTACTTCAAGCTACACTGAAGTTATTTAAAACAGAAACAGCTTTTCTTTGGCATGATGCTATTATAAAAGCTTTTGTTTCCAGTTGGCCTTTGAGGGTGATCACGGTGTGATAAGAAACTTTTGGTACTCTTCTGATTTCAGTCTCTTTTGTTAGAGTTGTGGAACACGAACAAAGTTTTTCCTCCTATTGTATACCACAGTGGGTTTCCTGCACATTCTTCTCTGGGGATTTCTCAGGCATGCCTATCTTCTCTTCCTTGATTCTTTGACACCTGAAGACTCCGCAGTTTTAAAGAAAAGATGCAACTTTCCTACAGATAAGTCCACGAAAGACTTCTTTCCTTCGTCCATGTTCTTTAAAAATGTAATTTATCTTCTAAATTCCCCTTTGAATTAGTCTTTTATGAAATGCATTTTCAGGGAATACTATTGTGTTAAGTTTTCAATAAAAACACTTGGCCTTATCATATGCCTTTTATGTCCAATGAACACAAAGAACAAAATTTCAGAGTGAATAAATGATATGGATGAACCACGGATTGCCACTAAATCCGTCACATTTCACTTGCTTTATGAATCTCTAAGCACAAAAGTAGCCCCACAGACAAAGATAACACTATTTAGAATATGCTACGTTTCTGAGGTGCTTAATGTTTGCCGATGATCTTTTTATTGCTCTTATTTTATCTTGATTTTACCAGGACCAGCAAACTGTGAACTCAAAAGTCTCAATCAATTTAGAAAGTTTATTTTTGCCAAGATTAAGGATGTGCCCATGACAGTCTCAGGAGGTCCTGACAACATGTGCCCAGGGTGGTCGGCGCATAGCTTGGTTTTGTAAATTTTAGAAATACATGAGACATCCATTGATATGTGCAAGATGTACACTGGTTTGGTCCAGAAAGGCGGGACCCCTTGAAGCCAGGAGGGGACTTCCACGTCAGAAATAGATAAGAGATGAAAGGTTGAATTTTGAGTCTCTGATGAGCCTTTTACTGAACATACAATTTACACGTGAGAGGCAGGTAGAGGAACAGTCACTGATGCCTTAGTCTGGCTCAGTGACTCAACAGGCAGAGGAAGCGATCACGTATGAATTTGTCTCAGGTGCACGGAGGGAGGACTTTGAGTTCTGTCTGTCCTTTGTCCATAGGGAATTTCCTGTGGGCGAATTGTGTGGGAGACATGTAGCTGCTTACCTTTGTAGCATGTTGTTTAGGAATAAAATGGGAGGCAGGTTTGCCTGACGCAGTTCCCAGCTTGACTTCCCTTTGGCATAGTGACTTTGGAGTCTCTAGATTTATTTTATTTTATTTTTTCACAGAACAAAGTTTAGGACACTGTTAACTTAATTCACAGAGAAAGAAATTAAAACCCCCCAAGAGGCTGCTTGACATCACTGCATGAGTCCAGGGCAGCTCCAGAAAGAAGGAGCAGGGGAAACGAGGAGAGGATGGGGTGTGGGTGACAAAAAGAGCAGGTGCCGCAGGTGATGAGGCGATGATTCCGGTGATGAAGGAGTGAGCGATGCCGACATAAAAAGGCACCTGACAATGAAGAGCCAGCATCCTGGTCTCCACCTGCGCCTGCATATATTATTCAATCACAGTAGACTCAGGATTCCCACCCTAAGCATTGTCTGCACTGAGGCCTGCGAAGAACTTAGGAAGGCCCGTGGCACTTCCCATGCCCCTGGAAGGGACGCCTGTATCCACATCTTACTCCCTGTCTTACTCCCTCCCTGTGCTGGGCTGCAGAACCCCACGGAGCTGGCTTTGCCTAGCACCAATCATTCATACTGCATTCGGAAGCCACTGCAACCAGCCAGCCCACCTTGCATCCTTGTTATCAGGGTCTCCGTGCCCCATCCCATACCTCGCCAGTGCTCTGACCCCGGTATGGTTGTGCTCAGCCCCAACTCTGACCCAGACTCCCTCCTGGAAGATGTTCCCTGGGCCACATGACATTCTGGGCCATCAGCACTCCTTCTCCCATAGCCTCACCCTTGTTGATTGGGGTCCAACATCGGCGTTGAATGTAAAAGAGTGATGGGATTAGGAGGGGAGCCTCTATGAAGAGAGATAGAGGCTTGAAAGTTCTCTCACTATGTTTCAAACATTTGACCTTTAATTCAGCAGCAAGGAGAGTGAGAGGGAGCAGCAAGTGAGGTGGGAGGAGTACGGGGTGGGGGGAGTGGAGCCCCAGGAGCTGGGTGAGGAATGTGATGGGCTGGGAGTGACCAGGTGTGTCCCGCGGTGCTGAGAGTCAGAGATGGGGAGGACTCCACATTCACTGTTGGTTTTGGCACATGGATGCCCCGGAAAGCCTGGCACAAGCTGTCCGCAAGGACCAGCAGAAGTGAAATTAACCAGAGTGGCTTCAAAAGAAATCGGAGGAAAGAGACAGAAACAGCAAGCCTGGGTAGCTTTGGGGTTGTCAATTAATTAGTGCAAGTCACGCTAGCTTCTCTCACAAGGAAGCCAACATCTCTGTGGCTAAACACTAGATTTTATTTTTCGCTCAAGTTGATCGAGTCTAATGGGGTGGGAATTTGGGGGTGGGGGTGAGAGATCCCTGTTCCACACAGTCTTATAAGGACAGCTTCCTTCAAATCTCCCCATCTCTAAGGTCCTCTGCACGTGCCTGGCACACAGGGCCGTGCTCTGCTGGTGGTGGCGTTCATGGGCTGGGGAGGAGTTGGGTCACTCCCAGGAATGTTTCATCATCAGCACTCAGTCACATGGCAGCCGTAACTGCAAGGGACGTCTAGAAATGCTGACTAACTTGGAGGGACAGGAATGGTCAACTTTCTGTCAACTTGACTGGGCTAAGGGGTGCCCAGGTTGCTGGTAAGACATTATTTCTGGGTATGTCTGTGGAGAAGTTCCTGAAAGAGACCAGCATTTTAATTGGTGAACTGAGTAAAGCAGGTGGCCTTCCCCAGGGTGAGTGGACTTCACTCAATCTGTGGAGGGCCTGAGCAGGACAAAAAGGCCAAGGAACGGAGACTGCTCTCTCTGTGTGTCTGACAGAGGAAGCTGAGGTATGGCTCCTCTACCTCAGAGCTGGACTCTTGCTGGCAGATCATCTGGGCCTCTTACGGTGGACGGTAGATTTTGGGGCCTCTCACGGTGGACGGTAGATTTCGGGGCCTCTCACGGTGGACGGTAGATTTCGGGGCCTCTCACGGTGGACGGTAGATTTCGGGGCCTCTCACGGTGGACGGTAGATTTCGGGGCCTCTCACGGTGGACGGTAGATTTCGGGGCCTCTCACGGGGACGGTAGATTTCGGGGCCTCTCACGGTGGACGGTAGATTTTGGGGCCTCTCACGGTGGACGGTAGATTTTGGGGCCTCTCATGGTGGATGGTAGATTTTGGGGCCTCTCATGAGGGACGGTAGATTTTGGGGATTTTCAGCCTCTCTAGTCACTTGGGCCATTTTCTTAAGGTAAATCTCACCCTAGATAAAGGTATAGCTCCCACCAGTTCTGTTTTTCTGAGAGCCCCGACTCTACACACAGTCAAGAGGCTTGGTAGATATCCAGACCATGCCTGCCCCGGAAGAACGGAGTCACTAGCTGGTGGGGAATGTGGTGTAGACAGGGAGACTTTACACAAAGATTGGAACATGATAGAGGGTTTTTGATGCTGATAGGAAGAATTCAGCTGAGGGAAGCCTGTGGGTCATGAGCCCCCAGTTGACTGAAAGGGAGAGATTTAATGGTGTGGGGGGAGAGAGAGCTGCTGCAGACATGTGCTTGATTTAGTGAGGGGGACGGGACCCAGGGCATGAAGCCCCACAGCAGTGGTTTGGGCAACAGCATGTTGGGTTTACCTCTGGCAAGAGGAGAGTAGGTGGAAGCAAGTCCTAGTTGGGTCCTGCTGGGGCCAGTGAAGGCTCTCTTCCCATGGGTCTCAGTCATCCCTGATCAGGATGAGGGAAGTGAGGGTCATGGAGTTACCAGGGGAATGGGCTGGTGATTACACCGGGCTGAGAAGGAAGACGAACTGCCACCAACTTCTCCCACAGTGATGCCTCTTGGCTTTTGAGTGGATGCCACCTTTTAAAGGATGCAGCTTTCTCAGTATTTGCTCCCTCAACCACGTCCCGACTCTAACCTTCCACATTTATGTCAATAGCATAATCACTTACATTTTTACTTTATTTTATTTTACTTATTTTATTATGAGACAGGCTCGCACTCTGTCACCCAGGCTGGAATGCAGTGGTGCGATCATGGCTCACCAAAGCCTCAAACTTCTAGCAGCGATCCTCCCGCCTCAGCCTCCCAAGTCACTGGGATTGAGTGAGCTTTCATTTAAGACACAAACTTAAACATTAGTCTTGAGTTTTCTCTCTCAGACCCAACACCAGTCCACTGGGGTCCAGCAAGCTTCACGTCCTGCAGGCGTCCCGAGCTGATCCCTTCTCGCTCTTCACCCTGGTGCCAGTTGATGGTCCCCTCTCCCTTCCCCCAACTGCCCTCCCGACCACACCCCACGTTTCCTGGACCAAATAAATGATCCTTAAGAAGATGGCAGCATTTACATCTTGCCACTCCCTTTCTCAAAATTCTTCACCATCTTTCCTTCCAACTAGGAGCTCAAACCCAAATCCTGAAACAAGCACACCCCAGGTTTTCAAACCCAAATCCCTAAACAAGCACACCCCAGGTTTTCAAACCCAAATCCCTAAACAAGCACACCCCAGGTTTTCAGAGCCACATTGGCATTTTCAGCTGCAAAGTCCCCCACCCACCACCCACCAGTCTGCTTGGGTTGTCAGAAAATTGGCCAAATTCTCTTATCCATTCTACTATTTTAAAATTTCTATGTTCACAATGACATGATCTAAAAATGCAGATGATACCCACCTTCCTTGCTGTTTTCCTTCCAATGCTTTTGCTTAGTTTTTTCACCTTGTTCTTCCGGGAGCCCCTGCTGCTGACGCTGATGCTGGGGTCTCGGGTGTTCCTTCTCATCTCGCTCCTGACTTGAGGAGGCAGATTTCAACACGGAACAGCAGGTAGGGTTTGGCTGCAGCTTTTTGTTTCGTCTTTGTTCTGTTTTGTATCTGAACTCTATGCTAGCTTTATGACCTTCCCTTTTATCCGGAGCACGTGGATCCATTCTGTGTTTCAGGGTGGGGTTTTACTCTTCTGCTGAGGGTGTGGCCTTTTCTGATCCTGGCTTTAGGAGAGGATGACTTCCTGTTGAAGCCCTCACTTTCCCAGGTCTCCAAACTTTAAGAGATCTGAAATTCCCGTTCACCTTTCCTTGGTTTAGCTGGCATCCTTGGGACAAAAGCTGGGCTGTGCTTGGCCACACCCTCTGCGTCACAGGCTTATAGTCTACCCTGATCATCGCTCTCTAACACGTCCGCTAGTCAATCGTTTTTAAATATGCTTCTTAGGGTTCCTTCTGCATTCTGTTACTCTCACAGGGAAAGCCGATCTGAGCGACGTGCTGTGCTCCAGCACTGGGAGGCTCTCTGCTTAGCCACAGAACCTCACTGCTGCTCTTTCCTGTCCTCTTCTTAAAAACAATGATTGTGAGTCTCTCTCTCTCAGAAGACCATTTTCTGTATTTTACAACGAGATTTCAAGAAAGAGTCAGAAGAGATAGGTTAGTGTTATCCAGTGTCTTTGTGCAAATCGCAGCCGCTTTTTCTGCCCTGCACTGCGATGTTCTCCTCCTGGCCAAGAAAAACACGTGGAGGGAGATCACATAATAAAGTGGGGGATCTCCAGCTGAACAGAGACTCAGAAAGAAAGCACTTAGAAAACTGTCAGGTGAGTTTTCCCCGGCACATTCAATTATATGTTGACACTTCAAAAATAAAATGATTCAAAGTTTATGGATTTTAAAGAAACATACCCAAATTTATACACTGAAAAGTGGTTGTGCCCTTCAAGATAATCCCTTTGGAAGGATGCATACTTCCAAAATGAGGCAATGAGAGTTACAAAAAAATATTTTGGGGCCTCTCTTTCTCTCTCTCTCTCTCTCTATTTTTTTTTGAGACAGAGTCTTGCTCTGTCACCCAGCCTAGAGTGCAGTGGTACGATCTTGGTTCACCTCTGCTTCCCAGGTCCAAGTGATTCTCCTGCGTTAGCTTCCCAAGTAGCTGGGATTACAGGCACTTGCCACCATGCCCAGCTAATTTTTGTATTTTTTGTAGAGAAGAGGTTTCACCATATTGGCCAGGCTGATCTTGAACTCCTGACTTTAGGTGATCCATCCGCCTTGTGCCTCCCAAAGTGCTGGGATTACAGGTATCTCTTTTTTTGAATGCTAGCCATGTAGCCTATGACGGTGGAGTTGACTTTTTGAAAACAGTCAACATTAGATTCAGTCAATTATGGTGAATAAGAAATGTTCAATTAGCATGCTGTCATTTTTGATAACTCTGTGTGTGTGTGTGCAATTAAAGAAATGTAGTTATCGGCAGTTTCTTGTATAACTGGAGGTATTTCTAAAAGGGGTTTTGTTAGATATTGAGAGGGTGTTTGGAAATGCAATGGAGATGACTGGTTTAGCTTCCAGGGTGACTGACACTAGCCCCGGACCCCTCAGTCGTGGCCCTCGGAAGGAGGCCCAGGATGCATCGGGGCCTTTCCACCTCCTTGCAGTTCTGAGCACTCTTACGATGTTCCAACTGCTTCTTGGATTTCTTGTTAACTTCCTGATCTTTAAACAATCTCTTCTTTTCTTGTATCTTGACTTGTTCCAGGAGTAGTTTCCTGATAAGAAAAGCTCACCAGACTGTCTCAATTTCTAGACTGCTTTGTGAGACTGCTAGCTTCCTAAAGTTGTGCCAGATCAGCTCCCGGGAGAGATAAACATTATTAACAGGTGCACTGAGGCTGTTATCTGCTAACATCATCCAGCAGGAAAATGAGACAAAAGGAAAAAGGATGTTTATTTTAAATTTAGTGTAAAATTATATAAATAAATAAAGCCACAGAGAAATTAGATATCTCTAAGCAAAAGAAGAAACCTCAGCCTCACACCTTCTACAAAAATTAACTAAAAATGGATCACAGATTCAAATATAAAACATAAAACTACACATTTAGACAATAACATAGGGTGAAATCTTTAAGACGTAGAGTTTGCAAACATGTCACCAAAACCACAATCCATAAAAGAAATAAATCAATAAATTGGATTTCATCAAAAAAGCCTTCACTCTGTTAAGGACCCTGTTAGCCATAAGATCATGTGCAGAGAAAGACCCTGTTGAGACAAGATACAGACTGGAAGAATATATTTGCAAACCACGTATCTGACAAAGGATTATTATCTAGATATATAAAGAACACTTAAACACGACAGTAAAGCAAACCAGCCAATTAGAAAATGGGCAAAAGACATGAAGAGACATTTCACTAAAAAGGATCTGTGGATGGCGAAAAAGCACATGGAAAGATGTTCAACATTACTCGCTGTTAGAGAGATGCGACGAGTTCTTATTACACACCTATTGGCTTAGCTAAATTAGAAAAGAGTGACTGCACCAGACGCTGGTAAGGACATGGAGAAACAGGATCATCCACACATTGCTGGTGTGGATATCAAAGGTGCAGGCCACTCCGGAGAACAGGCAGCTCCTTAGAAACTAAACGTACACTTCCCAGTATGACCTGGCAGCTGCTCTCCTGGCCATTTATTCCAGAGAAATGAAAACTTCCGTATGCAGAAATAACCATGCATGGTCACTCATGGCAGCATTATCTGTAAGAGCAAAAAAAAAAAAAAAAAGGAACTCTCCAAAATGCCCCTCACTCGGTGGACGGGTAGGCAAGCTGTGGTCATCCACACCCAGGAGTATTACTCAGCAAAGACAGCAACAAGCTACAGGTAGATCTCAAGGGCATTATGCTGAACAAAAGAAGCCAAACCCAAAAGGTCCTATCCTGTAGAATTCAATTCATATAACATTATCAAAATGGCAAAATGACAGCGATAGGAAACAGATTGGTGGCTGTTGTGAGCTAGAGATGGTGGAGTTGGGGCAGGGAGGAGGCTGTGACTGTAAACATGTAAGTATTCCTGTTCCAGGGTTACCATAACACACGATCACAAACTGGGTGGCTTAAAACAATCGGAATTTATCTTCTTACCATTCTGAAATCTATGAGTCTGAAATCATGGTGTGGGCAGGGCCACATTCCCTCTGAGGCCCTAGCCGGGATTTGTATCCCTCTCCCCTCTTCCAGCTTCCATGGGCTGCTGAGCGTCCTTGGCATCCTTGGCTTCTAAGTGCATCCAGCCAGCCTTTGCATCCGTCTTCGCATGGCCTCCCCCGGTGTGGACTTCTGTGCCTCTTCCCCGCTTCTCACGAGGAGACCAGTCACTGCATTTGGAGCCTGCCTCACTCCCGTATGAATTCATCTGTCTTCTCTTGATTACATCCATAAGGACCCTATTTTCAAATAAAGTCATAGTCAGCATTACTGGGGGCAAGGACTCCAACCTATTGTTTTGGGGGACACAATTCCACAAGGTGGCTCCAGGGAGCTCTTAATGGTGATAAAATGTCCTGTATGTAGATCACAGAGGTGGCTGCACAGATGTGCACAGGGAGTCACATGGAACCAGGCACACCTCGTACCAGGGACAGCTTCCCGGGTTTGGGTTGTGCTATAATCATACAGGATGCACCCATTGGGGGAAACTGCACAAAGGAGACACAGGACAGCTCTGTAGTATCTTTCCAACTACTCTATGAATCCATAAATATTTTAAAATACAAATTTTAAAAAGCAAACAAAAATATGTCATTTCCACCTTCCCCCTCTGCTTGCATCCACAGGTCAAAGTAAGTCACATCATCCCTGCTGTGTGGGAGACACACACACCCCACAAACAAACACACCCCACATCTGTCATTTGCAGCCTGACTTGAGTTGTAAACCAGTTCTGGGTATGAACGTGTGGTTATCTCTGTAGAAGCAGACAGGGCTTTCTTCCAGCCAGAAAATTCACAGTTCAGTTGAGGAAATGATGAACATCAATTGAAAAACAATTCCAAAATACTTCACAAAATGGCCTTTCCCGGGTCTTCACTTGCTTGTTTCTTTTTACACTTGGCCAATGGGTCAGACCCCATTTCCCCAAGTGATCAAGAATCAGTGAATGAGCTGAATCTTTGAGAACAATTCGAGTCTTCGAGGCCTTTCAACTATGCTAGGAAACACGTGTTTCTTGGTGAGTCCAGTGTCTTTCAGTGAAATTTGGTTTTCCTTCAAAGCCATCCGCCTGTATTGTGTTTAGAAACCTGAAGGAGGGCCGGGCGTGGTGGCTTAAGCCTGTAATCCCAGCACTTTGGGAGGCTGAGATGGGCGGATCACGAGGTCAGGAGATCAAGACTATCCTGGCTAACATGGTGAAACCCCGTCTCTACTAAAAAATACAAAAAACTAGCCGGGCGAGGTGGCGGGCGCCTGTAGTCCCAGCTACTTGGGAGTCTGAGGCAGGAAAATGGCGTAAACCCGGGAGGCGGAGCTTGCAGTGAGCTGAGATCTGGCCACTGCACTCCAGCCTGGGCAACAGAGCGAGACTCCGTCTCAAAAAAAAAAAAAAAAAAAAAGAAATCTGAAGGAAAGCCTGGGGGATTTAGCATCCATGTGCTCACCACAATAGTTTATGGCGTCAGCTTATTTTTGATGTGCATTTTCTTTTGAAGTGCCTTGGAGCTATTGATTCATTTTGGAAAAAAAAAAAAATAACCAACACATTTATATTCCATTTTGTTTACTAATATGATAAGGCAGTCGCTTTTCCTGTAGACCTAACAGAAACTCTTTTAAAACCTCATCATGTGGAAGTTAAAAATACGGCTTTAGCAGTAAACATAGCTTCATGGAAACATCTCTGAGCCTGCTGGCTACCCTGGCTGTCGGGGTTGGATGGCATGCAAAGCAACATATTTATTTCCTGTCTCATTATTGATGACCGTTGCATAGGACCCATACGTTATTCTCTGTTAGTGTCATATGCTCAGGCGAAAGGGTTGAGACGTTAAGGGGTAGTTTTCCTGAGTTCTGATGTTTCGATTGTGCAAGCCAAACTCACAGTGTGGAAAATGGAACATTTTATGAAGTTCATACATTTTCAAAATTGCTCCTACAATGATGCCTTTGTTTTGTGTTAGGACTGGAATGATGGCTTCTATCTGTTCCAAAGAACTCCAATACTGCCTCAAGTGAAGAGGAAAGCCTCATATTTCAAGGCCACTGACTGGAGCCCATTCACATGCCACAAGGGGACGGATGCCGTTGTTTTTTTTACGGCGAAGAAAACGGTGATGTATTGGAGTCTCATCACCCCGTCTCTCCATCATTGTTGGTGTGTAGATCAGCCAGTCTGGCTTGTGTAGCAGGATTAAAATGTTATGTCTCCCAGTGAGCTAGTGAATATCAACACTTTCTCTCTTTCTGTATGTGAAGTCCCTTTTTAGTGGATAAAGCCATTTGTTGACAGAATTATTGACATTTTATGGGATTGTTTTTGGAAAAGGCTAACATGTAATTTCAAATTCAACATATGGTAGTGGTCAAATGGTGTTCCTACTGTGTAAAATGCCTGAATAATAACCTACTGCACTCTCTTGGCCAGTACACAGAGCAAAACTTGATTAATTTCACCAGTTTCCCTTAATCTCCTCCTTTGGCTCCCATCCTATTCTGCAAGAATTGATAAATCGTACATCCCCTGAAGATTATTACAGTTCTGAATAGTCTTATGGCATTAGAAAGAAGCCAGGCTCAGTGGCACAAAATACATCTAACACATGAAATCACATAAATAATTTAGTTTTCACAATTTAATTTTTATAGTTTTTTTTGTTGTGGTTGCTGCTATTATTGATGGGGTATAATAAGGACTGTTGGCTGACACTGCAGTTAAAAAAATGGGGAACATTTTGACATCAAAAATGTCAATGTTGTTACTACCCTTCACTGTTGACCACGCTCAACGATTCAATTTCAGCCTAAGGCCGGGAATGTGTTCATAAATTATACCATCAGAGAGGCAGATGCAGAAAGAAAAAAATTAGCTCATTTTCTTATTAAAAAATACTTTTCTCTCTTGAAAAATGAGCGTGGGGCCAATTTTACACATCTCTGGTTCAAAATAACCTGCATCAACTTGGGATCATTAGTAACTACTTCTCCAGAATCCTGTGGCTCTTAACAGCAATGTATCTATTAAGCACCCTGCATGCCAGGGCCTCTGCTAAGAGCTGGGGTGGATGTCAGGCAATTATGATGCATGCCCTTGTTCTCAGAGTTAATCCTTCATCAACACATACCCATTCAGTAGGTAATTGACAAAGGAACACAGAAAGTCTATTTGACAGTATAGATATAAAGATTGGCCTGGGATTTGTTTTATAATAGCTTTAAATTATTTCTTTTCTTTTCTTTTTTTCTTTCCTTTCCTTTTCTTTTTTTCTTTCTCTTCTTTCTCTCTCTCTCTCTCTTTCTTTCTTTCTTTTTTTTTTTTTTTTTTGAGACGGAGTTTCGCTCTGTGGCCCAGGCTGGAGTGCAGTGGCCGGATCTCAGCTCACTGCAAGCTCCGCCTCCCAGGTTTATGCCATTCTCCTGCCTCAGCCTCCCAAGTAGCTGGGACTACAGGCGCCTGCCACCTCGCCCGGCTAATTTTTGTATTTTTTAGTAGAGACGGGGTTTCACCGTGTTAGCCAGGATGGTCTCGATCTCCTGACCTCTTGATCCGCCCGTCTCATCCTCCCAAAGTGCTGGGATTACAGGCTTGAGCCACTGCGCCCGGCCTCTCTCTTTCTTTCTTTCTTTCTTTCTTTCTTCTTTCACTGTCTATCTCTTTTTTTTTTTTTTTGACAAGGTCTTGCTTTGTAGCCCAGCTGAAGTGCAGTGGCACAATCACAGCTTACTGCAGCCTCGATCTCCTGGGCTCAAGTGATCCTCCTGTCTCAGCCTCCTGAGTAGCTGGGACCACACGTGCACACCACCATATCTGGCTAATTTTTTATTTTTAAATTTTTTTTCATAGAGACTGAGGTCTTGTTATGTTGCCCAGGCTGGTCTTGAACTCCTGGCCTCAAGCCATCCTCCCACCTCAGCCTCTCGAACTTTGGGATCACAGGCATGAGCCACTGCACAGGAACCCAAATAAAAATATTTGTGGTAGCCAAGTGTGGTGGTGCGTGCCTATAATCCCAGGTACTCAGGAGTTGCTTGAGCCCCAGAGGCGGAGGTTGCAGTGAGCCGAGATTGTGCCACTGTGCTCCAGCCTCCTCGACGGAGTGAGACTCTGTCTCAAAAAAAAAAAAAAAAAAAAAATGTGGTGAGCATTTATATAAAATGTTAGATTTACAATGTAATTAATGGAGATGTCATACTTAAAGTTATGTTGGGACGAGTCTGCTGTGTCACCATAACTTCTCAAACCTTGGTTGATTGAAACCAGGTCTAAAAGCTTAAAGAGAGCTTAAGGCTTAGTTCTTATAGAGATCTGAATTGCTTTTCCTCGAACATCTTATGGTAGGTGCAGTGCTAGTCCCTGGGAGTACAAGGCAGAGCCCAGCGTACCCTAAGAACGGTCCAGTCCATCCTAAGAATGGTGGGGAAGGGGACGTGAAGGGCACTGCCATTCATTGAACTCCTGACAAACCTCTGTAGACAGATGTCAGTCGTCTTACCTTGCAGGCACACATGGAATCCTCCAAACTTAAAGACCTCGAGCAAGAGTTCATCGAGTCTCGTGAGTATGTGGGTGGGTGGGCTGTGGTCCTTCTGCTGGCCCTGTGTGTTGGGGCCCCAGCAGGGGTCCCCCAGTTTTCCTCCACATGCCCCATTCCTCTGATAGACCAGATGGCTTTTTCTACAGGGCTCTGAGGGCCCCAGGAGAGTCCATAGTTGCTGGATCTCTCATGGGCTTGGCCCAAAATTGGCACAGGACCACCTCTACTGCCTCCATTGGTCAAACCAAGTCACAAGGTGAGCCGGGGTTCAAGGCGGGGAAACAGACTACCGATGGTGGAAAGAGGGGCGTTCAGGTGCTGGAGGGGGCTTGCTGGTGCCATCATTGCAGACACACCCACATCTGCCTCCATAGCATCCCTGTGTCATCTTAACAGCGATCATCTAAAGAAAGGGGTTTCATTATTTTTATTTTTGGTGCTATTTTTTAGGTGAGAAAACTGAAGATTAGAGATATCAAGAAATAACTACCTGAAGTTCTCTAAACATCGGTGGGAGTACTTGTTAAACATCAAGGGGCTTCGGATAAGACAGTCTGGCAATTAAATGCCTCTCCCATTTACTGCCTAGAAAACTGAGGGTAGAGTATGTATCTTTTCTGCAGAATAAGGATAATGCCTATCTCGGAGCTGAGCAGGAAGGTGTAGGCGAGCTGCTCAACCTCAGGCCTGTTAAGTAGCCAGTCCTCAGGGTTCGTGTACGGCTGAAGAACATTGAGCTGGTGGCTAGGAGCTGTGACTTCCAGTTCCAGTCAGTTGCTACTTGGCTGTTAAAATTTGAAGAAATAATTTGAAGTCCCTAAAATAAATGTTTTAATTTATAAAAATGGGCTGGGTGCAGCGGCTCACACCTGTAATCCCATCACATTGGGAGGCCGAGGTGGGTAGATCACCTGAGGTCAGGAGTTCGAGACGAGCCTGACCAACGTGGTGAAACCCTGTCTCTACTAAAATTATAAAAATTAGCCAGGTGTGGCAGCATGTGCCTGTAATCCCAGCTACTTGGTAGGATGAGGCAGGAGAATCATTGAACCCGGGAGATGGAGGTCGCAGTGAGCCAAGATTGTGCCATTGCACTCCAGCCTGGGCAACAAGAGTGAAACTCTATCTCAAAAAAAAAAAAAAAAAAAAAATTATACAAATGAAAATATTTGATGATCTTCAAGGTTCCTTCCTTGAACAGGTTTTTAAAATCAGTTACATTTGCAAATTTAAAAACAACCAGGGTACCATGGTAATTAAAATCAGAGTGGAAAAGAGAGACGAAAATTAGCATAGTGTGTAAAGAACTATTGCCAAGCCGAAACAACAGAAAAGAATGTTTCAATAGATATATGGGAAAATTGTCAAGAATTGTCATAATAGACAATTAATGAAAGAATTGCAAGTGAGCAGCCCCCCGATGGAAACATACCTAACCTCAATAATAATCAAAGATATTCAAATATAAACAAAGATAAGCTATTAATATTCATTTGTTAAATTGTTAAATGTGGCTGGATGTGGTGGCTTACATCTGTAATCCCAGCATTTTGGGAGACTGAGGCAGGAGGATTTCTTAAGGCTAGTTCAAGACTAGTCTGCATAACATAGAAAGATCCTTTCGCTACAAAAAAATACAAAAATTAGGCAGGTGTGGAGGCACATACCTGCAGTCCCAGCCATGTGGGAGGCTGAGACGGGAGTAGTGCTTGAGTCCAGGATTTCATATGAGCTCTGACTGCCACTACGCTCCAGCCTGGGCAACAAGGCGAGATGCTGTCTCTAAAAACAATGTTAGTGGTGGCCGGGCGCGGTGGCTCAAGCTTGTAATCCCAGCACTTTGGGAGGCCGAGACGGGTGGATCACGAGGTCAGGAGATCGAGACCATCCTGGCTAACACGGTGAAACCCCGTCTCTACTAAAAAAAATACAAAAAACTAGCCGGGCGTTGTGGCGGGCGCCTGTAGTCCCAGCTGCTCGGGAGGCTGAGGCAGGAGAATGGCGTGAACCCGGGAGGCGGAGCTTGCAGTGAGCTGAGATCCGGCCACTGCACTCCAGCCTGGGTGACAGAGCGAGACTCTGTCTCACAAAAAAAAAAAAAAAAAAAAAACAATGTTGGTGGTGTAGCATCAAAATCTTTCAAAGGGTCAGTTTGGCAATATTTATCAAGAGCATTAAGAATTTACCTCTGATCCAATAATTTCAGCCTTTAGAAATGTAGAGATGTGTGCACCAATGACAAACACATTTATTGCAGCATAATTTACAAGATTTCAACCCAGAACGCTACTTAAATATGCAAAAAAAAAAAAAAAAGATGGGGAAGGTTAAATATATTATGATACATGTGATAAACAGCGAAACAGGCCTTAAAGTCTGTACTTTTAATAGTATTTCATACTCTGGGAAAACATTTGCCACAGGATAATGATGAATAAAAGAAGAAACCCAAACTACAAATTGAGTGTCATTCCAACTAAAGGAAAAGATAAACATGTTCCCAGAGAAAAATCCTGAGAAAAAGCGACACCAAAGTCTTGAGAATGTCTATTTAAAAAACAGTTGCATAGCTGACGATTTTTATATTATTCTGTGTATTGTTCTGAATGTTCAAAACTGCAGCGTACCTGCAAACTTTGTGATTAACGACAACAGCAAAACCACAGAAAATGCAAAAACAAACATGTCTCTTTTCTTCAGCTGTTCTGTGAATCTCTTGAGCATCACAACTTTAGGGACCACCTGCTGTGTCCCGCATAGCACTTCCTAGAACTGCCCCTCCTAAGCCGGGTTAGGGTCACACTGAGAAACCACACCCAGAAACCTGGTGAATAGCAGGTCAATAAAACAAGGTAAAACTAGGCTTTCTTGGAGGCAAAACTACAGGTGTCTTTCATTCTTCTTCAGTCCTAAATGCAGATCATTTCTCACATTCTTTTTAAAATGGATGTTAGGCTGGGCGAGGTGGCTCACTCCCATCATCCCAGCACTTTGGGAGGCTGAGCTGGGCAGATGGTTTGAACCTAGAAGACCAGCCTGGGCAACAGGACGAAACACCATATCTATAGAAAAATCAAATCGATCGATAAATAAAATAGATGTTATTTTTCAGAGCAAGTTGAAGTTTGCAGAAAAATTGCAGAGCAGGTACAGAGACTTCTGATCTCCAGTCTTCTTCTCGTGTGTTCTTCTGGTTTCACATTTTCTTTCTTTTTTTTTTTGAGACGGAGTCTTGCTCTGTTGCCCAGGCTGGAGTGCAGTGGCGGGATCTCAGCTCACTGCAAGCTCCACCTCCCGGGTTCCCGCCATTCTCCTGCCTCAGCCTCCGGAGTAGCTGGGACTACAGGCACCACCACCTCGTCCGGCTAATTTTTTGTATTTTTAGTAGAGACGGGGTTTCACCGTGTTAGCCAGGATGGTCTCGATCTCCTGACCTCATGATCCGCCCGTCTCGGCCTCCCAAAGTGCTGGGATTACAGGCTTGAGCCACCGTGCCCGGCCCACATTTTCATATTGTAATTGAGTTCAGTGCACATTCAGTAAATGTGAAATGGTTTCGTCATAACCACACCCATGCAGTGCCTACAAGAAAACACAGGGGAGCCGATTTTGCTTCCCAACGCCGCATTCAGGGTTTCTGCTGCCACCCTGCCGGCCGTGAACTAGAGGGCCCATCCCACCGGATCTGGTCCCTGGAGAGGTGCCACAGCCTGTGGGCCACGGAAGAGCGGAGAAGCCTGGGACCCTGTCACTTCTCAGAGCAGCGCTTCACATGGCAGAAGGAGCTGCTTTCGGAAGAGCTAAAGGTTGCCATAAATATTTATAAGAGACCTGGCATTGCTGCGCTGGAGGGCAGTGTCTTATTATAAAAGTCACAAATAGAGCTGAAAAAACAGTGGCTTCCACATGACAGCTATGTGTGTGTATATGTATGTGTGTGTGTATGTGCGTGTGTGTGCACGTGTGTGGGGATACATATTTGCACATATATGTGTTCAATCTGTGGATACGGTACCTATGTGCCCTTCTATACCTGGTTTCTTCCTTTTCTACACATACATTTATCTGTTTTTAAAATTCAACTTTTATTATTCCTTGTCCTGCCGGTGGCTCTGGCGACATGTCACGCCAGATTCCAGCATAGTTTCCTTGTTGCCTTGCAGCCAGACGTACGCAGTGTGCAGACGGAGCTGCTCAGCAAGGAGGGGCAGCGATCAGGTGCCACGTCCACACCAGGTGAGGTGTGAGGTGAGGGCTCCCTGCGCCACCCTGGCGTCCAGGCGGTGAGGGCTGCATGGAAACGTGGACTTTGGCAGAGCATCTGTGCACCATGGAGCTGCTGCGTGCAGCCCGCAGGCGAGACCGTCAGCATAACTCTGCCAATCATGGAGTATCCAAGTAATTTTTAACTACTAATAATGAAAATACAAAAATTTGCTGTTTGGGAACTAACAAACAAAGTAGGCTTAATCAAATGGCCTCTAGAGTAAAGGCACTCTCCCTTGCCTTCTGGTGTGATTTCCTGGGAGTCTGTGAGCGAGGAGGAATTTGGAGGAAAGGCCTGCTGAGATGCACAGCTGCGGCCTGAGCCTTCCTCCCCTCCTCCCCTCTGGACTCCTTCTCCAGTCCAGGCAGACGCTGCCCCTCCACTGGCCATCAGAGCCAGATTCAGGGGACAGTCTCCAGCCTAGTCCCCTAGGCCCCCACGGCCACCATCAATCGCTGGCCCCTCTGTTAACACTTTCCTTTGTTTGGTGTCGGGGACACAGTAGTCCCTTGTTTCTTCAGCAGGTGCATGCTCTGCACACGTGCTACTGACCTTCCTTCTCCTCCTATCTGACACTGAGGCTTCTCTGTGCTCCACCACCCAGGGGTTTTCACTAAAATCTACGCCCACGTCATGTCCCGTCTCCCCCGTTCCCCCGCTTCCCTGGACAGCACACCTGTGTCCGCGTTCCACTAGACAGCCACACAATTTTGTTTCAGACTCAGAGGAGACAGACTCCCATTTTCCCCCTCCCTCTGGGAAAGCTGGGCTTCATCTCTCCAAGTTAATAACCAGGGTCTCCCCTCTTCCAGCCGCCCAGGCCCGAATACTCAGAGTAGAGGGATCGTCAGGCTGAATGGTGTCCTCCAAAATTCATCCTCCGTTCATGGGAACGGAGGCCCGTTCCCAGGGCTGCAGCTGCGTCTGGAGACCGGGCCATTACAGATGTGATTTGGGTAAAATGAGGCCACATGGGTAGGCCCTCACCCAGGAGGACTGGTGTCCTTACAAAAAGAGGCAGTTAAGGCCCAGATGCACACAGAGGGATGGCCCTGTGAGAAGGGCCCCTGCCCGCTGACACCTTGACCTCAGATCCAGCCCCTGCAGCACGAAAGAATGAGTGTCTTCTGGGGAAGCTGCCTGGTCTGCAGCTCCGGGACACTAACACCAGCCTCTCCTTTAAAACAGACTAAAGATTTCAGGGTGGCCCAGCAGAGCAGCGAGCCCAACACAAGGCCCTTCTAGAGGCGGCTGCTGGGTTCTGTTGTCAACACTATCATCCCTGCAATCCTTTCCTTTTTACTCCTTTTGCTTTATTTTTTAGAGACAGGGCCTTGGTCTGTCACCCAGGCTGAAGTGCAGTGGCGTGAACGGGGCTCATTGAAGCCTCGACCTCCCCAGCTCAAGTGGTCCTCCCTCCTCAGCCTCCTAAAGTGCTGGATTGCAGGCGTGAGCCAGGGCGCCCCGCAGGTACAATACTTTTAAAGCCCTGGTCAGATTCCCTCGCTTCTCCTCAGATCCCTTCGGTGCCTTCCCACCTCACTCCAAGCAAAACACAACACGCATGTCAGTCTGCAAGCACTCCAGTGGTGAGTCCCTCCAGCCCCACCCCATCGTCTACTGGCTCTGTCCCCGCTAGCTTTTTCCAACCACTCCCTCTGCAGGGGATGTCCTCCCTCACACATCCACAGGCCTGTGTCCTTCCTTGAGCCACTCCTCAAATGTCACACTGCCCTCCTGTAAGGCATCACCCCACCAAACCTCTCCCATTACTCCCTCATTCTACCGTTCTCCCGATTCCTTTTCCCCTAGGACATATCCCCACTTGACATTTTATATATTTATTTTCTTATTATCCGACTGCCTCTGGTGGAAGGTGACTTCCCGAAGGTGGGGGTTTCTAGAATATCTTCTTGGAATGTATGCCCAGTGCTTAGAAACTTGCCTGGCATTTAGAAAGTGCAATAAATATTCACAGAATATAACCAGAATCTATGGTCTAGCTTGCAGTCTATATGTGGCCGTCTGCAGTGAACAAGTATTTTTTTCAACGAGTTTTCACTGTGATTATTTTAAATTGTTGCTCCTTTCTTTCCAGCGATGTGGCTGGGCATCTGGAAGCAATGGCAGTACAGCAGTTCTCCCCAGGCAGGACCTGCGTCCTGGGAGGCCAGGCTGGTGGAGAAGCAGAGAAGCTGCTGCCATGTGCTGGCCCTCACCTGGGGTGGGCAGGGGGTCTCGAAGGTGAACCCGGGTTCCTGCCTGCTAGTGTTGACACAGGTGCCACCTGTCCCCACTCCCAGGCCTGAGGGCGGGACTCAGAACCCAGGGCCTTGTCCGCACCCCTGTCTCCAGACCCACTCAGGCAGGAGGAAGGGAAAAGCCACAGGCTCTGGGGGTGGATGCAGGGAGCTATGCAGCCTCAGCTGCATAGCTGTGGGACCTCAGCAGGGGTAGGGCCTCAGCAGGGGTGGGGCCTTAGCAGGGGTGGTGTCTCAGCAGGGGTGGTGTCTCAGCAGGGGTGGGGCCTCAGCAGGGGTTGGGGCGTCAGCAGGGGTGGGGCCTCAGCAGGGGTGGGGCCTCAGCAGGGGTGGGGTCTCAGCGGGGGGGGGGGTCTCAGCAGGAGTGGGGCCTCAGAAGGGGGGGTCTCAGAAGGGGAGGTCTCAGCAGCCGGGGTCTCAGCAGGTTGTGGGGCCTCAGCAGGGGTGGGGCCTCAGCAGGGGTGGTGTCTCAGCAGGTTGTGGGGCCTCAGCAGGGGTGGGGCCTCAGCAGGGGTGGGATCTCAGCAGGGGTGGGGCCTCAGCAGATGAGGCACATGGAACTTTGCCCAAGGCCATTGGGCCCTTTCCTGAGATGAAGCCTCTCTGTGGCCTCCACATGTCCAGATCAGAAAGGCCCCTTTGTGGCCTCAGGGCTGGCCCTTCAACATCGGGGTAAGCCCTCTTTTCCTGTATGAAACCCCTTCCTCTGCACAAGGTCAGCTTTCCTGAGTCAATTCCAACGGACACAGTTGTATAGTCTGAGCAGAACACAGCAGCTCAAGTCTACCCGAGTGCCTGGTATGGAGCACCCACTAGCCCAGGGGCAGGTGGGGCTTTAGGCTGTGGGGCCTGAGCTCTGAGCTGGGCCATCTTCCTGGAAACCCCAATTCTCTGTTCTACCCCTTACAATAAGGCGGCACATAATTCACCATTGCAGTGGGTCATTGTCCACAAACCAAAGCATCAGAGGCCGTAGTTTTAATCTCAGGGCTACTAGTGGATTACTTTGGACATATGATCTCATTTTTAACTTTTTTTCCCCCCAAAACAGAATAACACTACCTGCTTTTCTTTTGAGAAAGTTGTTACAATCAGTAAATTAATTTGAGTAATTACAAGGCAATTTGGAAATTCCCACACTCATTCAGATTTCCTTTGATACTAGAGAATAAGATGATGGATGCCCACAGCATTTGATTATAAATTCAGACTCGGGGGTAGGGTGTGGTGGCTGACGCCTGCAATTCCAGCACTTTGGGAGACCAAGGCAGGTGGATCACAAGGTCAGGAGTTCGAGCCTGACCAACATGGTGAAACCACATCTCTACTAAAAATACAAAAATTAGCCAGGTGTGGTGGCAGGTGCCTGTAATCTTAGCTACTTGGGAGGCTAAAGCAGGATAATCACTTGAAGCTGGGAGGTGGAGGTTGCAGATCATGCCACTGCACTCCAGCCTGGGCAACAGAGCAAGAATCCGTCTCAACAACAACAACAACAAAAAAAGGAATTCAGACTCTGGGATTGACTGCCCGTGTTCAGAACCTGGCTTTGTCACTTACTAGCTGTGAACCATGAACAACCTACTTCATTTCCCTGGGCTTTGATTTCTCCAGCTGCAAAAGAGGAAGAATGGTATTTCTAGGATATGGGGAGGACCAAATGAGTGAATCTGTGAATGGTATTGATAAGGTTTGAGAGGATCAGATGAATGAATGTGTGAAAACACTTAGAATCACGTCTATCAAGTAGTAAGCCCTCTTACATATTAGTTATGATTATTGCTAAGTGAAGACAAACACGGTATACAGCTTGCCTCACATCAGCTGGTAAAGATGTAATTACTGTTCAGATAGGGAATAAACAGAAACAGATTAACTATTAATGTCTTAGTACATGGAGTATCAAAAAGAAGATACCCCTACTTCAAATGAAGATACTTCCAACTGAAGATGCTGCTTCGAATGTTTCATAAAAACAGTAAACCTCCAATGTTTAAATACAACTTAAACGTTATCCAAGGAACTTTAAAGCCATCATCTTCTTTTTTTTTTTTTTTTGAGACAGAGTCTTGCTCTGTCTCCCAGGCTGGAGTGCAGTGGCGCTATCTTGGCTCACTACAAGCTCCGCCTCCCGGGTTTATGCCATTCTCCTGCCTCAGCCTCCCAAGTAGCTGGGACTACAGGCGCCTGCAACCGCGCCCGGCTAATTTTTTATATTTTTAGTAGAGACGGGGTTTCACCGTGGTCTCGATCTCCTGACCTTGTGATCCGCCCGCCTTGGCCTCCCAAAGTGCTGGGATTACAGGCGTGAGCCACTGCGCCCGGCCGCCATCATCTTCTTTAGTCTTCATGAGAACCTGGCGAAGTGAGAGGTACACAGAATATATGGTTCCAACTCAGAGATGAGGAAACTAGGCCTCCAGGAAGATGTCTTCAACAAAGGTCAGCAGAGCTCAATTGAAGTGCCAGTGCCTTTCTAGGATTCCAGGAAATTCCAAGCTCAATGTAAGGCTTGGCTTGAGAAAGTTCACTGCAAAAATGTGAATATTTTCTGGAGGTGGACACTATTTTTGCTCATTCCAGACAGTATTCGACTTGGGGTGTGTGTATGTGTGTGTGTGCACGGTCTTGTGCTGGGGTAGAGCAGTGGAGGCACAGACTGTTTGTAGGGAACATTCCTTTGGATGAACGCATCTTTGCATGCCTCTCTGGTAAATGACGGGTTGTGTCTATGCAATTAACTGTAAACAGGGAGCACGCTGTGAACAATAGCAACATAAATCACAGTTACTGCTTTTCTACTCTGCAATCTGGGGGAAAGGACGTTTCTCGGTGTGCTTTCCTTGACACACATCAGTCTCTGTGTTTCCTATTAAAAAGAAGTGATCGGGTGAAGCCCTTTCACATTGAAGGGGTTGAGCGGCAGAGGGTTCAAGACGTTTTAACTGGAGAGGAGACATTTGGAAGTGATTGTTCTGTTACAAAATGCTGCCTGGGAAACATGCTCTGTTATGTATTCATTCTCTTTCTCTCTCTCTTTTTTTTTCCAGTTTAGAAACCCATTTTTGGAGCAAGCAAGCAGACTGAACGGAAGTGGTGAGAAAATTAATCAGCAAAATCTTCTGAAATTGGGTGTCTCCTTAAACATTTTCTCCCTGTAATCCTAGGTGCTGTCAGGGAGTAATAATTATTTCCCATAAACAGCTGGCTCAGTGATCTACTTTGCGTGCTGGGGGAAGAGAAGAACTAGCCGTGATGAGCTCTGCAAAGCTTTTCTCACTGATGACGTCTGTGATACACACTCACACAAAGACTCACATGCATTCGAAAGGAAGACACTACAGCACAAACTCATTATAGTCTTGATCTGCCACATGCATTCTGCAGGGTGTTTCAGTGTCACAAGAAAGCAGAAAGAAACCTAAGAAAGAAATCTAAGTTCCCGTTTGTTTCAGATGCTCCTTGAAGATGGGAGAGAGCTGGAGTTCATCTGTCCTGACATCAGAGAACTGTGACTCCAGAGGGTGGGAGAGTCAGGCCCGAGTCATCTCCGCCCTGGGGCCCCTCCCCAAAGTGTCCTCTCTTCCTCTCCAACCAGGGGAGTCTAATTTAGAGTGGGAAGTGGAGAGGAATGCTGGCCAGGTGGGAAGCTTGAGGCCTGTGCCGTGACCCCCTCACACTTGACTAGGTGGCTCCAGGGAGAGTCCTCTGCCTCCCCTCCAATGCAGGAGTGAGTGGAGCAGCTGCCTCTGTGGCTACAGATACTGGCTATGCACAGCAAGGGAGAAGGCTGAGACACAAGGAAACCCGGCCCTCTGGGCGGGCACTTGGAAGCTCACTGGCACGCTGCTGGAGACCCACCGGCAACCAGGAGGACAAGTAGGGAGCCGGTGACATTCCAGCTCTGCCAGCCCTCCCAGAATAAAGGGGAATGGCAGCAAGTCAAGAGGCGGAGGCATTTCAATGCCGTTTTGCTGTGCTGACTTTTCCTTTTGGACACTGTGAACAAGAAAAGAAAGCAGCCAGCCCCCTTAACTGTAGTACAAAAAAATTCAGAAAAGAGGACATTTTAAGGGTAACATTTTGCTTGCTGCAATGACTCACAGAAGGCAGAAAGTGAGAGGCTTGCTGAAAGGTGAAAGACAGAGCCAAAAAAGCAAAACTCAAGCCTACTTACAAAACGACAGGCCACAAATGACCCTCCAGTAACATGATTTTGTACATTGTCCTTTAAATCCCGAACAGCTCTTCCTTCCAAATCCCTTACTGCCTCAGAGTTGTTAATCACAAAGTGAAGGTTTCTGCCACCAAAAAACAGTGACCACAGATGTTTCCAGAAAAGAAAGAGGAAAGAAGAGTCATGCACCACACCCGTGTTGGGTGTTGAGGCTGTAATGCTGAGGTCCCTGAAAACACAGGCATGAGCTGTTCTTGTCCTTTCCAGGGAGCCAAGGACGACAAGTCACAGAGCGGTTGCACGTGCAAGGACATTCCTTGTAGAAACCGTGTGTCCAGGCGTCAGGCATTTTTGTAGTGGTTCCTCAAAGGGGAAACATTCATTTATAATTTTGTAAAACAAAAACAAAAACAAAAGAACAATATGAAAGGAGAGGCCTTAACTGAAAAGAACAATTCACAATTGCCAAGCAGTTGAGGAGGTCTTAGAATAAACTCTGGGACTTAGACGAGAAGTCAAAAGGACCAGATTTCACGGGCAGTGTCCTCCTGACCTTCTTGTGCTAGAAGGCTGGATCTGGGGCTTTCAAAGACAATGAAGGCGGGTCAGGCGCGGTGGCTCACGGCCGTAATCCCAGCACTTTGGGAGGTCGAGACGGGCGGATCACGAGGTCAGGAGATCGAGACCATCCTGGCTAACATGGTGAAACCCCATCTCTACTAAAAAATACAAAAATCTAGCCGGGCGAGGTGGCAGGCGCCTGTAGTCCCAGCTACTCGGGAGGCTGAGGCAGGAGAATGGTGTAAACCCGGGAGGCGGAGCTTGCAGTAAGCTGAGATCCAGCCACTACACTCCAGCCGGGGCGACAGAGCGAGACTCCGTCTAAAAAAAAAAAAAAATCGTTGTTTGGGCAGCCACATGATGTTCAGTCTTATTTATTCTCTGGAAATATTAACAGAACTGTAAGTTTTCAAGTAGGGTTTTCTTAAGTTTGTTAACAAACTAGAAGCATGCTTTGTGCTGTTTGGGTTTTAATTGTTCCGTTCATGAAGTGTCTGGGTGAGTAATGGCGGCAGTTCCTTTGATTCCACCGGGGATGCCTGCTGTGAGTGAAAACAGGAACCTGCTCTCTCCAGACCTGGCATCAACGACGATAAGGGAATGGAAGCTCTTCCTACAGCAGTTCCCAGGGAGCATTTCTTTGCCATTCAGTAAAGATCAGACCTTCAACATTTTCAGAACTGCACCATGACATTCTTAAAAGCCGGGGCTCCTGTTCTCCCACCGCTCCCTGGGTGCTGCCATCTGTCTAGAAGGCAGCATTTGTTTTCAACCGAGAATGCTGACCACACCTTGCAGGCACAACTGAGATGCATGAGCCTCCCCTTTCATTTACGAGGTGCTAATTTGAAAGATTAGTATCCCTTCAATAACCCTGGAGCTGGGCACCAGGATGCAGTGAGTCAGGAGAACAGGATATAAATCATGAACCCTGGTACTATTAACAAAGCAATGGATGAGTATTCGTGCAACACCACAGCCCTCAAGAACATTTATGTCTATTCTTTCTACATCAAGTCTCTCACAAAGGAGTCTGAAAGAGTGAGTGATGAGACATACGCATGAAAAAGGTTCTTTCCATCGTAGGCCCTTCGTGAGCATGACTCGTGACCGCGCCCCTGTGTGACACGCGGTAACGTGTCCAGTTGAGAAAATCAGGAAGCGAGAAAGTCAATTTCCTCCACATTCCTGGAGGAAACTTAAACTCAGAAAGAGGTGCTGGGAGTGAGGGTGTGCTTGAGACACAGGTGACACCTGCAACCACGTTAGAGGTGTGATTGCTCCCACCCAATGGCGAATGCAGCGTAAGGGCGACAGGAGCGTCTTAGGAACAGACGATGAGGTGTGTGCCCTGGAGATCCAAAGATGATGTCTCTGTCGTCCACGCTGCACCCTGGGAAGTATGCGGTGTGGAGGGAGGTCTTTTTCTTTTCTTCTTTTTTTTTTTTTTGGAGACACAGTCTTGCTCTGTTGCCCAGGCTGGAGTGCAGTAGACTGATCTCGGCTCACTGCAGCCTCCGCCTCCTGGGTTCAAGCAGTTCAAGCAATTGAGGCCTTCTCTCTCAGCCTCCTGAGTAGCTGGGAACACAGGCATGCGCCACCACACCCAGCTATTTTTTTTGTATTTTAGTAGAGGCAGGGTTTCACCCTGTTGGTCTTGAACTCCTGAGCTCAGGCAATCCACCCACCTCTGCCTCTCAAACTGCTAGAATTACAGGTGTGAGCTACTGCGCTCAGCCAAGGGAGGACTTTTTCTAAACAGACGCGCTCCATGGAGCTGTTCCCCAAGTCCGTCCTTCTCGGCCCCCCTCAGACACACACGCTCTTAGTGTCCAGAACAGAGCCACAGGAGCCCCCAGCGTCCTTCAAGCCCGTTCTTCCTCCAGATGCTGCAGAGGTCAGGCCTGAGGCCGGCACGTGGAGTGGCCTCGGCACCCTGTGTCCTCAGCTCGGCAACTCAGAGAGACACATTAGGGGTGCTAACATTGGACACACATGAGCATAAAGCTGGGCACAATAGATACTGTGAACTCTAAAAGAGGGAGGAAGACAAGGCTGGAAACAATCTGGTGCTGTGTTCACTATTTGGAGGAGGGTTTCACCTGAACCCAAACCTCAGCGCCATGCAGTATACTCGTGTAAAAAAGCTGCACATGGACTCACTGAATCTAAAACAAAAATAAATAAGTAAGTAAGTAATAAACATTTCTTATTTGTGGAAGGAGGGAGGGGGAGTGATGGGGTGTGGATCTTTTCCCCACCCAAATCTCATGTTGAATTGTAATTCCAGTGTTGGAGGTGGGACCTGGTGGGAGGTGATTGGATTGGAGAGTGGATCCTTCATGAATGGTTTAGCACCGTCCCCATGGCGCTGTTCTGATGGTGAGTTATGACGAGATCTGGCTGTTGAAAAGTGTGCAGCACGTCCCCGTCGCTCTCTCTGGGTCCTGCTCCTGCCACGTCAGACACCTGCTCTGGCTTCGCCTTCTGCCAGGGGTAAAAGCTCCCTGAAGCCTCCCCAGAAGCAGAAGCTGCCATGCTTCCTGTATAGGCTGGGGAACCATGAGCCAATTAAACCTCTTTTCTTTATAAACTACCCAGTTTCAGTTTTGTTTTGTTTTGTTTTTTGTTTTTTGTTTTTTTTCTAGCAATGCAAGTACAGACTAATACAGAGAGAAAGGAAGAAAGAGAAGAAGAATAAATTTATATCTGCAGCAATTTTTCAGCATAGCAAAGGTGAGGCTGGGATCCGTGGCTGTTCAGGCTATTTTACTGCCTAGAAGGGGATTTGGAGAGGTAAGAAAGCTACAACCCAGGGAGGCAGTAAGAATATGACATGGGCGGGGGACACCTACCGCACAAAAGGCTCGTGTGGTCTTGACAGTCGTGAGTATCTTGGATGCTCACGCCAAGCTATTGAGTGAGATTCCTTATCCCATTCTCCATGCTGGAAGGCTGAAGACTAAAGAGGTCATTCGAGCTGTTAGGGGCACCCTGACTCTCCCATCAAAATGTCATTCCTCTAGACCAGGGGCAGTGGCTCATGCCTGGAATCCCAGCACTTTGGGAGGCCAGTGGATCTCTCAAGTCCAGGAGTTCAAGGCCAGCCTGGGCAACATAGCAAGATCCCATCTCTATAACAACACCACCACCAACAACAAAACATACAAAAAAAAAAAAATGACACGCCTGCAGTCCCATCTGTTTGAGAGGCTGAGGTGGGAGCATTGAATGGGCCTGGCAGGTTGAGGCTGCAGTGAGCTGTGATTGCGCCACTGCACTCCAGCCTGAGCAACAGAGTGAGACCCTGTTTCAAAAAAAAAAAAAAAAAAAAGAAGCCATTCTTCCAGAAGGCAGGGGTGGAAATGGGAAATAAGAAACGCAAGAGACAATTCTTAGCCTCCTGTAAAGATTTGAGATGGATTGTAACACTGTGACATCGTAGATGAAAAAGATCAAGCACAAAGCATAAAACATATGAAAAGGGTTTTCATGTTTGCAAAGCTCTGAACAAGTGTAACTTCTTGCCTAGCTAGGAGCCAAGAAAGGTATGGCCAATGTGAGGGGGTGATGGGTCCCGGGGAAAGGCATCCGTGAAGCCTGAAGCTCTAGGAGGACCTCACCAAGGGGTGGATGTTTCTGCCGAACTGTTGGAGAGACGGTGGGGCAGGGGCACTGGGGGTTCCCCTTCCTTCCTCTAGATGAGTAAAACAGAGTGTGGGGGAAGCTCTGCTTTGATCTGCTCCATGCACTTCTAATTCCACACCTGTGAGTTTGGTATAAGAACATGCTGCTTTTCACACACCTCACCTTCCCGGTAACACAAAGGGATGGTCAGAGCAGAAGCTGGGGTAGCACTTGCCACACGCTGGGCACTGTTGTAAGCATTGACTCCTTTGGTTCTCACAATGCACCCATGAATTAGGTATTATTACTACCCCGTTTTACAGATAAAGACACGGAGGCCAGGAGAGGTGACCCACGCTTCTCCAGGCTGCATGGACAGTAGCAAGTGTGGGGCTAATGTTTGCTGCAGAAGGCAGCCCCAGTCTGCTGTGTCGCAGGGCTCTGCACCTGATCGTAAGGTGTCAGGGTGACATCTCTTCCTCACTCCCTCTCTCTGGGCATCGGCCCATCTTTCCCATGTGGCTTTCTCTTGGGGTGAGGGTTCTTGTCCTGGGAGGTCTGGGTGGCAAGGCAGGTCTCTCTGGGCAGCACTCAAGGGTGTTTATGCTCTTGCTCAGAGACAGCCAGAAGTGTTTTCACAACAAGACTAGGGCCATCTAATTTCGATGTCATTAAATTAATAAAACTCTAGGGGCTGGCCAGTGACAATCTCATTAAACATTACAGAATGCAGCCCAATTATGTAACACAGTGGGCTGACTTTCAGATAGATTAGTTTTTGCTATACATCAGCTGGTTAATCACTTGTCTGCCATATCAGGTAAGCTGGAATTAAACATTTCATCACATAAAATCTTAAGTATTTTCTAGCTTCATGTCAGGGCCTTCTTTTGTGGGCAGAGGTTTGCTGCAAAGATTATTGATGACGTTTTGATTGCTACCTGCCCAGATATGACCTAGCCAGGCTGGAGGTAGAAGTGTTTGCTTGCCCTGGATACATTAGGTCTGCCTAACAAATATTCATCAAGAGCTTACCATGAGATCATACCATTTATTTGGTGATCAATTTGGCAGTATTTAATACAGAGAAGGTGCATACTTCATGACCCCAAATTGCAGTTCTAGGTATGTTATGTCCCCTGGAAAAACTCTCATGCATGTGCATGATGAGATGCATGAAGAACATTTGCCGTAGCCCTCCTTGTCAGGGAGAGGTGCTGGGAATAGCTCAGACATCCTTGGGCAGCAGAATGGGTACCTCCATTTTGGCATTTTTATATGATGGATTTTTTTTCAGTAGTTAAAATGAGTGAATGAGAGTTTAATATGTTAATATGGATAAATCACAGTAAATGTTGAATGAAAAATACAAGATATAAAATTACATTTTTAGTATTATGCCATATGTAGAGTTTAATTTACTATTCAGAGATATGTATTTTCACATATGGCAAAAACCTCAGTGCATTAGTGGAGCTAATGAAATACCAAAACCATGACAATACGTATCTTTGAGGAAGGATAAAATGAAAGAATCAGGGAGATACATATAGGAGATTTGAATTGTAACTACACTGACTTATTTCTTTAATAAGAACTGGTGATGATGCAAAATAATGTTTTAATGATTTTAAAACATTACTGATGTTTTAAACACCAGATTGTGTGTTTATTAGGTGGTCCTATTTTTTTTTGATGATTGAAATAATTTATAATATAGAAGGAATTTCCTGCAGGCTAAGCATTGGGGCACTCATCGCAGTAAGAGGAATGCTTGCAAGCACGATACAGGAAGCAAGGAAGGAAAAAAGGCTTCACAGAAGTAGGACGTCCTCGTAACTGGTACCACCAGCTGCAAAGCAGAGCCAAGTCTGAACATGAATCTTGCCTTTGATACGGGCAGACTTTATACGATAACCTTTCTCTTGAGCAAAATTTACTCCAAAAATAACTCACTTCCCTGAATTTTTCTCTTTGTAGATGTGACATTCGTATGAACTAGCATTTCAAAGTAAGGTGTGTGGACCTTGGGGCAAGTGCAAACGATGGCAGACTCGGAGAGACATCCTTATTAGGAGGTGCTTGGTTGCAAACCTTTTGATTTCATTACTAATTTAAAGTTACTTTGGCTGGCTACATTATAGGAAGGAAAAAAAGAAAGAAAAAGCACAGGTGGCTCTGAGCACCTGCTCGCCTTTTGATGGGTGGGAGTCTGGGCTTGACTGTATCGCCGTCCACAGCAGGTCGCTACAGCAGGTTCAGCCACGGCACCTGGCCCATGGTTCCCCACTCAGGATTTTTCCCCGAGCTGTTTGGAAATCGCTAGATGCTCCATTTTTCAAATTCACTTCACATGTAGATGTATTTGGCAAAAGTCAGAGAAACAGCGAGTAGCCAGACAAACGGGAATAATTTAAGCCGCAGATCATAAGCTCCTGGTGGGTAAGGACGAAGCCCTCATCTGTTCTCCAAAATGTTCCACGCAGCTCACTGGGTATTCTCTGCCGCTGATTAGCACGGCTGGGTTGGCGCGTTTAGCTCCTGTGGGGACAGCGTGGTTCACGATGAGGAGAATCAATCAAACTTATTTTCCTCAAGTTTACTGGTCCTATCTAGAATGCTTAGACACATGTCCAACACAGCACTCTCATTGCAGTCATAGTTGTATTGTTATTATCGATTATTAGAAATCTGTTATCCAAAGCAATGGAGGCCATACCTTGGTGACGGGACGACTACACATGGAGGTCCAAAATGGTGTTAGAAGGACTTATTTGCTCATTTTTAAAATAAGTATTTTATTTAATGAGGTATGTAGCACATACCTCTGCTTCTCTCCCATCACACCTCCTCAGCTTACTTTTTTTTTTTTTTTTTGAGATGGAGTCTCGCTCTGTTGCCCAGACTAGAGTGCAGTAGTACAATCTCGGCTCACTGTAGCCTCCACCTCATGGTTCAAGTGATTCTCCTATCTCAGTCTCCCGAGTAGCTGGGATTACAGGCACCTGCCACCATGCCTGGCTAATTTTTTTTTTTTTTTTTTTTTTTTTGAGACGGAGTCTTGCTCTGCCACCCAGGCTGGAGTGCAGTGGCCGGATCTCAGCTCACTGCAAGCTCCGCCTCCCGGTTTACGCCATTCTCCTGCCTCAGCCTCCCGAGTAGCTGGGACTACAGGCGCCCGCCTCGTCGCCCGGCTAGTTTTTTGTATTTTTAAGTAGAGACAGGGTTTCACCGTATTAGCCAGGATGGTCTCGATCTCCTGACCTCGTGATCCGCCCGTCTCGGCCTCCCAAAGTGCTGGGATTACAGGCTTGAGCCACCGCGCCCGGCCATTTTTTTTATTTTTAATAGAGACGGGGTTTCGCCATGTTGGCCAGACTTGTCTCGAACTCCTGACCTCAGGTGATCCACCTGTCTCGACCTCCCAAAGTGCTGGGATTAGAGGCATGAACAACCACACCCAGCCACGTGTGATTTTTAATGAAGGCACATGAGTAGCATGCAGCCCCACATGCCCTCAGCTGCAGGAACCTTATCCCACCTCTAACATGTGCTGCAGCTTTCCTTTCTGCTCCAGCCTCTTCTCCAGTGTTTCTGGAGCACATTAGCCCCACACTAGTGCAGACAGGAAGTCGGAGGGAATCTGATTCTTTGATGGTTAATTTTAATGTGCCTACTTGACTGGGCTATGGGATGCCCAGATACCCGGTAAAACATTATTTCTGGGTGTGTCTGGTGTTTCCAGAAAAGATCAGTATTTAGATCAGTTCACTGAGTAAAGAAGACCCCCTCACTCGTGTGGCTGGACATCATCCAGTCCACTGAGGACCCAAATAGAACAAAAAGGCGGAGGAAGGGAGAGTTCTCCCTCTGTGTGCTTGAGCTGGGCCCTCCCTCTTCTGTTCTTGGATGTCAGTGCTCTTGGTTCTCGGGCCTTTGGGCTTGGACTGGAACTGCACCCCCAAGTTTCATGGTTCTGCAACTCACAGACAGCAGATTGTGGGACTTCTTGGCCAGTATAACTGCATGAGCCGATTCCTAGAAATCTCTGTCTCTGGCCTATTGGTTCTGTTTCTCTGGAGAACCCTAATACAACTGCCCCGGCGAATCCTTAGTGAATGGAGAAGAAATGACAGCAGACAAATGTTTCAGCCTCCCAACTTTCAGCTAAACAATGCTGAGGGGTTAGGGCAGGGGCTTCTGTACTTAATTGTGTTATTTCTTTAATTGAATTAGTTGGAGTTGATTCTGACACTGTGGCTTGATGTTCTCTATCTGCTTTGGAAAATTTTCAGAAAATTGTGTCTTTCTTTTGCTTTCCTTCTCTTCTGGGATTCAAGCGATACCCTTTCTCCCTTTATGCCTCATTCTGAGTAGTATTTTCTCTTGACCCACCTTTCAGCTCAAGAATTCTCTTTTCATCTGGATCTAAGCTGCTGTTAAACTTACCCAGTGAATTCTTTTTTTTTTTTTTTTGACGAAGTCTCGCTCTGTCACCAGGCTGGAGTGCAGTGGCGCAGTCTCAGCTCACTACAACCTCCGACTCCCTGGTTCAAGCTATTCTCCTGCCTCAGCCTCACAAGTAGCTGGGATTACAGGTGTACACGCCAAGCTAATTTTTTGTATTTTTAGTAGACGTGGGTTTCACCATGTTGGCTGGGATGGTCTTGATGTCTTGACCTCATGATCCACCCGCCTCAGCCTCCCAAAGTCCTGGGATTACAGGCATGAGCCACCATGCCCAGCCGTGAGTTCTAAATTTTGGTTATTGTATCTTGTTCTAGAATTTCCATTTGGTTCTTTCTTTATAGTTTCCAGTTCCTTAACCCTTAAAAAATAGTTTATTAAGTATGTAAATCATATCTGATAACACTATCTAAATCCCTCTCTGTTTCCATTGTCCATTGTTTTACATTTTCTTCTTCTTATGTGCTCTATTGTTTTAGATTGAGTGCTAGACATTGTATATGAAAAACTTTACATCTAAATGAATGCCTAAGATATTATTTCCTTTCTTCAAAGAGAATGCACATTGCTTTCGACAGTGGCCAGGAGCAGTAGAATTCCTGCAACAACTTAGTCTGTTTATGGAACTCAAAGGATTTTAAACTGAACTTGGGCTCCTGTGAATGCTGACGTCTTTCTGGCTTATGTGTATATCTAGGGTTTAGTCTTTTAGGGTTCTTCTTGCTGGCAGACACTAGACTCTGATATTTGCTCTCCTTCCCTAATAAGGTTGCCAAAAGCTTCACTTAGCTTGTAAGCTTCTCAGTCCGCCTTTCAAGAATCAGAGGAACTCCTTGAAGGAAAATGTACTCAAATGTCAGGTTTATAAGTATAGATTTTATGTTCTTCTGGATTGTATCTTCATTGCCTTGTTATCTCTCCAGTGATTTCAAACACATTAAATATATTTCATTCTCTTTATTCAGTTGTCTGGGTGAGAGACTTGGCAAACATTATCTAATTGTATGAGTTTGCTAAGGCTGCCGTAACAAAAACTCATCAGTTAGGCAGCTTAAACAACAGACATTTGTTTTATCACAGCTCTGGAGGCTGGAAGTCCAAGATGAAGGTGTTGACAGGTTTGACTTCTTCTGAGGCCCCTCTCCGTGGCTTGTGCAGGTCTCCTTCTCACCGTTCTCACAGCACCATCTTTGTGCATGTGCTCTGGTGTCTCTGAATGTCCACATTTGACACTAGTCAAACTGGATTAGGGCCCACACCACCAGCCTTATTTTAACTTAATTACCTCTTTAAAGACTCTATCTCTGTTGATGGGTGCAGCACACCAACATGGCACAAGTATACATATGTAACAAACCTGCACGTTATGCACGTGTACCCTAGAACTTAAAGTATAATAATAATTTAAAAAATAGGTAAAATATCACAGGAGGAATTTTCTGCCTTCAGATGATGAAAATTAATTCTCACTCTCATCTGACCTTACCTTTCTGACCTGGTTGTACTCTTATAGCAATACAAAAAAAGTTTTACCTTAAATTTCATTTGCTTTGCTTTGGGCCGTCAGTGTTAGTAACCTGAGGTAATAACATCTTCTAACCCAGAAATAACGGAATAACTGAATGGAGATTAATTTACTTTAGGTAATTCTGTAGAAATATTTGTTGTAGAAAAAGAATATATTTTTCTTTTTGATTTAAATAGTAGCTTTTACAAAATTATATATGAGTGAATGAGGCACTGTGCTAATTACTTCCATATATGCTAATTTGTTTTATTCTTAAGTAAACATTTTTAATCCTGTGTTTTAAAGATGAGAGATACTGTGGCTCAGAGAGATAAGGTAATATATTTAACAGTAAGTGCAAGGCTAAGCCATAAGCCAAATATGACTCAAAACCCTTTCTGTTTTCTTTCTAATATGCCATGTAATCGACAGATTTTAAAATGCTTATCTTAGTTACTTATGGCATCATTACCAATGGAATCAATAAAATCTGTTCTTAGCATTCTGAAAAAAAAAAAAGACTCTATCTCTAATTACACTCACATTTGGAGATAGTGGGGGTTACACCTTCAACATATAAATGTTGAGAAGACACAATTTAGCCTACAATACTAGTCTAGCATTAATGGGGAAGAAGTCCCTTACTTGAAATGCAAAGGAGGTGTTGTGTCACCCTCATTGATTTAATTCCATTTTAACAAAACAACTTGTGTGTGTGTATGTGTGTGTGCATAGTGCAAGAAGAGAAAAGTATTGCAATTCTTATGACTATAACTTCTCAGGGTTTCTGTACTCATAAACATTCCTTCTGTGTAAATGCATTTTAGTCAAACTTTTGGCAAGATTGACAAATTTGCATGGAGAAAATGAACTCCATCAAGGCAATTTAATTCATTTCTAAACTTTGTGTACCAATTTAGAAAACATGTTTTTATGAAATTATTCTATTTGATTTTTTCCATTTAAATATTTGTTTGGCCGGGTGCAGTGGCTCAAGCCTGTAATCCCAGCACTTTGGGAGGCCGAGATGGGTGGATCACGAGGTCAGGAGATCGAGACCATCCTGGCTAACACGGTGAAACCCCGTCTCTACTAAAAAAATACAAAAAACTAGCCGGGCGAGGTGGCAGGTGCCTGTAGTCCCAGCTACTCGGGAGGCTGAGGCAGGAGAATGGTGTAAACCCGGGAGGTGGAGCTTGCAGTGAGCTGAGGTCCGGCCACTGCACTCCAGCCTGGGCGACAGAGCGAGACTCCGTCTCAAAAAAAAAAAAAAAAAAAAAAAAAAAAATATATATATATATATTTGTCAAAGGTTGAATTCATTGATTCACTTCTTGCCCATATCGAGTTTTACTGATGAGAGCTTCTGCATCATGGATGCTCTGTGCAACCATAATTTTGGAAGAGGCAGCCCTATTTTCCTTCAGGTAACCTGGGAAGCTTTAAAATTGTTTTGAAATTTGATTCTTCTGCTTGGTTTTAGCCAAGAGCAAACTTCACCATGTTCAATTTTTGTTATTGTCAGTTTTCTTTTTATTTCCTTCAACAATTTAATAAAAGGCTTTGAATAAATAAAGGGAAGACAGAGAGTTTTTATTAACTTCTTAAATAATCCAGGAAAAGTATTGAACAATTTTATGAGAGAGAGTAGTGAGAAAGAAAGAAAAATACAGATAAAATGGGGAAAGAGATGGAGGGAGGCTGGGGAAGAGAGAGAAAAGGGAGCGAGGTGATAATATTGAGTCTAAACTGGTAGGTAAAAAGCCGTCCTTCAACTGAAACCAGTTCCAAATAACCTTTCTGTATGTCATGAACACATGCATTTAAATAGCTTTGTGGTCTTCAGTAAAGAGATCCTCCACCAATTTTGAGATCCTGCTGATCTCTCTGTAGTAGCAGCAGTTTCAGATGACATGCTTTGATGGTTTTTTACTGGAAAAATCAGATATACTTCATTCTTACTTTTTCAATCTTGAATTAACTACATTGAAATGTGTAGAAATGGGGGTGTCTCCATGTTTCCCAAGTTCCCACCCTCTCTGGATGCAAATTCACCAGCTCCTAGACTCACACTTTCGCCTACAGACTTGGCTCCCTTCAAAGGACGCTCCAGGCATGTCTGGATGGTGCAGCATGGGCCCAAACCCAGTTCTGCCAGCCGTCTGGACAGTTGCTTTTTGTCATCTGCTGCTTCTTTGCTGTGTTTAGCTGGCTCTATTCTTCACGGAACTCCTCCTTCCCACCAGCATATCTGCCTCGCTCTGGGCATCCATTTGCTGACGAGCCCATGGACAATTGGGTATTTGCATGTCCACAGCCACCAGGAGACCAGGGATGCCCCTAATCCTGTGATGAAGAGGGGCCTCCAACTTCCCTGTGTTTGTAAGTTATGCATTGTTAGTAAGTATCAAAGCAGCAAGAGAGCTAACACTTACTGGGTTTAACATATGCATATTTTATACGTATTGTCACATTTAATGCTCATTTGAAAAACCAGTTGACATCCACTGGACCCCTCCTCACTGATCACTGAATGCTTGGTTCCTGGCACAGCTGCTTGTCCAGAGACAAGTGCCCCTGAAGACTACAGTCCTTCTTGTATCTCGGCTTCTGGGCACCTGCCCACCAACGTCCTAGTGCATTTCCCAGCTACGGTCGCAGCTTCAACTCAAGCTCTGATGCCCGCTCCAGTGAAAGCTGTGAGACTGAAGAAGAGTTAACAGCTCACTTCATATTAAACCCTTTACTTTGGAACACAGAACGCTCACGGACGGAAGTTCTCTGTTACAGACAGAAAAGGTGCACCGGGGCTGCTCACATGAGTGCTGAACATTGTCCCTAAGTCAGAGGTGCCCACCCGGGAACAGTGGGGATACCCTGGTGCTACTTGATTCCATGGCATCTCTCTCTTTTTTTTTTTTTTCCTGAGAGTGGTGTCTATTTTTAAAATTAAAATTAAATGATTTGTGTGAAGATTGTTGTAACTTTTGTGTCCCCTGCAAGATTTCAGATACTATGATCCATTGCAAAACTCGAGAGAGAGATGAAGATCCGATTCAAAGTGTGAATGACAAAAAAGAAAATTTGAGATGTCAAAAATAATCCTTAAGTCTTATTTAGATGTAATTAAATTGCTAAACCAATATATTTCAAGCTTTACACTGGTTGCCAAACCCAATCATGATGAATGTTGGCATCCTTGGTGAATTTTTCTTATTTTCACAGCATTTTTTTTTTTAATTTAAGAAAAAGAAAATCACTGCCGAATATAGCACAGTTACATTATGGCTGATTGGAAGGAACTAAAAGGCTATGTAGAGTTTGGGGTCTATACTGTGCTGCATCTGTGCTTTGAGGATAGGTTCCATTTTCAATGGCCAATGTTAATGGCCCCTTTATCCTATTTTACCTAAAGAATAAATAAAAAAAAATTGAATTTGATTTGACTAGTTCAGAACATACAAGGAGTGATAGAGTTTGATGTCTGTGAGGGCTTGTTCTCTAATCCCTCGAGCAATTTGAGATATGACCAGGGACCCTCAAATCTTCTATATTTTGAGGGGAGGTAGAGTAACTATCTCAAGAAACTTGATTCCTTAGAAGTGCCCTGTTTTAGAAGCCCTTCTCACCACTTACATTCTTTTTATCTATCCCCTGGCATCTTCGTGTGTCTGTTATACATGACACTTTCTGTGTCTATCCATTACTGCATTAAGTACACTGTTGCTATATTATCCACTGTCATGCTTCTCTCTCCCAGCACATTGTCTTTGTGAGCAGGGGCTGTTTTTATTAATTTTATGATTCTAGTATCTAATCAGAGATGGACACGTAGCATGCAGTCAGTCCGTGTTGAATAAGTGATTCAATCAATGTATGCTGAATAAGTATATGAATCTATCTTTTTCTAAGTAAAAGTATTTGAATTTACTCACAAAAGATATCCTGTTCTTAATACTTGGACCTCTTCCACAATGTATGTGCATTCATTTAGCAAAGGTTATCAAAAGCTTACTAAGCACAAGACATCATGTTTAGCAAACGCTTACTAAGCACAAGACACAATGCTACAAGCTGGCACCAAGGTGATGACTTAGCAATGCAGAGGTCTTTGGTGCTGACTCTGGCGAGAGCAGTTTGCATGTCGTGGTCAAGACAACAGCCACGACACACACATTGTCTACATGGACATGTGAGCACACGGTGAGAAAACGGAGAAAGTGAGTTTGCAAGATGCTCGGACTGCATTTGGATAAGGGCAGAAGAAGGGAGCTTGGGTAGTGGTAATAAAAAGCATGAGGTCAGGAGGGGTTTTTATTTATTGTGAAGTGGGAGAAATTAGAGCTCATTTAAACTGTCAGAAATGAGGAAACAGTGCACATGTGTAGATTTTACCTCCTATCTCTATGTTTCCTATGCAATAAGAAACTTGGTAAAATGCAGAGATTTAGGGTAGAGTGAGGCATGGATTGAAAGGTGTGTGAGTAATTTTTTTTTTTTTTTCCTGAGACAGGGTCTTACTCTATTGCCCAGGCTGGAGTGCAGTGGAACAATCATAGCTCACTGCAAACTCTGCCTCTTGGGTTCAAGTGATCCTTCCACTCAGCTTCCTGAGTAGTTGGGACCACAGGCACACCCACCACATCCAACTATTTTTTTTTTTTTTTGTATTTTTTTGTAGAGATGGGGTTTTGCCATGTTGCCCGGGCTGGTCCTGAACTCCTGGACTCATGCAATACACTCACCTTGGTCTCCCAAAATGCTGGGATTACAAGCATGAGCCACTGCAACAGGCCCAATATCAATGTCTTAAAATTATTTCTGTGATAAATAGGATAACAGACTAGAATGATTATGAGTACAAAGTCTGGCTGATAGAGGGCAGGACAGAAGCTAAAAGACTGCCCATACAATGACTGACTTTTTCTCAGGGAAGTAGACTCTCTGATAAGAATAGGAGTAAAGAGAGTTGAAGCTGGAGACGACTGAATCAATACATTGAAAAGACCAATAAATACACTGAAATGATAATAAGCCAAGGGAATTTAGAATATTGGCAAGAGCATCTTAATTGAAAAGTCACATAATCCTGCTTAGATTGGGAAAGTGAGCTCAGTTAAAGGGGACTAAAAGAAAGGGATGCAGTGGAAAATGGACTGGCACCTCCAGGAGAAATGAGTAGCTGTGTGGTCGTCACAAAGCTCGAAGGATAGGTAAGCGTGGCCAGAGCATGGCATTTCAGCAAAGGTGAATTTTGATCTGGTGTTTGACTATGAAAGTCAGTGGATGAAGTCATGTTCAAGAGCAAGTAAATGTAAATGGGGTGAAGAGAACATGGAACTGAGGTCAAGGAAATGTAAATGGGGTGAAGAAAACAAGGAACTGAGGTCAAGCTGTTGGAGGAGTTATCAGCATGGAAATTCAGCTCGTTCAACCTTGTGGCTGGACTTGCAGTAGCGAATGTGTCTGTGAAAGAGAAGTCCAGGCCAACCACTCATGAAAAGGAGGGACTGAGCAGCAGGGAGGCAGTGGTGAGAAGGAAGTGGACTGAGCCGTGCACCATATTGCCAGAGGAGCAGAGTGTTCCCAGGAGGGTGGAGAAGACATGTCTAGAGATGACACTACCGAAAAAAGTCGACAACTCCACATTTTCTTCCTGAAGTAAGTAGGCGGGTGCCGTAGACTGAATTGAGTCTCCCTCATTCATATATTGAAACCTTAACCCATAATGTGATGGTATTTGGAGATGGGTCTGCAGGAGGATGGGCCCCTGGTTGGCCTTTGCTGATCCAGCCCTCCCCGACCCTGCTCGTCGTTCTCAGGATAACTGTGGAATGTGCTGAGAATGAGCATCTGAGATGAGGAGGAACTGTCTGAAACAGCCTGGGCTCTTTTCTTTCTCCTAGAACAGGGTGTCCTGCACTGCTTTGGCTCAGTGAGTCCAATTCCCCAGGGTATAAAACCCAGGACGAGAAGATGGATATCTGCTGCCAGGTCCCCCAGCTGCCGTCCAAGTGGGACACAGGCAAGCGTTAACTGCAGCCACCCTGGGAGGCTCCCCTGAGGCTTGGGGGCACAGCTAGCCATGGATTGTAGGCTGCTATTATTCTTGCTGCCTGTGTGTGAATGATAAATGTGCTTTGCCTGATGAGCTACATGAATATTCTGTCCTACCAGACTCATACTCTGGGCAATGGGTTTATGCACAGCCTTCTCCCAGATCTGGTGAGGCATTTAGAGTCTTGGCAGATCTGAGGATCTGAAAAGGTGTTTAGAGTCCTGCTAGATCTAGAAGCCTTAGCAGAAACTGGAAAGGTGTTTTGAGTCCTCCCCTGGGATTCGTACCTGGTGGACAGAGAGTACCTCCTAGGACCTGATACCAGTGCATGGTGTATTTCTGCTTCCAGGATCCTTCGGGAGATAGCTAGGTTTACATGAGGCCATGAGGCTAGGCTTCCATGATGGAATTAGTGCCCTTAAAAGAAGAGACACCAGAACCAGGCACGGTGGCTCAAGCCTGTAATCCCAGCACTTTGAGAGGCCGAGGCGGGTGGATCACCTGAGGTCAGGAGTTTGAGACTATCCTGGCCAACATGGTGAAACCCCGCTTCTACCAAAAATACAAAAAATCAGCTGGGCATGGTGTAGTTCCAGTAGTAGTAGTTCCAGCTACTTGGGAGGCTGTGGCAAAAGAATCACTTGAACCGGGGAGGTGGAGGTTGCAGTGAGCCGAGATCACGCCACTACACTCTAGCCTGGTGACAGAGCGAGATTCTGTCTACAAAAAACAAAACAAAAAAAAGAGACACCAGAGAACTTTAACCAAATGGGTGGGAACCTTGATTGATGTTGAACTTCCAGCCTTCACGGGTTTGAGAAAAATAAATATCTGTTGTTGAAGTCACTCAGTTTATGCCTGTTGTTTAGCCACTCAGCCTGTTTTGCTATGATGGTTCGATCTGGCTGATACAATGCCTGAGCTTTGTATTGCAGCGTCTCCAAGACAATTATTTGCAGAATCTTAATTGATAGCTCAGTTGTTTCATAATGCTACAGGGCCTCTGAGAAGGAGGAGGGAACCCTGGATTCTTAGGTTATGTTCATGTTGAGTGCGCCATGCCCACCAGTTACCTGTCAAGTTACATACTCTTTGGTGCACTAATTCTGTTCTATAAATAGCAAGATGGAAAGAAGGAGGGAAGAAAAGCAATTAGGAGAGGAAAGGGAAAAAATAATTATCGTGGAGTCGGACACCTAGCTCCAGTCTCAGGTGCACTGTGTCCCATCTGTTATGAAAAATAATACTCACCACCCACCTACTTTGCAGGTCATTGTGAAAGTATATTAGAAATAATGACTTTGCTCGTCTCTGATAAAAGGGTTGTGTTTGCACAAAAACGATATTAGCTCAATCGTGGTAAAATTGGTTTTTGCTTTCAACAAGGCCAGAATTGTTAAAGGTAGAAAAGTCTGCGTGGAATAAATTATGCAATTAAGTTCCTCTTAACATGACTGAAAAGAACCCAATTTATACCTCCAGAATGGAATAGGCAGACTCTGGAAATAAATCCCTGAGCTACAAGATGCTGTTCTATTTTTGCAAGATGCACAGATAGCTGGAGCTCTGTGCGGCTGTCTGTGAGACACTCATTTGAAGGCTCTCTCCTCCCTGTCTGAGGAGAGGGCAGAGAAAAAGCACCAAGCCTTTCAAGACGACTGCTCTCTTCTTTCCCTAGGGCTTTTCCCCTGGAACACTGCTTGTGCTGATTTTGGGGGAAAACTTAAAGCAGCTTAACTGGTATGTCCCGCAGCTGCTCAGGTAAAGCCCTAGGCAGACATGAAGCCAACCATCATTAGCAGTCGGGATCTGAAGAAGGCCTTCTGCAAAAATATTCCTTTCCATCTGCCGTGATCCGGGGGTGCTTTGAATGAGACCTTCCCTCCAGCAGGTGGCTGGTAAATTGCTCATCTTTACCTGAGAAGACAGCAGTTTGGCTTAGGAGTCTTTCTAAATTCCTCTCACTCCATTGGCCCTGAGGAGCTTTAGGAAGGAACTCCATTCCATAGAGAAGACTGAGTTTTTGCCTTCAAGGAGTGTGCAGTATATTTGAGGAAACCACGCACACATGATTGCAGGTTCCCTTCATTTATCTTTTGATTATCTTTAGGTGAAGGACCATGTCATAAAACTCTGGGGCCCTGCAGGGCCTGCAGCTTGAACTGGCAGGGTGCACGTCCTGCAGTGCTCTTGGTTATTCGGTTCCCATTACTTTCGATCTTCCACTGTTTCACTCCAGCCTTAGAGCTGCGCTGGAGCAGATTCTTCTGCTGGAAACGTCCTTTCCCCAGATGTCTTTAGGATTCACTCTCTTGGCTCCTTCAGACTTTTGTTTAAAGGTCACCTTATCTAACGTTTAAAGTTACAACTTGTGCTCCAGCACCAGCTTCATCCCTCCGGTCTCATTTCCGTGTTACTTAGCACTTTAGACCACACAACATAATTTACTTATTATATCTATCATTTATTGCCTATCTCCCCCATCAGAAATGCAAGCTCCATGAGACAGGAGATTTTCTCTCTTCTGTTTATTGGTGTGTCTCACACATCTAGAACAGTGCCCAGGACAATGTAGGCCCCAGTAAACACCTGTTGAATAGATGAATGAGCAAATGAATGCATCTATATCTATATTGATAAGAAAACTATTTTTTTTTTTGAGACGGAGTCTTGCTCTGTCGCCCAGGCGGGAGTGCAGTGGCCGGATCTCAGCTCACTGCAAGCTCCACCTCCCAGGTTTACGCCATTCTCCTGCCTCAGCCTCCCGAGTAGCTGGGACTACAGGCGTCCGCTACCTTGCCCGGCTAGTTTTTTGTATTTTTTGTATTTTTTTAGTAGAGACGGGGTTTCACCGTGTTAGCCAGGATAGTCTTGATCTCCTGACCTCGTGATCCGCCCGTCTCGGCCTCCCAAAGTGCTGGGATTACAGGCTTGAGCCACCACGCCTGGCAAGAAAGCTATTTTAATAGATTTTAATTTTCACAGCAGCTCTGTGGGATGGTTTCTATGAACTCAGTTTTGCAGGTTAGGAAACAGAGTCTGAGGTCACGTAAGTGCTTGCCCTCAAACAAGCTGATATACATGTTAGGGCTTAGAGTTAAACTCTTATCTTTGTGTTTTCAAAAAGTGAGTTTGAAACCACTTAATTAGGACATCTTCGTTAGTTTGAACGTGTCTAATTTATTGAGTTTAAATATGAGAAAAAGGAGGCAAGTTTTGGTAGCTAATAAAAATCCATGGTCTACACGGAGCTTTTAGTTCTATTGCTTCTAGAATTCTGATGTTCCCATTTCAGATTCAAAGCTTCTTTATACATTTTCTAGATCAGACGCTCTTTCCCTCACTTGGTGAAGTCAACCTGCTCTTCAGAATATTATCTGTTCTCCCCAACAAACAAAGGAAATATGAAGGCCCATGTTCAAAAATTAAGCCAAAAGAAATAGTCACACTGTATTGAGGGAATCCATAAATAATGGACTAGTTTTAGTCTCTTTAAAAATAATTCTGCCTTTATGGAAATTAAGTAATTACCAAATGTCAAATAGATCTTTGCATAGTTTATTGTAGATTTAGTTTTAGTAATTGTTGCATCTTCTGAAAGGCTCCTACCAAATGCATTTTCTAATAAATTACCTAAAAGTAAAGTTTGTTTGGACAATGTCGACGTCTTGTATTCTTCAAAGAAACAATTTACACCTAAGTTTAACTCTTGTAAATTGTTAAAAATCGCCTAGGTTGTTTGTTTTACAATGGCTTAGAGCCTCTGGAAAATACTCTTGAAAACATGGATGACCTTTTCAGCAGCACAGAGGGACAGCACCAGGTGCAAACCCAAAGGCTGCTCACTTAAAGCCAGCGCACTTTGCTGAAGTCGAGTCTCAATTATCTTCCTCTGAAATGCTCGGGTCGGGCAAACTAAACGGGTCTGCAAACTTGGGAATTGGCTGGTTTAAGCATAACAATAGAGATTCAGAAAACTCTGAGAAGGGCGGTTCTGAAGAGTAACATACTGAGAAGCAATTAAAGTAGAACGAAATGTTGGCATCTCAACAAGGAGATGCAAAAATAAGTGAACAAATGTCCCGCTGGGGAGATGGGAAGGTGTGGTTTCATGGCACTCGGCTATGTGTTTGTCATGGAACCCTTTCCTTCTGCAGGCTCTGATTTGGCATTCCAACATGTGAAGCAGAGACATGGTGAAAAATTGTTTCATTTCTCCTTCCCTTCCTTTCTCTCTCCCTGGCTTCATCTCCCTCTCCTCCCCTTCCTTTCTCCTTTCTATTTATTTGTTTGTTTTGTCTATCTTTGCTTTTTCTTTCCTTCCCCCTTTTTCCTTCTAGAATAAGGTATTTTATATACTCAGGCTTCAAAAATTACCTTGTTATTTGCCATCCACTGATAACAGGACTTATGGAAGATGAATATAGTGTTATATCAGCCTCCAGATTCTGCCTGCAGTGTATTCTGTTTGCAGTCTATCAAGAAAGTCCTGCTTCACGTAGGTAAGTAGTTACTTACATGCGCCATCATATGGTGGCCCCCCTCAGCTTAAGTCAGCACACAGCACACACATTCGTGTACCCCCAGAGAAGAGTTGCAAACATCCCAAATCAATGCTCTGTCTCAAGAGTTCAGAGTGGGGATAGAGGTAGAAAGAAAACACCTGTAGTTCAACCAAAAATAAATTAATATGGTGAGATGAGAACAGAAATGCACTTGGCGTTCCCCAGTGTGTGAGCACAGGACATAATACATTCCAGCTTGCAACTCAAGTGTGTCTGTAGGTTAGTTTACCATTAAGAAGTTAAAATATCTTGTAAATTATAAATAAGTGATTGAATAAATAAATAAATGAGGAGAGTAGACAAACCTTCCTTCCAAATAACAATTCCGATTTCTTCCAAATAAGAATTCCAAATAACAAATGTGGAAGGAATGAAGGAAATGGGAAAATCACCTTTAGACCTGCACAGTAATGATGTCATGGGCCAGAAACCCTGAAGAATGACAAATTCATGGCAAAGCTTTAAGGACGAGCTGGGTACTTACATAGCCCCAAGCATCTCCTCCAAATACTTGCAGAGTACTGGGATGGTTTCCACAGGGCCCCACACTCCTGCTATGCCTTCCATGAGGAGGTGGAGCTCAGTCTCTCCACCCTAAGTCCTGAGCGTGAGCTGCACTTGGTGACTCTGTGGACAGGGAATTCCCAGAATGAAGAAAGGAGAATGGTGACTCAGCAGAGTGAGGGAAGGGAGGGTGACTCAGCAGAGTGAGGGAAGGGGAGGGTGACTCACAGAGTGAGGGAAGGGGAGGGTGACTCAGCAGAGTGAGGGAAGGGAGGGTGACTCACAGAGTGAGGGAAGGGAAGGGTGACTCACAGAGTGAGGGAAGGGAGGGTGACTCAGCAGAGTGAGGGAAGGGAGGGTGACTCAGCAGAGTGAGGGAAGGGAGGGTGACTCAGCAGAGTGAGGGAAGGGGAGGGTGACTCACAGAGTGAGGGAAGGGAGGGTGACTCAGCAGAGTGAGGGAAGGGGAGGGTGACTCAGCAGAGTGAGGGAAGGGGAGGGTGACTCAGCAGAGTGAGGGAAGGGAGGGTGACTCAGCAGAGTGAGGGAAGGGAGGGTGACTCACAGAGTGAGGGAAGGGAGGGTGACTCAGCAGAGTGAGGGAAGGGGAGGGTGACTCACAGAGTGAGGGAAGGGAGGGTGACTCAGCAGAGTGAGGGAAGGGGAGGGTGACTCACAGAGTGAGGGAAGGGAGGGTGACTCAGCAGAGTGAGGGAAGGGGAGGGTGACTCAGCAGAGTGAGGGAAGGGGAGGGTGACTCAGCAGAGTGAGGGAAGGGAGGGTGACTCAGCAGAGTGAGGGAAGGGGAGAGTGACTCAGCAGAGTGAGGGAAGGGAGGGTGACTCAGCAGAGTGAGGGAAGGGAGGGTGACTCAGCAGAGTGAGGGAAGGGGAGGTGACTCAGCAGAGTGAGGGAAGGGAGGGTGACTCAGAGTGAGGGAAGGGAGGGTGACTCAGCAGAGTGAGGGAAGGGAGGGTGACTCACAGAGTGAGGGAGGGGAGGGTGACTCAGCAGAGTGAGGGAAGGGGAGGGTGACTCAGCAGAGTGAGGGAAGGGGAGGGTGACTCAGCAGAGTGAGGGAAGGGGAGGGTGACTCAGCAGAGTGAGGGAAGGGAGGATGACTGAGCAGAGTGAGGGAAGGGAGGGTGACTCACAGAGTGAGGGAAGGGTGGGTGACTCAGCAGAGTGAGGGAAGGGAGGGTGACTCACAGAGTGAGGGAAGGGAGGGTGACTCAGCAGAGTGAGGGAAGGGAGGGTGACTCACAGAGTGAGGGAAGGGGAGGTGACTCACAGAGTGAGGGAAGGGAGGGTGACTCAGCAGAGTGAGGGAAGGGAGGGTGACTCGGCAGAGTGAGTGGGACGTTTTCCAAATGCCATGACCAGTACTCCTCACAGTGGTCAAGGTCGGAAAAAACAAGGACTTCTGATGAGAAATTGTCACAGATTGAACAGCACAGAAGAGACGGGATGACGGATTTGGATGTGGGATCCTTGATTGGCCTCTGAGACATAAGAAGGACGTTAGTGGAAAAACTTTAGACTTTAGGATAAAATCCTAAAGTCTGCAGTTTGGGGCACGTGAAAATGTCAGTTTCTCAGGTTTGATAAATGGACCCTGGTTACGTCAGTGTTAATATCAGGGAATCCCGGGGTATCAGCATGAGCAACTCTGTCCTATTACTTTTAACTCTTCTCTATACCTGAAATTATTTTAAAATGAAAAGATTTAGGAACGATTTAGAAGCAAACAGTAGTAGAACTGCTGCTGTGTCCTCATAGAACATCTGTATTTAATAAAGTCTAGTTTATGATTTTCTGGGACACCCGAAAGACCCCATCCAGGTATCGGAGAGAGCTGAATTTGAATTCTTATTAGAATAATTCTTTGTAATGGAAATTTGGGCAAGTTATTTAACTTCTAAACTAAAATACCTCATATGTAAAATAAAGTAATTTTATTAAAGATTCCTGTAAAGATTAAATGAGAAAATATACAAAGCATTAAGTACATAAAATAATAATTTCTTCTGTCTCCTTATTTCTGTGTGTAAATGAAAACCAAAATATGCAGTTAATTATATGGGTATATTAACCAAAAGAGATAACGAAAACTTAGGTAGAAGAAAGGGACATTTAAATAATTTTAAAGCTATAATTTCTGTTAAAGATCTATATCAAATACATCATTCTTTTTTCTTTCACTTGGTTTATTAAGTTCATCCAGGGTTTATCTACTCAAGTGAAGTAAAATAAAATATTCAATTAGTACAGTGAATATAGGTGACCAGCCAGATGATACAAATGACTATCTGGTTTTTTCTCATTGGTTCCTTTTTCATACATAACATTTTCCAAATAATTCCATTTTCTTATCAGTTTGACTTATGCAAATACAGACTTAACGTGGCTTACTTATGACTATATTGTACTTACTGGTGTTCCTAATGGCTTTATAAGGTCTCTTTTTCTGTGTTTATTATTAGGGCCAATTCTTGAAGTCATTTACTTCTTTCCACACTGACAGACTCCTTCATGTCTTCGATTTTCAGTGACTAACTTTTAAGAGAGGTTTTTCTATGACATAGGAAACATCATTGACTTTTGATTATTTTATGGAGGCTTGACCTGGTCTTCAATGTCTTCCCTTTATATGTCTTATATTTTAAAATATAATAATAAATTTCATTTGCATTTAATTAATTTTTTCTAATGTATTTTTTAGAATAAGTTTACTGCTGTGATTTCATGGCAAAAGGTTTAGCATATTTTGTTTTTTTTTTTTTGTATTTGAGACAGGGTCTCGCTCTGTTGCCCTGCCTGGAGTGCAGGGTGTGAACAGAACTGGCTGAAGCTTTGACTTCCTGGGCTCAGGTGATCCTCTCACTTCAGCTTCTCAAGTAGCTGGGTCTAGAGGTGCATGCCCCCTTGCTTGGCTAATTTTTTTGTTGTTTTTTTTTGTAGAGACAGGGTTTCACCATGTTGCTTAGCCTGGTTCAAACTCCTGGGCTCAAATAATCCTCCTGCCTTGGTCTCCCAAAGTGCTGAAATCACAGGCACGAGCTACTGCACCCGGGCTATTTTAATTTAAGTGGAAATGAGTTCCAAGTTAATTCCAAGTTTATTTCCAAGGTCAAGGATTGAAGGATGATATATGGTAAATTCATGTGAGAGTTGGATATGACCTTTGGAAGGAGCTCTCACATGCCCCAGGAATAACTGGAGATGGGGTAGGACAGAGTGGTGTCAGTGGTAGGAGTGAGCCCCAGGGGAGGAATCCGATTTGTTTTAAACCACAGGAGACACTTCAGTAAGAGAGGTAAGCAAGAAGCAAGTGGGGAATTGACGTGATTGGATCCCACAAAGGAGTTTAACAGTATTAGAAGCAGGCTAGACACGGTGGCTCACGCCTGTAATCCCAGCGCTTTGGGAGGCTGAGGCAGGCAGATCACCTGAGGTCAGGAGTTTGTAGACCAGCCTGGCCAACAGGGTGAAACCCCATCTCTACTAAAAATACAAAAAATTAACTGGACGTGGTGATGGGTACCTGTAATTCCAGCTACTCCTGAGGCTGAGGCAGGAGAATGGCTTGAACCCAGGAGGTGGAGGTTGCAGTGAACCAAGATTGCACCACTGCACTCCAGCCTGGGCGACAGAGCAAGACTCTGTCTCAAAAAAAAAAAAGAAAAAGAAAAGAAAAGAAAAAGAAAAGGAAAGTCAAGAAAGGAGAATCCAGGCAAAGACCTGAAAGACTCGTAATTTTTTCACGCTGTCCTTCCCAAACCCACGCCCACCTGGGACCTCGGAGTATGACCTTGTTTGGAAACAGGGTCTTTGTCGATCCCGTTAGTTAAATTAAGATGAGGTCACACCGGATTAGGGTGGCTCTTAATCCAATGCTGGGTATCCTTGTGAGAATATCAAGTGAAGACACAGAGGCCGTGTGAGCACAGGCAGGGAACAGAGAGAGGCAAAGGCCAGCCAGGGACGCCAGGAGTGGCTGCATTTGCCCGGAGCTGAGAGGCAGGGATTCTTCTCTGGAGACCTCAGAGCACGTGTGGCCCTGCCACACTTTGACTTTGGACACCTGGCCTCCAGGACTGTGAGAGCACATGGCTACACAGTTCGCGGTGATTTGTTGGGCAGCCACAGGAAATGCACATGCTTTATTTTCCTTTCTGTACTTGCTAGGAAGGGACACCTGAGTAAAGTGGTCAAGCTGGCATTTCCTTATGAGAGTGATTTCAAAAAGATTTTTTAAGGTTGGGCGTGGTGGCTCACACCTGTAATCTCAGCACTTCGGGAGACTGAGGTGGGTGAATCACCTGAGGTCAGGAGTTCAAGACCAGCCTGGTCAACATAGTGAAACCCTGTCTCTACTGAAAATACAAAAAAAAAAAAAAAAAAAAAGCTGGGCGTCGTGGTGCACACCTGTAATTCCAGCTATTCGGGAGGCCGAGGCAGGAGAACCGCTTGAACCAGGGAGGTGGGGCTTGCAGTGAGCCGAGATCAAGCCATTGCACTCCAGCCTGGGCAACGGAGCAAGACTCCATCTCGAAAAACAAACAAACAAAAAGATATGAGAATGCAGATAGAACATAAAAATAACCTTACATTTATCAAGTGTTCAGATAGAAGTAACACACACTGAGGAGCAAAATGTTTGTGGTTGAAACATATATAAGAAAGTGGGAAATATTCCACTGTCTGTTTTCCACCCAGACAGCTGAGTTTCCAATAGCTCCAACCACGTTGGGTGTCCAAGAGCTCTGGCCCTACATGGCCTTTGCTTCAGGGGATGGCAATAACACCCGCAGTGGCTCAGCCGGCTGTTGGAGCGACCCTGCAATTCTCCAGCCAGGCACCATTGGTTCCATTCATTCCCTGCCTTGGATCCTCCGACTACTTCCGTGGTCCTTCCATATCCATTTTCCTAAACTTGAGATTTGACCTTGTCATTCCCACGTCTTATAACATCCCATTGAATTGCTTTATCTGCCGGGCACGGTGGCTCACGCCTGTAATCCCAGCACTTTGGAAAGCTGAATCAGGTGGATCACCTGAGGTCAGGAGTTCTAGACCAGCCTGGCCAACATGACAAAATCTTATCTCTACCAAAAATGCAAAAGTCAGCTGGGCATGGTGGCAGATGCCTGTAATCCCAGCTACTCCCGAGGCTGAGGCAGGAGAATCGCTTGAACCCAGGAGGCAGAGGTTGCAGTGAGTGGAGATCACACTATTGCACTCCAGCCTGGGTGAAAGGGCGAGACTTCATCTCAAAAAAAAAAAAAAAAATCCTATTTCTTTTAGCAGCACTTATTCGAGATGTACAAATGCTCCCCTTAAGCCTGTAGTTTGGCAACCCCTTAAGTCTATTTTTTTTGAAATTTTCTCAACATTTGTTTAACGAGGAGAGTAAGAAACTGTTGTTTTAAGTGAATATTATTATCTCTTCTGTATAAAAGCGGGATGTACTACATGCAACGAATATTTTGAAAGCTCTTCTCTTGTATGGAATTGTCTTCATTTTGCTGCACTCACAGACCCAACAGAGTGTGCCACCTTTCCCTAGTTTCTTCTGTTTTAAAACCAGCTGCATCGTTAGTGTGGCCTGAAGTTGTACTGAACAAGCAGAACAGGGCATTGTAAAGATGCCACAGCAAAACCAATAAAGGTTTGCACTGGCAGAGTGGGTCAGCTGAGGTTCCACTGAAACCAGTTTTCCACTCAAGGACACTGTCTGCTTCCTGAGCTGCTGCACCAATACCCACTTCTCCAGTTCTGTAAGTGGTGAAATAGCAGAGACCCCAAATCTCCTCCTGTAGCTCCAGCTTTTCCCCAAGGTTGTGACTGGGAGCACCTGCCCCCCGGTGCACCCTGCAGTCCATGCCTTGTGCTGGGATGAACTCCAGTTCAGCAGCCTGGCACACGGGTTCCCAACCGGTGGGCCCACATGCATCTCACTGGTTCCTTTCTCCCACTCTTCATGCCTCTTCCCTCCTCCGTTTTGCTCTGTGCCTGAGTCAAGTGGAATCACTTGAACCTCAGAAGTAGCTGGACTCAGCTGGGCATGGTGGTTCACACCTGTAATCTCAGCATTTTGGGAGACTGGGGCAGGTGGATCGCTTGAGGTCAGGAGTTCGAGATCAGCCTGACCAACATGGTGAAACCCCATCTCTACTAAAAATACAAAAATTAGCCAAATGTGGTGGCTCATGCCTGTAATCCCAGGTACTTGGGAGGCTGAGGCAGGAGGAGAATCACTTGAACCCAGGTGGCAGAGACTGCAGTGAGCTGAAATGTTGCACTCCAGCCTGGGTAACAGAGCGAGACTCCGTGGAAAAGGAAGAAGGAGGAGGAGGAGGAGGAGGAGGAGGAGGAGGAGAAGACAGGCTCTCTCTCCTTGAGTTCTTTCTGTTGCCTGGTTTGCCCATTTCCCTGATTTGTCTTGGATGAGTTGTGCTTGTGTCTTGCCCACCATGTAGAACAGGTACCCACCAACATTGTGTGTCTAAGGGATGTTTCACGGCCGCACTGTATCCCAGTGTGGACGGGGCTGGGTAACCCACAGATCAGGGAAGCGCCAGGCCCGACACTGCAGGGGGCCGGGAGGAAGATCCCGCCCGCTCTTGCTACAATTCACATGTCCTGCATGTAGAGACTCAAGGGTCTGAGAGCAGAGACACAACACTGGGCTCCGGCTCCTGTAGACCTGGGAATCAGGGCTACAGAAGCCCAGATATTTGAGGACTAGGTGCGGGAGCTGGAGAAGGCTTTGTCAGGCAGTAGGCATTTGAATCATGACTTAAAGGGAAGAAATCCTTTACTATAAAAAACAAAGTTGAGAAAAAAGGCTTTAAGAGCCCTTATAGAAAGCTACTGTAACTTGTACATATTATTAGTATTTTTGCTGCAAATTACTTTGGAGATTGTGTGTTAGTAATATTTAAAATCCATTCAAACTATTTTACTTTGTGCTCCTCTATGTTCCTTACAAATAGTTTCCCTGTTCTTCTTCCCGCCTGAGTCTGGGCCAGTGAGCTTTGTGGCTCCTTTACGGTGCAGGCACATTATTTTCATATGATGAAATTCATTAGGATTCATTAAATTTGATCATAAAAAGAGCTTGGTATCCCCTGGGGCAAGTTCATTAAAAGAATCTCTTTGGTTCTATTATGAATCATTTTCCCTTATCCAAAGGCAGCGCTGAAGATTTGCTGTGGGCAGGAGGCCCCACAAGACAGATTCAGGAATCCAGCAGCCAAAAACCGAAGCCTGCACTGAAATTTCTGAATAAAAATATCCCAGTGGGAGAGGGAGGGCCATGTGGCTGTCTAGTGGCGCCCTGTGCTCTGTGCCAACTGCATCTCCGAGGACTGACTGGCACAGACGGTAATTATATCATTGCACGTCGTGCAGGGAAGAGCTGGGTGGAGAATGTGTGTGAGCTACTGACGGTGGATCTTCCCGGTAGGTCAGAGGAAATCTGTTTCGTTATCCATTGAAAGATTTTAGATGCATAGCTTCTGAAAGCCACGGCTTGGAAGATAACCATTGAGCCCTAAGACATTGCCTCTGTATCCCCTTTACCTTCCACAATTAGAGCGTCCCCATAAGAGTAGGAGCTTCCATTCCCGTGGCTTCTCTGGGCAGGTTCACTGAGGTGGGACATCCTCCTGGCTGCTCTGCAGGTGACTTGAGTAGTGATGGAAATCATGACAATACTATTCATCTAAAAGCCACATGCAAACATAACAGGAAGAGAGAGTTGGCTTGCAGAATGCATTTCACAAGAGGGTCTCTTGGTGTCATTTGAATGCCTTTTCTGCAACCTGTCTCCACTCAAAAAATATCTGTAGCGCTGACCATATTTTAACACTTACTGAAGAATGTGCCACTTGCTTCTTGCAAGAGAGTCACAGTTCTGAATCAGAAGGTTATTTATTCATCCGATTTTGTAGCACGGGGCTGCCAGCAGGATGGAGCCATGCTGCCAGGGGTCATTATATGGCTAAGACAGAGGGAGGGAGGGTGGGAGATGCTGTGACAGCCCCACAGCTGAGAAAGCAGCGCCAGGCCCCGGGGTGTAAGCCTGAGACCGCCTCCAAGAAGAGCCAAAGAAGGGACTGGAAAGAACAACTAACCTGCAAATAGAAAGGAGGTGTGTGTGCCCCAGCAGCTGCTCTCTGGAGAATCTCATTTCATCTCCTGCTCCTGGAATCCAACTAAATATCAGGTGGGCTTTGGGGCCCCTGCACCTGCTCTACAAACCCTACATTTACACACATTTATTTATTTATCAATTTTTATTTTAATTTTTCTGAGACAGGTTCTCACTCTATCACCCAGGCTGAAGTGCAGGGTGCGATCACAGCTCACTGCAGCTTCGATCTCCCAGACTCAAGGGATCCTGCCACCTCAGCCTCCACAGTAGCTGGGACTGTGAGCCTGTGCCACCTTGCCCGCCTAGTTTTTTTTTTTTTTAAAGATGGAGTCTCCCTGTGTTATCCTGGTTGGTCTTCAACTCCTGGGCTCAAGAGACACTCCTGCCTCGACCTCCCAAAGTGCTGGCATTATAGGCATGAGCCACCTTGCTTGGACCCTATATATGTGTTTTAAATAAACGTATTTGTTTCTCAACATTTTTAATCATTAAAAAACTTTAAGATTGCAAAATGAGAGGGGTTGGGGAAGAAGACGAATAATTATCTTTGGTCCAATTAACTTTGATAGATGCTGTCACTATCATTCATTTGGCTGTTTGCATCTACTGCTTTTTAATGTAATTTAAAAACATACTTTGTATTTTGAAACTGTAGTTACATGGGGGGAATAAGTTTTAGTGTACTATAACACTGCAGGGTGAACATGGTCAACAAAAATGTATATTTCTGAGAAACTAGAAGAGAAGATTTTGAATGTTATCACAAAGAAATGGTAAATGTTCTAGGTGATAAATGTTAATTACCCTGGTTTGATAGTTATGCATTATATATTACTCTGTAACCCATCAATATGCATCCTTATTGTATGTCAACTAAAAATAAAAGGAAAATATACTTTGTATTTTGAAATAATTGCAGAGTAACAGGAAGTTGTAAAAATAATTAATAGAGCCCCTTCATCCACCTCCCCCATGATGTCATCTTCTGTCACAAGGTCAAAGTTCAAGGTCAAAGTACAAGCTCAAAGCCAGGATGTGGTCATTGGTACATCAATGTTAGCTAGATCACACAGACCTAATTCAGTGCTTAGCAGTTTTTACATGCATTCGACTGTGTGTGTGTGTGTGTGTGTGTGTGTGTGTGTGTGTGATGTCTGGCAGAGTCTTACCCCATGCTGGATTTCCATAACCACCATCACAATCAAAGTGCACACCTGTTCCAGCCTCACTAGAAACCCCTGGAGCTGGCCTTTCATGTCTGCCTCCCAAGCCCCAGTCCCTGTCCCTGAGCAACTACGAATCTGTTCTCCATCTCTACTGTCATTTAGAGAATGTTTATAAATGGAAGCACACAATATGGAACCTTTTGAGGTTGCCATTTTTCACCAGGCCTGATGCCCTGGAGATCCATCTGGGTTGCAGTGTGGGTCACGAGTCCGTTCATCTTTATTGCTCAAATAGCAGTTTGTTCTGTGGATGAACCATGGTTTGCAGAACCTCTCACTCACTGCAGGAAGTTTATGTTGTTCCAGTTCTGTTTTTTTTTTTTTTTTTCTGCTGTTACAAAGAAAGCTGCCTTACGTATTCAGGCACAGCTTTTCTGTGTGGGTTAGTTTTCATTTCTCTGGGATCAATGCCCTGGAATACCCTTGCTGGGTTACATGGCAGGCACGTGCCTGGAGTTGCAAGCAACTGCCAACCTGTTTTCCAGAATAGCTGCACCATTTTCATTCCCAGCAGCCATGCATGAGTGATTTCATTTCTCCACATCCTCACAAGCACTGGGTGTTATGACTATCTTTTATTTTAAATGTCCTGATAGGAGTGTCATGGTACTCCATTGTGCTTTTTATTTGCACACCCCAGTGGCTAATGCTGTTGGACATCTTTCCATGGGGCTATTTACCATCTGTGTCTCCCTTTCAGTGAAATGTTCCCTAAGTGGGTTGCTTGTTTTTTTACTGTTGAGATTTGTGAGCTCTTTTTAGATTCTAGATACAACTTCTTTGTCAGATATGAGGTCTGCAAATGATGTCTTCCAACCCGTAGCTTGTCTTTTCATCCTGTTAACAGGGAATTTGAGAACACAGAATTTTACACTTTGATGAAACTCACTGTCTTTTTTTCTTGTGGTTCATGTGTCTGGCGTCATGTCTCTGAACTCTTTGCCTGGACTTAGTTCCTAAAGATTGCCTTCTATTTTTTCTTCTAAAAGTTTTACATTTTTTATTTTATATTTATATTTGTAATCTATTTTTAATTAACGTTTTTACAATATAAGTTTCAGGCCAAGGTTTTTTTTTTTTTGGCTTTTATATTATATATGTAATAGCTCCAGCACCATTTGTGTTAAAAGACACATGCTATAAAATTTACCATGTTAAGCATTTTCAAGTGTACAGTTCAGGGGGCATTAATTACATTCACACTGTTGTGCAAGCAGCACCACTATCCACCTCCAGAACTTTTTCATCTTTCCAAACTGAAACTTGGTACCCATTAAACAATGATTCCTGAATTCTCATCCCCCATTCTTTGGTAAACACATCTCCACTTTCTGTTGCTATGAATTCGACAAATGTAGATGCTTCATGTGAATAGAATCATGTCATATTGTTCATTTTGTGACTGGTTTATTTCATTTAGCATAATGTCCTCAAGATTCACTCATGTTGTATAATGTGTCAGAATTTATTTCATTTTTAAGGCTGAATAATATTTCCTTGTACATGTAGACCACATTTTGTTTATGCAAACAAAACAAAACAAAACAAAACTGAAAGCAAGCCCTTGAAGAAGTGTTTGCACACCCATGTTCAGCAGTGTCATTCACAGTAGCCAAGAGGTGAAAGCCATCCCAATGTCTGCTATCACTTTTTTGTTTTTGGAAAAACTATCCTCCCTCCACTAAATTGCTTTTGCTCTTTTGACAAAAATCCATTTGGTATATTTGTGTTGTTCTGTTTCTGGGGTTTCTGCTGTGTTCCCTTGGGCCATGTGTCTGTCCCTCCATCCATATCAGTCTCGATTATGACCACTGCAGAATAAGTCTTGAGGTCAAGCAAAGTGCATCCTTCCATTTTTTTTTCCCAAAAATTATTTGAATTGTTCCAGTTTTTCATCTTCCCTTGTAAACTTTCTTATAAACTTGGCATTGTCTATGAAGCCTTGTGCTGGAATTTTTATGAGAATTGGGGGGATCAATCTGGGGAGAAATGGCATCTTTCCCACATTAAACCTTCCAGTTCTGAACACAGCATGGATTTTTGAATTCATTTAGGTATTCTTTGACTTACAATAATGCGCTTTCTAAGATTATACACAGCTTTTTGTCTGTTTGTTTTTGTAAAGATAGGCTGAAATTCAGGAAATCCTCAGCAAGAGACAAAAAAAAAAAAAAAAAAATGAAATTTTGTCCAGTGACGTGTGGATGGCAGCTCACACAGACTCACAAGGGCCAACTGCGTGCAGCATCTCCTCCCCGCTCTGAGTTCAGCGACGGCACCTTGGCAGGGGAAATTGGCAATAGTGGACAAATGGTGGACAAATGCCAAAGCCCACCATACAAATGGACAAATTCCATGAAGCAGACAGTCTTCCTTCCTGCCTGCCCTTCCCCTTCCCCTCCCCTCCCTCCTTTCCCCCTTTCCTTCCTTCTTTCTTCCTTCCTTCTTTCCTTCCTTCCTTCCTTCCTTCCTTCCTTCCTTCCATCTCTCACCCTTCTCTCTCCCTTCCCCTCTCTTTCTTTGAAGGGGGTTGTTAAACACCCACCTGCATACCCCTGACTATATCTAATTCATGGCTCTCCTATGAAGCCGAAGAGTGAGCCTGTGGTGAGGGGCAGAATGAAGAGAGGTTGATTCATGGGCATAAATATATGCAGCTAAGGAAGGGCTAACACCTAGTGCCCCCAGATCAGTAGGGTGACTATAGTTTACCACCATCTATTGTACACTTCAAAATTGTTAGAAGATAATCATTTAAATGCTTCTAACATAAATCAAAGATAAATATTGAAGCTGTTGGATATTCATTACCCTGATTTCATCTTTTCGTATCATATGAATGTATATGCCCTGCAAATATGTGCATCTATTATGTATCAATATAAAAAATGAGCAAAGGATAGATAAGAACGATCCCTTATGTCTGTACCCTGGTTGTTTCTAGAGCTGGTGTCCCCGTTGTCAACACCCATCTTCCTGGTCATCACATTTGCTTTTTTATCTAGCACTGAATGATGTATCTACCCATTTGTCAGAATAAAAACGTGGCTTGGAGTGCAAAAGAGGGGAAAAAAAAAGTCCCAAACCCACCAAACAACCAAAAATAAGGGATGTGTAAGAGGCTGAATTTAGGCATATCCCTTTGGTGGAAGATCATGTGAGATTCACATGATGGATTGATTTAAATCAAGCCGTCCACCTAAGCATTTAGCCCGTATTAAGTCGAGATTTCTTGTATTTGTCTTATACTTGCATTGCAAGTGGCAGTTGGTTAAAAAAGAAAAAATAAAACAAAATAAAACAACGATTACAATTTGAAAAAGGACAAATCGGTTTCTAGCAAAGCTGTGGCCATGATTACCCATCTTCTCCCTCTTCAAATACAACCTTAACCATAGCCCTACAGCTGGCCAGATGTGATCCTGTTGGCTAAAATGAGATCTTTGTGTATTAACCTATGTTGAGCTATGTGGTCATTCAGGCTGTACATTTTTATTCCAGTAGGGAGTCTGGCAATGGAGAAAGTCTCACTGAAAAGATTCCCTTGTTCAGGGAGAGAAGTTAAGCCACTCTCCTGGCTCCCTGGGCTGGAACACGTGGGGCCAACAGGACTCACTAGGCCAGGAACCCCATAATTTGGGATCAGTCCACCTGCATTTGAACCCAGGCTCTGATGCTCGCCTGGTCTTTGACCTCAATAAGTCTCTCCATTCTGTTTTATTAAGCTACTTTTTAGTATTATGACAATGAGGCTATTATTCCAAAGTATGTTGACGGCTTTTAAAACATTGGAAAAGACCGATAGAATACCCTGAACCCTTCCTTCAAGCACTCAGAGATAGCAACTCTTCATGTTTGAGTGTGAAATCTTCCAGTCTTCTCTTTCTATGCCAGGATATAATTATTTAACTGCCTTGTTTTCTCCTTTATTGTCGTTTTCCCCAGAAATATGAGCTTATATTTTTCAGTTAACTTCCTGTTGTGAATATTTTTATTTGTCATAAAATCATGTTTCTGTGAATCCTGGGAGATTCGGTAATAGTTGCAAATAAGTGAAGTGATGGGCAAAAAACAATGAACGCCTACTATCCACATTTCTGAGAATAAAATAACAAGAGCTGAGTTAAAACGTGGTAGAAAAGGTGATCACAAGATTTTGGTAAAGAATTCACTGAGGAGGCTGGGATTACGTTTAACACACAACAAATATCTGGATTAAAATCCTTAAAAGCGAGAGTGTACTAAACAGCTTCTGAGGAGCTAGGAGGGTACGGAATCTTTGGAAGTGTTTGTTAGGATAGATAATGGATTATGACAGACACCAGTCTGTCTTGGAGATTCCAAAACAATTCTGCCTGGAACGGGAGAGAGAACTAGGTCATCTTTCAAGGCCTCCACCAAGTCTGTGATTCAGTGATTTGTCTGAATAATTGATGATGTGAATTGTAGTTACTCCCCGCTCCAGGGCAGACAGTATGCATGAAGGCAGTTGTAAAGAAAACCGTGCCGCAGACACCCCAGTGAGTCATTTAGATGCTGGGTCGTTTCTGCTTGCTCTGCTGTGAGGTCAGCTGCATGTGCTTAAGCAACTTTGCTTCAGGTCACATCCTATGGGACACCCACGTCAGACTACTGCCTACTAATCATAGAACCCTTCTTGTTCCTTTTTTCTCTTTTTCTTAAGCAACAATGGGTCATTTAACAGGACATTTATTTCAGCCCTAAGTTGTATTATCCTTGGTAATTTGCATATGCCTGTATTAAAATGTTGCAGACTTCTGTAACTATTGTCTTAATCTAGTGAAAAATAAGATATCTATGTATCTGGAGAGAAGTCTGTTCTCCGGAGGCAGCCGAGCACTTGCGTGCACTCGATGAACGGGAATAGGGCTGCATGAGGGCTGACCTGGATTTGACAAGGGCACCAGGAGGAGGCCGGTGTGCTGCCCTGAACAGTGGCCCTTGTGCTAAATACGAAACCTCTCTCTCCCACAGGCACAGCCGTCACCTGCGTCTGGTTTTTGCTCCTCATTTTCTTCAATTTTCACTCTATTTATAGTTGAGAACCTTCCATTTCCCCCTGGTTGAAATACATTAGTTGCCATGGAAACTGCGATCCCCCCCGTGTGGATGGAGCCGAATGACACCTACAATTGCAGAGCACGGTTGGCGTCGCCAAGGCTGGGAAACGGGCATCGTGGCTGGAGAGGGCGCTGAAGGGCACAGATGGGAATAATGACAGCACACAGCACAACCGTCAGGGGCGGAGGCAGCACCCCTGGGTCAGAAGTCGTGGAAGAAGCCACGGGTAACCGAAGCCCCCCATGCCCCACACCACACGGAGGGGCTGGTCCCATCATAGGCCTAACCCCTGCAGAGTTCTTATTTTCAGAATATAAAAACTGGAGCTATAGCTGGTACTTGCAAAAAAGATGCATTTTCATTTTGATAAATACTAAAATCATTGTATTTTCGAATGAATTTTTTTTGCACTTCTGTATGGGAGATGATATCCCTCTTCCCACGTATTTGAGTTCTTCCTGACATAAGAGAGAGTTTAGCACGCAGCCCTGAACTTCCCCCTCCTGCCTGCTCTTTCTTGGGAAACCGGGCTAGATGGGAGAACAAAGGGTCCGTGTGAGAGTGCCACTGAATTCAACGCGGAGTCAGCAGGCCTTGCTCTCCAATGCGGCACAGCAGGCCTGTCCCGACCCTTCGGCGTCGGCTCTCTGGTTTCCCCCAGATTAGGTCGTTTCTGGAGTCGGCGTCGACCTTCTTTTTGCGTCCTAACCCAGCTGCTCCATCCCATGGTGTCGTTTTCTGGTCTGTATTCTCGTTCACAGGTGGGTCCCGGAATCTTAACACAGCTGGGCAGCAAAACATGGACAAACGCTATCCAACCGACTCCCGCCTGGAAGCTACAACTATGCCAAGGGAAGCCCTTCTTTTATTTTATTTCATTTTTTATTTTTTATATTTTTTATTATTGAGACAGAGTCTGGCTCTGTCGCCCAGGCTGGAGTGCAGTGGCGCAGTCTTGGCTCACTGCAACCTCGGCCTCTCAGGTTCACACCATTCCCCTGCCTCAGCCTCCTGCGTAGCCAGGACTACAAGCACCTGCCACCACACCCGGCTAAGGGAAGCCCTTCTTATACGACCTCAATCTCCATACATTCCTTCTCCCTGGGGACGTCAGTTCCACGTGCCGGCGTACATAATTGCTCATGCACCATTTGTTCCCGTAAATTTAGCACAATCAACGCTCTCACTCACTGGTTTTCTCTTTTCCTGTGATGTTGGCTTTATAGACTATTTTTAGTCCTATTTCATCTACACCTTGTTCCTCAGAATTCAGCACCTTGTCATGAAACCCTCCTACCCTTGACTCCTCCCCTGTCCTGTCTCAGATCTTGAGTCTACAATCTTCCTACAGGAAGGAAGGCAACGGTGTGTGTTTTAAAATTCTTAATATGACTCTACGTCTAAGAGACATTCGTTTCTGTTGATTAATTGGAGAGAGTTTCTTCTGGAATATCGGAAGCACAGCACCCACCAGCTGTGCTGCTTGAGGTGGCAGTAGAGGAGGCCGCGGGGAGACAGGAACTTTACTCAGCACTGTCTCCGTGCAGAGGAGCATACAGTGTGCGCTACACACAATAACCCATTTAATGTTTGCAGTCAGGCTCTAAGAGAGGGGGCTATTTTTGTTCCTATTCATAAATGGGGAAAAAGTCCTGAGAGTTTGCCAGGATCCAAGGGGAAGTTCCCCCTCTGAGCTCTAAAGCTTCACTGAAAATGAACTAACAATAGGCAGATTAACAGGAGGAAGAGCATACACATTTACTTAATGTGCATAAGCACAGAGGAATCCCAGAATGATTACCCAATAACCCAGCCAGGTCCACACACTTCTATACTCTTGGGATACAGTATAGGGGAAGAGAAGATGGGGAAACCACGATAATTTTTGAGGGGTAGTAAGTAGTTTTCAGAAGGAATGGCTGGACCCAGTGCTCAGACACTGGACGATTCTCTTTGGAGGCTGAATGGGACCAGACGACGATCACTGGTTTGGAAGAAAGTTGAGCTGAGCTCCAGGTGTGGTGTTTAATTTTCAGTCTCTTCCTCTGTCACATGAGAGATAATCTTCTCTGGTTAATTAAATTTCTGGGAAAGGACTGAAGGCAATTGTGTTCCCCTTTGGGGGGCTGGTATTTAGGTAGACAAGGAAGCTTCAGAGAACGGCCACTTCCTGTGCATAAGGAGAGACAGAGGCCTGAGAAGCAGGAGCTGGTGGGAGGGCAGAGAGACCCAAGTCAAAGCACTGGGTTTGGGCTTTGTTCTCCTTCTCTGAGCACTGGGTTCGGGCTTTGTTCTCTGAGTCCCAGCCATTGTTTAACTCCTGCAAGGTGGGCAGCCGGGACCGTCTGTCTGACTCCCACACTCATCTCTCCGCGCCTGCCTGGTGTTCAGCCTCTTCCCGGAAGCTGCAGAGTCAGGTGGCTTCATTCACTTCTCCGTAGACACAAGAGGCTCCGGCTCCACAACTTTCCAGCGTCTCCCTGCTTCCCTGACAGGTTGTAGTCTGTTTTAATTTTGGCCTCTGTTTATTTCCTGAAGTCTGGAAGTTAATTCCTAAGTTGACAGTGAGAAAACTCTGGTAAAAAGCAGCCCTAGGCAGCGTCATTTCATTCTTGGCCATGGTTTCCCTTCTTTCTTCTTTTCCTTTTTTTTTTTTTTTGAGGTGGAGTTTATCTCTGTTGCTCAGATTGGAGTGTGGTGGCACGATCTCAGCTCACTGCAACCTCTGCTTTCTGGGTTCAAGTGATTCTGGTGCCTCAGCTTCCTGAGTAGCTGGCATTACAGGGTGAGCTACCACATCTGGCTAATTTTTGTAATTTTAGTAGAGATGGCATTTCACCACGTTGGTCAGGCTGGTCTCAAACTCCTGACCTCAACACCTCGGCCTCCCAAAGTGCTGGGATTACAGGTGTGAGCCACCGTGTCCAGCCTCCCCTCTCTCTTCTAACTTCTTGCTTTACAGAGCTCTTGTCAAGGTAACAGGGTGCTTGGCAGACCTGAATGAGATGTTCAGCCATGTGGTTGTCTTTTTAGGTAGTGCCTGTCATTGGAGCAACTACATTATTAGCGGACAGTCATAGAGATAAAAATAAAAAATACAAACCCTTACTTAGGTCAGTAGGGAGAAGGCACATGGTGTTGTCTGTCAGTCTGTGTGAGAAGGGCCTGCAGAGCAGACCTGAGATTCTGTCGCTGAAGTGGGTGTGTACCGTGTCTTGGTACAAACGCCGGCTCCGGTGGAGATGCAATATGTGGTTAAGAACAAGATTTATTATACAGATTAATTATGTAAGGAAGAGGGTAGACCTACATTGCTCTCTGGGTAAAGGATAGACTTAGGCACTGATCAGAAATGGTCTCTGTTTACCGAAATTCCTTCTTTGCACACAGAGCTGTGTAGTGAAAATGCCTACACAAATAATTTGTTATAACAAAATGAGCCAGTTAACTCGTCAGCTGAAATCAACCTAATTTGGGTTAAAAATTCTTCCTTTGTGTTTTTTTTCCTTCCCCCCCTCTTCCCCTCCTCCATTCTTCCTTTCCTAAAAGGATCTTGTTACTTGATAAAAATCAAATTGGCCCCACGTTAATTTATTTGGTGATTGGAACATGGAGACTTTTGCCAACGTAACTATAGAACCTCTGTTTTTGTTTGATTTTATGGCAGGGATGGGGTCTCACTGCGATTACAGGTGTGAGTCGCCATGCCCAACCAAAATCTCTTCATAGATGCGAAGTCTGGGAAGATGTGCCAGGTCCCACATTCACCTCCAGTATGACTCCAGGGTCAGGAGTAGGTCCCCTGAGAGCCCCAGTCACTGGACTTCACAGGCAGCTAAAATGAAGGAAGAGGCCGGAAAGTCAGGGCCACTGATTTGCTTCAGGAAAAAAAAAAAAATCAGAATTCTTAAGCTTACTATCACTTTTTGATAAGAAGAGACATGCTAATGAATAATTAAAAGGAATGCTTATCAGGGATCTGCCCAGCTTAGAAAATTGAAAGAATTATGCAGGTAACAAAGCTGCCTGTATTTTAACAAGGGCAGTAGAAACACAAGAACAGACACATGCTAAGTTGGAAGAAGAAGGAAGATTCTAGAATTGTGCAAGACAGGCCTGCACTGCTGGGGACCCAGATTTGAAGAGGGTGGCCCCAGGGGCCACACAGTCTTTGCAGATGCCTGGACCGGGGTCGACTCTGCGTCTTCCCTGGGGGGGCTGCGGTGCCACAGTCTTTAATTTGCTCGTTGATAAAACATTTTCTAAGGTTAGTTCCCATATTATTTTAAAAAGTGACAGGTTAGGGAATTGAGGCTAGGGCGGTTGCTTCTCAATCAGCTATTCTCGACAGCACAGCCGATAAAACATAGGATATGGACCTAAGATGAACTGGGTCTAAGTCCCCTGAACTATCGCTGAGGGGCCATCAGCTGTTCACGGAGGGAGTCAGTGACCCCCTTGCCTAGCTTTTGCGTCTCACAGGTGTGTGTGTGTGTGCTGGGGGCTGTCTCAATAATGTCCACTTCACCGGCATCAATGTAGAGATTAAGCCCGCTCACAGGGAAGTCCTAGCAGAGTCATTGTTGACTGTAAGTGTTCAGTAAACCAGAGCTGTTTTCATTACCACTCTAATTTCCACAGCTCAGGAACATAAAGGAATAACATGGAATTATATGGACAAAGGTGTGGAGCCAGTGTAGAAAAATCACTGGGCCATCAAAGACACTCCAAATAATCATTTATTTCTGAGGACACTGGAGGTAAAATACTCCAGAGCCTCTCAAACTTTTCCACTGCAGAGCCGTAGGCAGCATGAAGCAGAGCCAGCTTCGGACAGGGACCTGGCCTTGGCACAGAGTCCTGGGCTTGGAGTAATGCTCTGCCTCCCGTGTCTCGAGATTCTTAATGCCTTTTGAACAAGGAGCTCCTGTCTCCTCTTTGCTTTGGGCCCTCTGGATCATGTGGGCTGTACTTGCAGGGCAGAAGGTTGTGTTGACTCGGGATGAGATGGTGGCTGCTGGGACTCCCTGGACCCCGGAATCTGGGTTGAGAAGCGTGGGCTTTAGCTTGGGGCGGCGGTTAGCAAATGAAAATACAAACATTGCACAGGACATCCTTCTACTGAAGTCACCATCCACCCTTTATCTGAAATTCAAATTCAGCTAGGCATCATGCCTTTTCAGATAAAGAAACTCAGGCACTCAGGTGAGTGACTTGGTCAAAGTGACTAGTAAGAGAAGGCACCACATTTGAATCTGGTTGTCCAGCTGAGACACCAGCTTTTTCATCTCAGTGACTGATAAGAGGCTTTGCAAAGATGTCGGAGTTGGATAAAAGCTGACCCGGAAGGAGTAGCAGCCCCAGCCAGCTCATAAGTCCTGCAGGCCTCTGCCAGGTCCGACTTAATGATCCCCTATGAGCTGAGGAGACAGGTGACATCTTTCGTTTATAATTGTTCCAGTTGGCTTTGTGAAGATGTCCTTGTGTTTTAGAAGAAAACATATCCGAGTACAGGAAGAGTCACTCTCAGAGTGATTTACTCAAGCAGAGCTTAGGTGGGGATTACTGAATGTAGCAGAAAGTGGAAGTAAATTCCTTTCCAAATACCTCAGGATCAGGAAAATTCAAACAAAGCATTTGGTTTGCCTTTTTGCTTCTGAGGCTGAAAACTGTGTATGTTTAAAATGAAAGGTAACCCAAAAATTCCAGAGTCATTTGAACTTAACTCATCAATGCGTTAGTTTGTCAGTGGATGTCCAAGTAAATATGTAGAGCAGGGATGTTCAATCTTTTGGCTTCCCTGGGCCACACTGGAAGCAGAAGAATTGTCTTGGGCCACACATAAAATATGCTGACATTAACAATAGTTGATATGCTAAAAAAATTGCAAAGAATCTTATAATGTTTCAAGAAAGTGTACCAATTTTTGCTGGGTGTCATTCAAAACCATCCTGGCTTACATGCAATCCACAGATTCTGGGTTGGACAAGTTTGGTTCAGAGCTTTTTGGCTAAAAATATACACACACATTTTTAAAAAAATGATTTTATGGTACCATTTTAAAAAAAATTTCTTAGAGAACTACATACACATCTTTCCGCTGAAGTGTCCAGGTGTGAGCCCATGACAGCACTGATTTGAGGCCCCGGGTTTTCCAGGGTGGCCTTGCAGACAGGACACCTGCGTCTCCTGCTGTACAGGAGGCCACGGCATTCCCTAATCCTCCACCTGTGGCTGGGCTTCCTAAATGTGGCTGTGGCTTTTCTTTCCTTTTGTGTCTTTGCTCATTCCACTTTTCTGAGATGCTTTCCAAGTTCAACCAAACTCAGGGCTTAACTATCCAACATATGCAAAAATCCACCTCCTAACTGAAGTTGAGTTGAAATGTGAGTACTTCTGAAACCAGCTGAGTGACATGTTTCTAACAATGACTCTTATAATTCACTTGATATTTGAATATTTTTTCTGTAACTTTTTTTGGCAGAAGGGGCAGGGGAGAGGACAGTCTCTGTCGCCCAGGATGGAGCCCAAGCTGGAGTGCAATGGCGTGATCTAGGCTCACTGCAACCTCCACCTCCTGGGTTCAAGCGATTCTCCTTCCTCAGCCTCCCGAGTAGCTGGGATTACAGGTGCCTGCCACCATACCCGGCTAATTTTTATATTTTTAGTAGAGACAGGGTCTTGGCCTGTTGGCCAGGCTGGTCTCGAACTCCTGACCTCGGGTGATCCACCTGCCTCCGCCTCTCAAAGTGCTGGGATTACAGGCATGAGCTGCCTCATCTGACCTTTTTCCGTACACTTTTAAAGATGATCGAAGCATTTAAAATAACTGTGTCTATTGGACAGATACAACAATGGATTTTAATAATGTTTTAGAGAGTTGAATGGGACAAATTTGTACTGAGTGTTTAAATATCTGTAAAAATGTGTAAATATTTAGAAATATTGATGTTTAATATTGAAAGGATATTAATTGTTTAACAGATTATAAGATGAATGAATTGAGCATTAAAAAAAGGTATCACCAATAGTGCTGGTCTCTCGACTGTATCCAATAATCTCAGTTAACAAATAAGGCAAATGCATAGAAAATTGTTGTGAATTTGTCAGAAGATGGAAAGTAGCAGGTAGCTGAGTCTGAATTGGACCCAGCCACAGATGCAAGTGTTGCTATGACAGGTTTTGGAAACCATTTACTGTGGAAAGTTGGTGTGTCAGGGAGATTGACAAATGTTCTATAAGATAGAGTGTAGGGGTCAAGTTCGTTTGGAAAATGCTGACCGCTACATCATCTCTTAGGGACACACGAGGCAATCTGGCATATTAAAGATTGTGAGAAGTCCTGTCTGAGCACCGGCCAATAGAAACACAAGGCAAATCACAAGTACCACTAAAATCTCCTCATAACAACACTGATAAAAGTAAAAAGGGAATAGATAAAATCAATTTTAATGGTGTATTTAACCCAGTGCATTCAAAATGTCATCACTTTACTATGTAACCAGTAGGAACACGTCCACGAGGCATTTTTCACTCCTCTTTTCATGTCAAGACTAAGAAATGCAGTGTCCGTTTTTGCATTTGATGAGCATGTTTTTTTAAAAAACATTTGTTTTTATAGAGATGGGCTCTCACTCTGTTGCTCAGGCTGGCCTTGGCCACCGAAAGAGCTGGGATTACAGGCATAAGCCACTGCCCCTGGCCTTATGAGCATCTTAATTCAGACCAGTATGATTCACAAGACACCCTGGCTCCATGGCCATGTGTGGCCGGGACCACGTGTGGGGCAGGACAAGTTTTCTTGAAGAATTCTGTTCAACAGCATTAACCTCCACCATGTGGAGATGCATCTGACTTTGGAAAGATCCCCCATTCCCAGCACAAACATATACATATATATAATTTGTTTTTTTTTTTTTTTTTTGAGATGGAGTCTTGCCTTGTTGCCCAGGCTGGAGGGCAGTGGTGTGATCTCAGCTCACTGCAACCTCCACCTCCTGGGTTCAAGCAATTCTCCTGCCTCAGCCTCCTGAGTAGCTGGGATACAGGCGCCCGCCACCACGCCCAGTCAATTTTTGTATTTTTAGTTGAGACGGGGTTTCACCATGTTGGCCAGGCTGGTCTCAAACCCCTAACCTTGTGATCTGCCCACCTCGGCCTCCCAAAGTGCTGGGATTACAGGCGTGAGCCACCGCGCCCGGCCAGCAAAAATGCATTTTTGAATTGGAACACCTGGTGACATATCACCTCACCAGACCTGACGACACACGGAGTCCATTTCTGGGAAGGTCGCTGTGTGTCAGGGACACGTGTGAAGTGGACACTGATCTTCCAGTCTGCCCGGCGCCTTCCCGTGTAGCCCTTTTGCTCTTTAAACGTCAGGTACTTTGCTAAGAAACTCGGTGCCATACAGCTGCCTCCAGCCATCCCAGGGGTCTGGGAACGAGCTCCCTGCTCACCCCAGTTACTGGCTGTGTGGTCATGGTCTACAACAAGATGAATGTCTCGCTGTTCTCATGCTATTTAATATTTTATTTATTTTTCTCTGATAGGAATGACTAAGCCCGTAAGAGGATGTGCTCACCATGAAGCGAGGAAGCTGCATGCAAAGGACATGGAGCTGCTGCTTCGGCAGGTGGGAGGCCTGGTGCAGGATCTTGCCGTAACCAAGGGCTCCGGGCGGAGGATGTGGAGAGACGTGCGCGCTCAGCTCCCCGTGCAGTTCGTGATTCACGAGACACCCAAAACACAACGGTCTCCTGTCTAAATGGAATTAACTCAGTCTCACTCACAAACATCAGGGAAGGACCCACCTCACAAGCAAATCCAGGCTATCTGAGAACTGGCGACTATCTCACTATCTGAGACTATCTGAGAGTGTCGGAAGAAGGCTGCATGTGATGGGCCTCTCTGGAAATTATCTGAGGTTTCCTTTAAAACATGGTCCTTGAGGTCGACTGAAGGCAAGGAGGCTGCGCAACCAGCAGATGTGAGGAATGAAGCCGCCGAGGAAACTGATCTCAGACCTGATGCAGTTTCTAAGATGGTGTGGGGAGGCGGGGAGGGGAATGCTGAATAATAAGATTACTCAGAGCTACTAACGATCCTGATTCAGTAATTTTCTGCTTAAAAAGGCACTTCGACCTTTTCCAAACCCAGATATATGCATCTTAATGGAAGGTCGTTCCCATGCACAGCGAATGCAGCCTAGATTTATAAGAGAAACTCTGATAGATTCCTCAGCCGAGTGAGAGGGATGACACTGCTCCTATTTATTGGGTAAATGATCTATTTTATATGTACATGCACATAATGCATAAATTACGCAAAACAGTCTCAGCATGGTTAATGAACATGCCTGAAGGCTAATAAAAAAAGTGCTTAACTAGTTCTTTTATTTTTTTTCTCCTTTATGCATAACATCATTTTACTTAATAGCATAAATCAAACTGAAAGACCATCTATACTGAAACTTAAATAACTTTTCGGGCTGTGTATAGGCATAAAATGAAGTGTCTAGGGTAGAAACAGCGTTCAGATTGCCCTGAGATGAAAGGTTTACCTGCAATCTGTATTTCTTTTTCAGGATTCCCTCTTACTTAAGATGAGTCTAAATATTAAAGAATATTGCAATTATTTAGGGGTTTTGCTTTTTCTTCATGGTCAGTGTCCGTGGGGCTTATCAATGTTGTGAACACACATTCACACTGAGAGGTGATGTGAGCGTTAGACACCCAGGATTGAACTACAGTTGGGCCAGTAACCAGTGGTGCTATCTAGCCGAAGTCCATGAGTGTGTCTCAGTGTCATCTCTAAAATGGGAACACCAGCATGGCCACTCTCCATTTGGTGAGAATCCAGTGAGATAGATGCAAACCACCAGCACCAGGCTGACAACTGGTTAACCATGCAAATGCATGCCAGCTGCAAACCATGGTAAGCAGCAATGCAGAACCTGAATTGTACGAGCAAGAAGTTTGAGTGCCTGTAGGCTGACTACCACAATGGCCTCATGGAAAATATTACTTATAACAAATATTCAGTGAGCACATGAAAATACGTTCAACGTCACTAATCATTAGAAACATACACATCGAAACTACTGGGAGATAGATACTACTTCTCACGTATTAGGCTATAGAACTAGGTTGGCTGCTATTAAAAAAAAAAACCAAAGCACCAAAACAACAAGTGGTCGTGAGGATTCAGAGAAATTGGAATCATGTTGAGAAATAGGTGCGTTATTGGTGGGAATGTAAAATGGTGCAGCCTCTGTGTCAAAGGGCAGTTAAAAAACTAAATGTAGAATTACTGGATGATCCAGTCATCTCACTTCTGGGTATACACCCAACAGCACAGAAAGCAGGGTCAGGAACAGACTTTTGCGCACCTATGTTCATAGTAGCATTATTCACAACAGCCAAAAGCTGGAACCAACTCAAGATCCCGTGGTTGCCAGGGACTGTGGTGGTGGAAATGGGGAGTTAGTATTTAATGGGGACAGAGTTCTAATTTGGGATGATACAAAATTCTGGAGCCAGATGGTGTTCGTGTTTGCACAACAGTGTGAATGCGCTTAATGCCACTTAACTGTACATTTAACGGTGGTTAAGCTTGTACCTTTTATGTTGTGTATATTTTGCCACAATTTGACAGTGACGCAAAGTATAATGAAGTTTTTTCGTGTTTCAAAATACTGAGCAGTGGGAAGCTTCTTTTGAGTTTTCTCAGTGGCAGCCTCCCTCTTCATTCACATGTTCATTCATTCATTCATAAAGACCGTCCCGAGCTCCTGTCATGTGGCAGATACTACAGTAGACGTGAGGTCCAGAAATAAACATAGTGCAGGGTCTGATCTCCCCAATCTAGAGTCTAGAAATGAAAATAATCCCAGGAATGGATTAGCGCAGGATCGATCACACGGCCAGTGCAGTTCGCAGAGGGAGCGTTTGTAAGATACTGAAAAGGTAAAAATAGAGAAACAAAGGGATGAGAATAGAAAAAGTGACAGAAGAAAGAGAAATACATTTTATGTAAAATCAATAGGTGACCATAGACATCCCATTTTTTCCTGTTACAAAAAATAACTGGATTTATGTTATCACTTCTGCCATTTGATTTAAATTTTCTAATAACAAAGGTTCCCTAGATTGCTAAGGATACTGAAGGTGGTGTAACCTACTCCTTACAGTGTTTTGCACATGGGGAAACTGAGGCTCATGAAGTCGAAAGGCAGAGTAAATGTTCACACGATTAAATTAGTGACAGACATGTGTCTAGAATCCAGGTTTTCAGAAACTGACAATTTCCTTATATTACAGGGCTTTTTCCAAGCTGGCCAGACACCTGTTCCCAGTGACCCAGAACTTATTGATATGTGATCTCATATTTACGGAGCACTATCAATGAGCTTTTCAAATTATAGTTATGTCATTAAGACCTGCTTTTTATTAGGGGGTTAGGCACATTTTCTTATTTCTGTAAGGGCAAAGGACTTCGTTCTGGTTAGAAAAGATAGGCAAGGTCTGGGCTCCTGACATAAAGTTCAGACCCACTTACTGGAATGTAAATCTGCCCATTCGTTCTTTATGCATCCATTTAACAAGCAGTCAACATGTACATTGTTGACAATTAAATGCAGCTGGGATGTAGGAATGAAAGGGATGGGCGTAATTTTGCCCTTAAGAACCTTACAATCTGGTGAAAGTAAATTCTACCTTTCTAACTGGCTACTTGAATATAGGAATTGGAAGACGAAGCAAGCCAGCTGCTGTCAGGAAATCAGAACAGATGTACCCAGAGAGAGTTAATCCATTTATAAAAACCAAAATCACACACATACACACACACACAATCCTAAACCCCAAATACTGCTCGTAAGGGCTGCCATGACACCCAGGAACAGAAACAGGATTTGGAAAGGTTTTTTTAAGGATTCATTAAGAAAAAAATATATTTAAAAGAAATTTTGTTCAATATTCCTAATTTTACTTTATTTTATAACACTTGTGGGAAGCACTTGAAAACTGTTGGCTTTAGGACGAATGCAGTTGCTCCTGTCCTGTCATCTCAGCAGGTTGGGAGGCCAAAGTAGGAGGATTGCTTGAAGTCAGGAGTTCAAGACTAGTCTAGACAATACAGCAAGACCTCGTCTCTACAAAAAAATAAAAATAAAAAATTAGCCAGGCATGGTGGTGCACACCTGTAATCCCAGCTACTCAGGAGGCAGAGGCAGGAACATTTCTTAAGCCCGGGAGTTTCAGGCTGCAGTGAGCTGTGATCACACCACTGCCCTCCAGCGTGGGTGATGGAGTGACACTCTGTCCCTAAACATATAAAAAGGTATTGCTTTATTTAGTCTTCAACTTTTTATATAAAAAGTAATATTTTATTTTAATATTTTAAGAAATAATAAGGTAGAATGTATTGTATTGATGCAATGGCAATTTCCAGGCCTTAAGTAATTTTGGTTAATAAGTAATTTTCGGGTCTTGCTGATCCTCAACACCCCGGGGAATAGCTTTCTGTTTTGTTTTGTGTTTTTCATAGACGGATCCTGCTCCTCATGCCCCAGATCCTATGAAGAAGAACCGTGGGGCTGGAGCACACCATGGTCACAGAGGAGCTGGAAACAGAAACCGAGGGGGAAAAAATAAAATGAAAGAGAAGGAAACTCCGTAAGGGAGTCCGCTGAAAATCGTTTCAGAAGCTGTTGGTTTGGATCACAAGGCCATCAGCACATGTGGCTGTTACCTGGTTGTTAGCCACGGACAGTGTGGGAGGAGAGATCAATGCCAGTGCACAGACTCCGGGAGGCAGAGGACCCTGGGAGGCAGAGGACCTTGGGAGACAGAGGACCCAGGAGGCAGGGGACCCGGGAGACAGAGGACCCTGGCTGTAGGCAGGAAAGTTTCATGCTGGTATTTTGACTCATGTTTTAGTAAATTGCAACTTTCTTCCATTTATGTTGGTGTAAGGGTAATGCCAGTAGTGGGGAGAAACCAGCATAAATTATACAAAGCTAGGATTTCTCGGGATTTTAAAAAGAGCTAGATTGAAAGAAAATAGCTATTTTGGGCAACTTTCCCCCCCAAATCCAATCTTCACATATATGGAACATCATCATTTTACCATGTTATATTTTTAAACTTTTAACATTGGCTGTTTTGTTATTCTTGTTGGAAGTCTTAGGAAAATAAAGTCAAGTGTAAATAAAGCTACAGATATGGACAGAGATCATTTTCTTGACCAAACTCAAGGCAGTTTCTGTACTTTCTTCTGGACTAGGCCCTGACCTTGGGCTCTGTCCTTGACCGGCTTGGTCCAGTTTCAGTAAGAATCCTGCTGGGTCAGTTTAGCAAAAATTCCTGACTCTTGATAGCTGATCAGATTTCTCATCACTCGTCCTGGATATCTTACCACTCTGGGCTGCCTGCAGCATGAATCCTGCTGAGACGGTCTAGCAAAAATCCCCCTCCCCATGAGGTACCATCCACTGACCCCACCCTGCTCAGTGGCTGTAAATCTCCACCTGTCCTTGTTTTACCTGTTGTTGATCCCCAGCTCTCTCTCCCTGCTGCAAAACCCCACTGGGAAATCCTTTCACAAAATGCCTTCCTTCCTGTCTTTAACAAGGGTCAGAGTAATTTTTTCTTTGACATTACTCAAGTACCATTTCACACCCCGTCAAGAATCAAAAGAGTTCCTAATACCTTACCTAGCAACTTCTAACTTTCTGTGGGTTCTCTTTCCTGTTGAAAGCCTGAAAGATTAAACATTCGTCCGTGCCATTATGTGGATGGGAGCTGCAGGGAAGTAGAAAGATGATGAGTTTCATTTGGGGCAAATTGAATTTGAGTTTCCAGCAGCATAGCATCCGGGAATATTCAGCAGGCATTTGAAAATTGGCTTCTAATCCAAATGAGAGATTAGTGCTAGAGGTACAGATTGGCAACTTGTCTTCCCAAGGACAAGAACTGAAGCTGCAGCCATGATCCAGCATGCCTGTGGGGAGGGTGGGTGTCCATGTCACCAGTGACTACAGGACATCCGGGGTGGAAGAAGTCGCAGCCCGGGAGAACGTAGGCTCTGGGGAGTGTGAAGCGTCACAGCAAGAGGGTGTCAGGAAGGACGGTGGAAACTGGGGTGTGTTAGGTGGTTTGGGGGTGATTGAAGAAAGCGGGGACTCTGTGGACAGGGTGCTGTCGGGAAGCTGGGCTCATTCCCGGACTGGGGGGTCTTAATCTGTTTTATCTCAAAGTTGAGCAGGCTATAGCAAGACCAGGCTATAATTGGTAAAGAAATAGCAGTCGCTCCCTCTTATTAGCCCAAATAATGGGATGGTGGGTCATTTCCGCCTCCCAGGGTCCTCTGCCTCCCGGAGTCTGTGCACTGGCATTGGTCTCTCCTCCCACACTGTCTGTGGCTAACAACCAGGTAACAGCCACATGTGCTGATGGCCTTGTGATCCAAACCAATAGCTTCTGAAACGATCTTCAGCGGACTCCCTTACGGAGTTTCCTTCTCTTTCATTTTATTTTCTCCCCCTCGGTTTCTGTTTCCAGCTCCTCTGTGATCATGGTGTGCTCCAGCCCCATGATTCTTCTTCAGAGCATCTGGAGCGTGAGGAGCAGGATCCGTCTATGAAAAACACAAAACAAAACAGAAAGCTCTTCCCTGGGGTGTTGAGGATCAGCAAGACCCAGAAATTACTTATTAACCAAAATTACTTAAGGCCTGGAAATTGCCATTGCATCAATACAATACATTCTACCTTATTATTTCTTAAAATATTAAAATAAAATATTACTTTTTATATAAAAAGTTGAAGACTAAATAAAGCAATACCTTTTTATATGTTTAGGGACAGAGTGTCACTCCATCACCCACGCTGGAGGGCAGTGGTGTGATCACAGCTCACTGCAGCCTGAAACTCCCGGGCTTAAGAAATGTTCCTGCCTCTGCCTCCTGAGTAGCTGGGATTACAGGTGTGCACCACCATGTGCATATTTTGCTTGGGTTCAGAAATCATTACAGAAAGGCCTTGTCTCTGTCTTCATCTATCCTTATCTCAGAATGGTCTTGCCTGAGGTTGATGTGGTATGAAACTCTTTGTATCCATGGGGACAGTATCAGGGCTCATCCGATGGTCCAATCTAGGTCCTGGAGGTCATGGCTGCTTCTCTCTCTCTAGTGGAAGGAGAGAGCATCTTGAGCACTGCACCCTCCCTTATGACCCAGCTGTTCAGCGAATGGCAAAAAAATGAAAGTAGGAGGAAAACCAGAGAATGCAACATCGACTCATCTCACTTTGCATTTAAAAAATGCACGCGGCCAAGCACAGTGGCTCACACCTGTAATTCCAGCACGTTGGGAGGCTGAGGTGGGTGGATCACTTGAAGTCAGGAGTTTGAGACAAGTCTGGCCAATATGGTGAAACCCCGTCTCTACTAAAAATACAAAAAAATTAGCCAGGTGTGGTGGCAGGCACTGGTAATCCCAGCTACTCAGAAGGCTGAGGCAGGAGAATCACTTGAGGTTGCGGTGAGCTGAGGTTGCACCATTGCACTCCAACCTAGGCAAGAAGAGAGAAACTCTGTCTCAAAAAAAAAAAAAAAAATGCAGGCACCTATGTAGAGAAATCACAAATAAGACATCATAGCACAGTGGAGTTAAGTTATGTGGAATTTCCATCTAGCAAAACACATGACATCCCTGACTTGCAGCTCATGCAGAAAACTCTGCTAAATTCATTTAATTTAATTCACTGGAGGAGGTTTGCAGTCAAGCGGGGTATCCCTAAGGAATTCTCCAGTTTGTTAATGATTTGATCTGTTACCAAAATTCTCGGGTTATTTTTTTAAGAAGCTGCAAAAATGTCATAAAAGCATCATGTCTGTCTTTTGATGTCATTTCAATTTGTCTATAAGTGACAGATGTCTCTTGATCCATTCTGACCCAGTGGGTTCTTGTTAAAATTGGATTTTACCATTCTTGCCCCTTGCTTGGACTCACAAGGGACTCTGTGAATGCTGCTGGATAAATGTGCTTCCACGCTTTCTAGAACTCTCTCCAGGGTTGGGCTTCTTGGCCCAGATTTTTAAAGTTCCTGCAAACACCATGGTTACTGCTCCTTTCTTCCGAAGCCGATTCCACACATTTGCATGGGGTGGGAACCCGGCACCCAAGCCCACAGTGCACGCGGTTTCCTCTTTGAATGCAAGCTGCTTTTCATCTTGACCACTTTCTCCCACTGTATGGCCCATTCTACGCCACGGCCCTGTCTTGGCACCACGGGGATGCCAACGTGAGTCTCGTGGCCCACTCTTATCAGGCGCAGTGCCCTGGGATGCTCCCTGTCACCGTGCGCAGTGGGACATGTGAGAAACCCCAACTCGCAGCCTTCTTCCCTGTCCTGGGAATCTACAGGACCCGCTGGGACAACACAGCGAGATGAAAGTTCAGAGAGGGCGACCTGGCACAAAGCAACCCACCACCTTCTTGGCTGTGTCCCATTTGCCTTTCCAGGCCATTTTTTTTCCCCTGGGAAAAGCCCTGAGGAGGAATGTGCATGTGTGGGTGTTTTCAGATGGGGACTTTAAACCCATGTCTTTGATGGCTCCATTAGTTATGCTCATGTTGATCTCTCATTTGAAGTGTGAAGGCTGGCTGCCCTGCACGGTAAGCATGGGGCTGCCACAATGCAGCTATTGTCGCCAGCGTTCTTTAGACCGAAGGGGCCTCGAGCCGCTGGTAGAATGCCAGCAACGACACTGCAAAGTACCTCCTCTCATCTGGGCACCTAAGAGACAGGAGGGATGAAGTTACAAGCAGCTAGCAGCCATCCTCTATCAGTATGATGACTTCTTTACAGATGAGGAATCAAATCTGAGCAGCTGTGGTGCCCAGAACACGCTTGCCATTTAAACAAGGCGCTTTCGTGCAGCTCTTGTTGCTCTGAGTCCTGAGCGCTGAGCATTTTCCCTCTCCGCTAACCCGGACACAGCCAATGCGGCATGTTCGCCTGCTTTCCGCCCGAACCCAGTCGCCTTATTTGTTAACAGCTGACACTGTTCATACAGGATGTACACATATCACTGGAAATGTCTGCGTACAGCTTAAGTGCATGCCAATGGGTTAAGCGTGACATTGTGGCAATATGTTTTCGAACTTTTGTTTGAGCTCTTCTAGAACAAATTGGCCCTTAAGTGAAAACATACAAACAGGAGAGATCCCAGGTGCTTCAAATTAGCAGAGACTTGGCTAATTCCATGGATTTTGGTATATTCGACATAAGCAAAGCTCATTCAATCTGGGGCCAACCTTGTACCTGATGTTAGCTGACTAATCTATCTTAAGAATTCCCCGAGCCCATAACAAAATATTCATTTACAATCTTCAGGTGTGTCTGCAACCCTTCCCTTCCCCTGGACGGTTTTGATTTTTACTAATTCTTAAAGTTGCATGATTGTTTATGGGCTTCTAAGTTTACCTGTCTCCGTGGTTAGTATAGCGGTGAGTATCCCCGCCTGTCTAAGATTACCTGTCTTCAGATCTTTCCATTGTGAGGTTCAAATGTGAATTCAGCAATGGGGGGAATAACACTGTCCATTTTATATATTGAGAACATACATTTACGTTCCTATTAATGAATATTGACAAAGATACACGATCCCGACTAATGTAGCTGGATGCTCATTTCACGATGTAACACGTTCCTGGAGGTATATGAATGGAGGCCTGCTATGGATGTTCAGCCTCATTAAGTGGGAACCCTGCAATTCACAGGCAACAGTGGCAATCATCAGACAAACGAAGCTGTAAGATAAAAACTAGCAGAGTCAGAGCCATAGCAGTATGTGCATCGATGACTCAAAGCTCCCCCTGCATTTCACTCCATAACTGGGTTTACCTTTTCATCATATTATACTCACAGTGACATACCCTTTCTGTGGCACCACTGCTTCAGAGTGTCCCAACTGATGCCTATTCTAAAGGAGATTGTTTGCGATTTAAAGTTGGGGAACCCAGCTTCATATGGTATTGGAAGTCTACTCTTAATAGTCGAACCCAGTTAAATATAAAATCATCCACATTAAGATTTCAGAACACAGAAGAATGCTTCCTAAATTAGAAATATATTCTATAAATATAGTATTATACTCTTTGCTTTCCATTTCGCTGGTAGGTTCTGCTTTAGTAACACAAATTTTAAAATAGGATTTAGGTAAAGAATCTAAATAAATATAATTGTGCACTGCCTGTAACAGTTTTTTTTTTTTCTTAAGCAATAGAAGAGAATTGCTTTCTCAAGACAGTGCCAGGCAAGAAAATTGTCGCAGAAAACCGAAGCAAAAAATAATCTAAGTGAAAAAAATATATAAATACATTCTTTATAGCTATGGTAAAAGAATCACACTGTTACTTTATGAAAATTCTTTAGAACAAATTTCACGGAAATTTAATTTTCTAAATTACGGAAACAACGGTAGTACATTAACTGAACAATAATAGAATTTCATATCACCACCCACAAGGATTCTGGATTACTAGAATAAATTAGTGGGTTTTTTTAATCAGAAAGAAAATGTTATGATTATTTTAAAAATATCTATGTCATACTGTAAGGAACCGGCATTTTAAACCTTATGTCTTGTAACTTTATTTCTCTTAGGGCTGAAGCTCAGAATTTTCATTATAAGTCAACTGTTTGGGATAAAAAAAAAAAAAAAAAGGAAAGCAATGCTCCTTTAATTCCACAACTCTTACCTGCTTTTATTATCTTCAGTGATCTGAGAAAAAAAAAAAAATCCACAAAATCTTTCCTTCTGCCAGCCTTCATTGGTCATAATTGTTTTTTGTTCCAAATCCACACGCTGGGCCATGCACGGTGGCTCACACTTGGAATCCCAGCACTTTGGGAGGCTGAGGCGGGCGGATTGCCTGAGCTCAGGAGTTTGAGACCAGCCTGGTCAACATGGCAAAACCCTGTCTCTACTAAAAATACAAAAAACTTAGCCAGGCACAGTGGTGTGAGCCTGCAGTCCCAGCTACTCTGGAGGCTGAGGCAGGAGAATCGTTTGAACCCGGGAAGTGGAGCCTTCAGTGAGCCGAGATCATGCCACAGCACTCCAGTCTGGATGACAGAGAGACTGTCTCAAAAAAAAAAAAGATTCCACACGGATCCCTCCTTGTACTAGCATGCCCTGGTACTTTGGAATAACAAAGAAGAAGAAGGAAAAAAAGGAAGTATGTGGCTGGTGGTGACTTTAGAGATCGATTCCAAGACTCTTAACAGGCTCCAAAAGAAATTGTAGCTGTGAAAGCAAGGGGGCTTTGCATACGCGATGGAGAGAGAGGCGTGCAGGGTGCGTGGTTTTGGAGAGCTGGAGCTACCAAGCCCCTTGGACTTGACTTGCACCTCCAGTGGGTGAGCCCGGGCACTACGGTTCATTTGCCTTACGGCTCCCCACCTGCCTAATGTGTGGGATGGAACCCACTCCTCCCAGGGGAGGACAGACGGGTTAAGGTGCCTCCTGGTGGCTGTGTGGCTCTCAAAAGAGGGAAAGAGATGGGGATAAGAACACTCTCTCTTAGTTCTGTGCTGGCTTGGGAAAGGGAGGATGAAGACAGAACCACTAAATGACTGAGGTTTCCTTCTCTTTGCCTGTTTGATCCGTCAAACCAGTGTCCCTACACTGAACCCACATGCTGAGCTCAGGAGTGTGCAAGGGTCTGAGGGGCAGCAGGGATACCCCTTGCGAAGCTGTGTGCTTCCCTTTTGCCCTTTTTCTCGCAATGCTCTGGAAGGAGGCTTAAAAATAAAAAGAACTGAGATGGGCCATTGGATTCTCTGGTGCCAAGTCTCAACTCCCAGTGCAGAGAGTGAGATGACCAAGCCATGGCCTGAGTGTCCACTTTGAGAGAGTCAACACCTCAGCTTAGGGTTTCTCTGACTGTCCACCTTGAGAGAGTCCATACCTCAGCTTAGGGTTTCTCCCTGTTAAAATGCAGCATGTCCGCCTCTTTCCAAGTTCTCAATCTGGTCCCGGTTCTTCCTACACAAATTCATTTTGGACACCTTGCCAACGGGGACCCCTCCTCCTGTCTTCCTGGTTTCCTGTTCCTCTCCTCACAACCGTGAGCTGCTGCTGGTGCATTTGTTCAGCCGTTCCACCCCCCTCCTCCGCCCCCCTCATCCCGTGAGCACTCTCCTCAATCCTCCCCATTCAGCCTGGGCAAATCATCATGTCTTCTTGACATCTTAGACAACTCCAGTCCAAACAGTGTCTCTCATCTCTTCTACATGGTTTATATTTACGTTATGTACAGTTTAGTGCCACATATGAAACAATCTGAAGGAATCAACGACTCTAAAGAAAGACACCAGAAAGCAGCTTCTCCTCTCTAGTTTCAGCTACTGCTCTGTGAACCGCAATCAGATGTGGAAGTTGAAAATTTAATTACTTTTTTTTTTCTGTTTTTTGTACACCTAAAATATTGTAGACCCTTAAAAAATATGTCATTAGAGAAAAAAATGAATGAATGGATAAATGGATAAATGAATGAATGCAAGGCCCTTGTTGAGGTACTCTAATTAATTAATTAAATTCAGCTTTTATCTCAAGGAATTTGCAATATAAAAGAGAAGATAAACTCTTTGCAATTTTCTCTTATATAAAACAGAATGGCCACCCTATCATAAATAATCTGGGAGCTGACAGAAGAGAAAGACTAATTATGTCTGCCTCAGAAAAGGCTTCATATAGAAGACATAATTTGAGTCACTTTTGAAAGACTAGGATTTAAAAGGTAGAAACAGTCTTGAGGAACATTCCAGAAACTTCTGAGAGGTTATAAATGCTGGACAGGAGCAAAGACACGGAAGGCTGTGAGCTCCTTAAAACCGGAGTCTATGCCTTATGTGTTTTCATCTCCTCCTCCTCATCTCAGTGCCTGACTGCAGCAGTAACTGTGTGAGGATTTGGTGCTATGTGCAGGGGTATATTTTGAAAAGGTGGGAAATTTGGCTATTACAGGATTTTAGAGAGGTAGGAAATAGTTTCAAAGATTAGGCTGAAGGCAGAAGACCCCAAGGCTCACCTCAGGAACACAAGACATGATTCTGGGGGTGGGAAGGGCTGACTTGCTGGTTCGGTCCTTGTTCTTCCACTCACCTGTTGTGTGACCTTGGAGAAGTTTGGCCACTGCAGCCTTAAGGTTGCTTACCTGTAAAAAATGCATGGAAATGGGTGGATGGGCCCGTCATGTGCCTGCGAGGTTCTGCTGGTCACCATCTGCTGCTAACTGTCTCTTCGAGGTTCAAAACCACCAAGGAGGGGGTGGTAGGGTGGGGCGTTGCTCTCTCCCCCTGCTTTATGCTCATCCAGCTGTGTGCAGAGCAGCTCCTCCCTGGGCTACTGGAGGCACAGGGCCTAGGCCAAGATGCTGCCAGGAACCCCTGGAAATCGTTCAACTCTCATTTCTTTTTTTTGTTTGTTTTTGTTTTTGAGATGGAGTCTCGCTGTGTCACCCAGGCTGGAGTGCAGTGGTGCGATCTCGGCTCACTGCAACCTCCACCTCCCGAGTTCAAGCAGTTCTCCTGCCTCAGCCTCCCTAGTAGCTGGGACTACAGGTGCCCGCCACCACACCCTGCTAATTTTTGTATATTTAGTAGAGACAGGGTTTCATGATGTTGGCCAGGCTGGTCTCAAACACCTGACCTTGTGATCCACCCACCTAGGTCTCATTTCTTTGACAATAAGAAGAGAAAAACGATTATAGTAATAATGAATTCCTCTTGGATCATATTCATGTTTATATCAACTTATTTAAAAATACACCTTTTAGTATTTGTATAGAGGAACCACCCACCTCTGTCCCAAAGAAAACATGCCTGGGACCATGGACGTCATGTCACTGTGCTGATTGCTTGAGCTTCTCTTGTGAACCATGTGCTGGTGGCACAGAGTTGAAAAACACTGATAAGGGGCCTGTCCTCAGGGACCTTCTATCTGAAGGTGTGTAGCTAGGTCGTGCGATTGACTGAGTAGACTCGTAAAACATCACATACGTGCACGGTTTTTGCAATGAATAGGGTATACTTCTAGAACACCAGCAAACCATGTTTGCCCCTAAAAAGCAAAAGTAGGTTAACATTCAGGTAACCCTGTTGAATCCTCAATCCAGCTGGAAAGGCGAAGCTCCAGCCAGCGTCGGAAAAGTCACTGAAGCTGTGTGCACGCAGGTAGGTGCACTGGTAGCATCGGACTCACGGAGTTTGCTCCTGGGGCAGTGTCGTGGTTAAAATGCAGTTTGGAAAAGAAATGTTCAGAAGTTCTAGGGAAGTGGCAGGAACCCAGTGCTACTAACTAGGCTTGTAGTCCGACGTGTCAAGAGCAATTTTATATGGAGTGACTTCCCTTCCGAGGGCGCAAGAAGAAAGTGTTGCTTTTTGCATGAAAGTGTCAGTGCTTGCAACTTATGAAAGACACTGCTAAAAGCAGAGGCTCTATTTTTATTCTCCACAGCCTGGCCACCGCGGTGCCGGGGGCTCTGCTGCCAAAGAGGAAACATGCACAAGTCTGGTCAGTAAATATCACCAGCTAGACAGTCCCAGCTGTTGTTCCAGGATGCGTTTTCTCATTCCTATCTGACAGGTTATCCTTCCCAGAGCCGGGATCCAGAGGGTTTTCTAGTGTGGGAACTAGAAGACATAACATAAAGTTTACCATTTCAGCCATTGTTAGGTGTGCACTTCAGGAGCATTGAGTACGTTCACATTGTTGTGCAACAAAATCACCACCGTCCATCTCTGGAAAGTGTACATCTTTCCCTGATTGAAACTCTGTCCCCATCAAACACTGACTCCCCATTATCCCTTCCTCAAGCCCTGTCCACCCCGCTTCCACTTTCTGTCTCCATGAAATGTGGTGACTTGAGGGATATCCTAGGAGTGGAATCATACAGTATTTGCCTTTTGTGTCTGGCTTGTTTCACTTAGCATGCTATCTGCAAGCTTTATCCATGTTCTGGCATGTGTCTGAGCTTCCTTTTCAAGCAGAATAATATTCCACTGTAAATGAATACACGATGTTTTGCTTATTTGTCTGTTGATGGACACTGGGGAGGTTCCCACATTTTGACTATTGTGAATAATGTTGCTGTGAGCGTGTCTGTTAGGACATCTGAGTTCCTGCTTTCAATTTCTTGGGGCATATACCCAGAAGTGGAATTGCTGGATCATAAGCTAATTCCATGTTTACTTTGTTGAGAAACGGCTATGCTATTTTTATACAGTGGCTGTAGCATTTCACATTCCCACCAGCACAAGAATTCCAATTTCCCTACATCCTACAAAACTTTATCTTTTGCTTTTTGTCTTTATAGCTGTCAGCCTAGTGGCTATGAAGTGGTATCTCATTGTGGTTTTGATTTGCATTTTCCTAATGACTAGTGGGATTGAGCGTGTTTCCATGCATCTGGGCTTCTAACTCTGTGTCTGCTTTGGTTTGGATGGTTGTTGCTGCAGCAGGAAGTGTGGTCATAAATAGGAATATTCATGCCGGGAAGCTGAGGGAAACTTGAGGGATCACCTAGACCAGCTGATATGGTTTGGCTGTGTACCCACTCAAATCTCATCTTGAATTGTAGCTCCTATAATCCCCACGTGTTGTGGGAGGGACCCGGTGGTAGGTAATTGAATCATGGGGCGGGGTGGGGGGGTGGGGGGGTGGGAGGGGGGGCCAGTTACCTCCATGCTGTTCTCTTGGTAGTGAGTGAGTTCTCACGAGATCTGATGGTTTTATAAGGGGCTTTCCCCTTTCTCTCTGCACTTCTTGCTTCCGTCATGTGAAGAAGGACATATTTCCTTCCCCTTCCGCCATGATTGCGAGTGTCCTGAGCTCTCCCCAGCCCTGCAGAACAGTGAGTCAGTTAAACCTCTTTCCTTTATAAATTACCCAGTCTTGAGTATTTCTTCACAGCAGCATGAGAACAGACTAATACACTAGCCTTTTACAGCCTTGTGAGATTTTTGTAGAAGCAGCACAGTGGTGGGTGATCTGCTGGGCCTGGGGCTAGGGGAGACTGGCTGCACCTTCCTCTGGCTCCCTCTGCCTCCAGGATGGGCTCCAGGTCTCCTTCAGGGAATGCTGCTGGAAACTACCCAGCAAGACCAAGCCCTGATTTTACAGATGGGCACGATATGTGTCTAAGGCGCTATGGCCCGCGAGTGACAGAGCGAGGACTACAGCTTAGGTCGTTAGAGCTTTTTTATTTTCCATGCCAACCACCCCCACTGCCTTCAGAGATGGAGTCAGGCAGGGAGTGCTAAGAGTCAGAGTGGAAAGGAGGACTTCTGCGCTGAGAACACAGAAGGTTCACCACCAGGGATGCTGCCACAGTCTCAGGAGTGATTTGCATCAATTCGATAAACGTTTATCTGGAAACATCCAAGTGTCAGGTATGTCGGAGTATATAGATATTAATAAACAAAGATCTCATCTCATAGATATTCACAGTCACAGAAATAAAACCATAGGCGCTTGCAAACGCTTGGGAGTAGGAAGAGGGCAGAGCTGCTGTCTCATGATTGGAGCGTGGGCTCAGGGGAACCCTGGTGCATGTGGCATTGGGAGTGACAAGAGTGGTCTGGGAGAAAAACAGCAAACCATTCAAAATAATTACGCTTACTTTGGACAGAGGAAGAGGATCATTCGGTGACAGCAACGTCAGAATGAGAATCGAAAATTGAGGGACATGAGTGAAGAGGTGTTTACTGGGACACAGGTATGGGCATAGCTGAAGGCGGGGTGGAGTGGGGGGGACCCAGGTGTGAGCATAGCTGAAGGTCTAGGTAGGGTGTGGGGACCCGGCTATGGGAATAGCTGAAGGCCCAAGTTGGGAGGCGGACCCGGGTATGGGCATAGCTGAAGGCCCACATGGGGTGGGGGGAACCCGGGTGTGGGCAGAGCTGAAGGCCCAGGTGGGGTGGGGGGGACCTGGACGTGAGCATAGCTGAAGGCCCAGGTGGGGTAGGGGGACCCATGTGTGGGCATAGCTGAAGGCCCAGGTGGGGTGGGGGGGACCTGGACGTGAGCATAGCTGAAGGCCCAGGTGGGGTAGGGGGACCCGTGTGTGGGCATAGCTGAAGGCCCAGGTGGGGTGGGGGGGACCCAGGTGTGGGCAGAGCTGAAGGCCCAGGTGGCGTGGGGGGGACCTGGGTGTGGGCATAGCTGAAGGCCCAGGGTTGGGGGGAACTGGGAGGGGTATAGCTGAAAGCCCAGAGTTGGGGGACCTGGGTGTGTGTATTGCTGAAGGCCCAGGGTGGGGGGATCTGGGTGTCAGTATAGCTGAAGGCCTGGCCGGAGGTGGAGGGTGGTGTTGCTATGTGGAGAAGAGGCCCTGTCTTTCTGTGGGAACCAATGTTCAGAAGTTCTCTAATAGTTTGTCAAGGACACAAAAGGTATAGAATTCTGTAATATGTGCTTATAATAGAAAAGAGTTTTAATGCTGAAGAACAAGTGGTCTTTTATTTGCTGTATTTAAAGAATGGCCTTACTGAAATGAGCTGTGCTAATGCAGACACGAGAAGGGGAAGGAATAATATGCTCACACGTTTACTAGGGGCAGGGATAAACAGATTTTACAGATTCCTACTGGGGAAGCCTAGAAGATAAAGTTTCTTTATGAGAAAACTAAGATTGTTGCCAAGTACATCACCTACTAGACCCAGGAGCAGATGATTCGTATATCTGACTGAGCCCAGTGATGTACCTGACCAAAGCTCTGAGTTATGAAAACCCAAATATTAGGACAATCTCATATTTAAATACAAGCATAGTTTCTCAACAAAGTTGCCTTAATAACCTAGAGAGTGACGCCTTCTCCCTTCCTCTTCTTTCTCCCTTCCTCTCCTTCCTTCCCTCCTTCCTTTCCTTCCTTCCCTCCTTCCTTTCCTTCCTTCCCTCCCCTCCTCTCCCTTCCTCTCCCCTCCTCTTCCCTCCCTCCCTCCCTCCCTCCCTCCTCCCTCCCTCCCTCCCTCCCTCCCTTCTTTCCTTCCTTCCTTCTTTCCCTCCTTCCTTCCTTCCTGTTCTCTAGCCCCTTTCAGGGTGGGAACCTTTAATAGAATGGAATTCTAAAGAACCTGAAGTCTTCAGAAGTGTACAAGACTGGTGTTACTCAATATTTAGTGTTGCTTTTCCAATTTGAAGCCAGGATGCTGGAGGAAGATCCAAGATCCAGGGAATAACTTTGAGTGATTGTAACTGGAGAGAAGAGGGACTCCTGGAGGTCCACATGAGGTTAGTTCTGAATGGGCTAACGAGTAAAATAAGAAACAATTTTGCACAATACCTTGAATGCCATTGTGTGTTCATGGTGATCCAATACTAAGACTTTCCTATTGGTAATAGCCTGCATTTATATACCTTCCAAGATGGTAAGGGTGTCCCTAAAGAGTTGCTTGTGGGCCGGACGCGGTGGCTCAAGCCTGTAATCCCAGCACTTTGGGAGGCCGAGACAGGCGGATCACAAGGTCAGGAGATTGAGACCATCCTGGTGAACACAGTGAAACCCCGTCTCTACTAAAAATACAAAAAACTAGCCGGGCGAGGTGGCGGGCGCCTGTAGTCCCAGCTACTTGGGAGGCTGAGGCAGGAGAATGGCGGGAACCCTGGAGGCGGAGCTTGCAGTGAGCTAAGATCCGGCCACTGCACTCCAGCCTGGGCGACAGAGCAAGACTCCGCCTCAAAAAAAAAAAAAAAAAAAAAAAGAAAAGAGCTGCTTGTGGGTGTTCTAAATAAGTTTTAAGGTACAATGAAGTGTCTGGGGGCATTTCTGGCCAACAACACAAGAGAAGGGGTAATGGTCTAGGCAATGGCAGCATATTCTTATGCTCAGGCGTGATGGCTGTGGGTAGGTGTAATGACTGCCTTGGAAGAAAATTTAAAAATCCTTTAATCCTACCCACTTCTCTGAGACATGGAAAAACCTCAGTATTTCAACACATGAAAAGAGCTAAATTCCTTGCTCAGGATCAAACAGCTGCCTATGGGCAGGGCTCTGGTGAGAACCGAGGCTGTCTGAGTTTTAGATCAATGCCTTTCCAGTATGCAATCACTCAGTGGGCATTGGTGAAGACCACCCACTCCCCTCTCTCCTGCAATCCAGGTAGTCCTGTGGTATAGCCTCATCCTCAGGCGTGTTTGAAGCAGGTACAGCTCATTCTACTCTGGAGGACATGAAGAAATTAATTAAGCACCAGCAGCGCCCAGCCATCATTTTAAAGAAAATCACCATTTAGATTTTGGGGCTCTCTGGGTGGTCATGACTATGTCTCACCACAGATTATATTGGGTGGTAATTTTCTTCTTGCATGAACAATGATTCCTCCTAGATTCGCTTTACAATCTGGTGAATATTAAATTGTTATTACAGCATCGCTTCCTTCACTTCATTTTATTTTACTACCAAGGTTATGGGCTCAATGTTGTAGTTAAGTTTATTTCACTTACAATCAAAATCTATTTTGGTCACTTGTTAGGTTTCTCTATCTTGTTTGTAAATTGGCTTCCTTTTCTGCTGCAAAGGTAGAAGAGGCCAGGGCAGAGGCATTAGGCTTGATTTCATGTTTCAAGAGTAGGTAGCTTTCTGCTATCTGAATAGTGACCTGATTCTCAGACCCGTCGTATTAGTCCACTCTAGCATTGTTATAAAAAACTACCTGAGACTGGGTAATTTATAAGGCAAGAAGGTTTAACTGGCTCGTGGTTCTGCAGACTGTGCAGGAAGCATGGCTGGGGAGGCCTCAGGAAACTTATGGTGATGATGGAAGGCGAAGGAGAAGCCAGCATGTCCCGCATGGCTAGAGCAGGAGGAATAGAGTGAAGGGGGAAGTAGATTTGAAGATTTGAAGATAGTGAGATTTGAAGATCTCACAAGATCTTCACCAACCAGATCTTGTGAAAACTCACTATCATGAGAACAACAAGAGAGAAATCTGCCCCCCATGAGCCAATTACCTCCCACCAGGCCCCTCCTCCAACACCGAGGATTACAATTTGACATGAGATTTGGGTGGGGACACAGAAACCATAGCACCCTGTTCAAGGTGAAATAGTTAAATTCATAGGTTATGTTCCCTTGTTACTTTTTATGTATCCCTAACAGTTGGTGTGTCCTTGCGACTACAGTAATCACATTTCCAGCTCTGCAAATGTGATGCTTTGACATCTGCTCTGCATGGACATACTGGATGCGTAATCTTCTGGACCACCCTGTCATGTGCCTGAATCACCTTGCAATGGTTCCGGTCTCCTTCTCCCTACCTCCTCTTCTTGGAAGAAGTTCTGCTTTCCACTAGGACGCATCCGGGGGCCACCTCTCAACCACCTTTTTATCATACTCTCACACTCAAGACCTCTCCCTATTCATCTGCCCTAATCACCTCACAACCAGATCTGAGATAACTGAGGCCAGTCCCTATGCCCCAGAGCCCCCAGACTTTATTCAAACTAGCCAGACCGAAGCCTGCTAAGCCTGCCTTGCTATGGAAGCCATAATAAAGGCTCTTGCCAGCTCTCTCCTCCCTCTGCCTCTGGCCTTGGGCTTCCCTGGATGGCCCTGGGGCTGTGCCCACCTCTTTCTCTTGAGATCTGTGAGTAGCAAACCACCTTTCCCATGGTAGCTGACTCCCAGGTGGCTGGCCTCGCCACAACTCAAGTTTTCTATTAATACCCTAAGTTGTAAGACAGCTATGTCTCTTTATTCCAGCAGACATTCTAAATGTACTATCTTTTTGGAAATGTCACATTCTTCAGTTATCTTTTTACACAGTTTCACCTTCGCTCACTCATAACAGATCCAATCATTTGATTTTGTAGAAATTTCTTAATGTAGACATCAAATACCATTCATTCTATTGTCTGAATCTTGTGCTAATTGTATCATTGCAGTTGGAATTTTTGCTATTTATTTACTTATATTTACTGGCCATAAGCTTTAGGTCCACTCTTTCTTTCTAACCAGTCTATAAAACTGAGGTTCTCTTTGGGTCTCCTACTTTCTTGTTAAGGATTGCAATATTTACTGATTAAAAGAAAGAAATCTGCCTAAGTAAAATCTCCTCAGTGCTGGGCCAAATACTTTATTCTCCTTGTAATGTTGATCTTTTTGTTTTTTATTTTATTTTATTTGAGAGGCAGGGTCTCACCCTGTCACCCAGGCTGGAGTGCAGTGGAGTAATCATTACTCACTGCAGCCTGGAACTCCTGGGCTCAGGCGATCCTCCTGCCTCAGTCTCCTGAGTAGTTGGGACTACAGGCATGTGCCATGGCACTCAGCTATTTTTATTTTATTTTATTTGTTTGTAGACATAGTTTTTTTCATGTTGCCCAGGCTGGTCTGAAACTCCTGGGGTCAAACAATCGTCTCGCCTTGGCCTCACAAAATGCTGGGATTATAGGCATGAGCCATCACGCCTGGCCGATCTCTTTATTTTGTGAATGTCTTGACTTCATATTTATAGCTTGTTATGAGCACCTCTGGGTCACATCAATAAATAAGCCCATCAGTCAATGGATCCTGTGCTGTGTTCTGTTCTAGGTTCTTTGGGGAATGCGGGAGAATGATCAAAGTTTCATGGATCTTGTACCCAGGTTAGAAAGACAATGCTAAAACACATGAAATTACAGAAATAATACCAAAATATGATGAAGTACTAAATTATGTGTAATTTTTATCTAAATGCTGCCTGATTTTAGGGATGAAGGTAATCAGGGAAGTCATTAGTTGGGATAATTATTGGGACCTCAAAAACTGTTTAGATGGTGACAGACTGCTGGAGATAGACTGATCAGGGTATGTTTTTTTAATCAAATAATTACCAGACCAATAAAAAAAGAGGATGGAAAAGGAAGGAGAAGAGATGAGCAGGAATAGAGATGGGATTGGCGATACTCTATTAGTCCAGGGCTTTGATGGTCTAATTAAAAAATTCCCAGTCATCCTTTAAAGAACAGGGCACACTACAGGCTGCCAATGGTGTGAGTTACTTGAGGAAAACAGGCACTTGCTAAGGGGTAGCAGCCCCGATATGCTGCAGTGTAGCAGGCTTGCTAAGGGGTTTCATCCTAGAGCAGCAGCCCCAATGTGCTGCAGTGTAGCAGACTGGACTCAGGGGCTGATGGCTGGGTTATGAAAACTGCTTTGGTGAGGTCCCTAACCCAGAAAGTTGTGCTAGGAGAGCTTGTTTCCAAAAGCTTTTCCAAATTCAGGCTTCAGCTAGGGTCCTACTCCTAAAGGCCTGATTCTTGTATGGACTTCTCTGGGTTCCCAATGTTTTAATATTTTCTACTTTTTACCTATGGATCTATTCAGAAAGAGCTTAGACTCCTTATCTTTTCTTACCTGAGAGACAGTTCCTTTTTGGGGTGAGTAGTTTAATATGAGAATGCCTCCCAAGCTTACGGTTCCTCCTTCCACTTGTGGTTTAATGAATATGAATTATTTCAAAGGTTGCTGCTTAAATTAGCTTCTTTCTTTACCTTTACAAAATGTTTTCAGAAAACTTTATACTGAAATGCGACTACAGATTTTAAAATGAGTGAGCCTTGATTTTGCTGGCCACACAGAAATGCACGTTTCTGTTTCACAGGTTTGTTTTAGGGGTTGATATGGTTTGGCTGTGTCCCCACACAAATCTCATATTGAATTATAGCTCCCAAAATCCCCATATGTTTTGGGAGGAGTCCACTGGGAGGCAATGGAATCATGGGGATGGGTCTTTTCCATGCTGTTCTCGTGATAGTGAATAAGTCTCATGAGATCTGATGGTTTTATAAAGGACAGTTCTCCTGCACAAGCTCTCTCTTGTCTGCCACCATGTAAGACATGACTTTGCTCCTCATTCACCTTCCATCATGATTGTGAGGCCTCCCAGACATGTCAAACTGTGTGTCCATTAAACCTCCTTGTCTTTATAAATTACCCAGTTTTGAGTAAGTCTTTATTAGCAGTGTGAGAATAGACTCATACAGTAAATTGGTACCAGGTAGTGGGGTATGCTGTAAAGATACCTGAAAATGTGGAAGCGACTTTGACACTAGGTAACAAGCAGAGGTTGAAACAGTTTGGAGGGCTCAGAAGACGAAAGGAAAATATGGGAAAGTTTGGAACTTCCTAGAGACTTGGAGAACTCAGAAGACAGAAAGATGTAAGAAAGTTTGAAACTTCCTAAAAACTCGTTGATTAGGTTTGACCAAAATTCTAGTGATATGGACAATGAAGTCCAGGCCGAAGTGGTCACAGATGGAGATGAAGAGCTTGTTGTGAGCTGGAGTAAAGGTCACTGTTGCTATGCAAAGAGACTGGCAACATTTTGCCCTTGCCCTAGAGATCTATAGAACTTTGAACTTGAGAGAGATGATTTAGGGTATCTGGCAGAAGACATTTCTAAGCAGCAAAGTGTTCAAGAGAAAGCAGAGCATAAAAGTTTGGAAAATTTTCAGCCTGACAATGTGACAGAAAAGAAAAACCCATTTTCTTGGGAGAAATTCAAGCCTGCTGCAGAAATTTCCACACGTAACAAAGAGCCAAATGTTAATCACCAAGACAATGGGGAAAACGTCTCCAGGGCATGTCAGAGACCTTTGTGGCAGCACCCTGATATCACAGGCCCAGAGGCCTAGGAGGAAAAAATGGTTTCCTGGGCCAGGCTCTGGGGCCCCTTGCTGTATGCAGTCAAAGGACTTGGTGCCCTGCCTTCCAACCACTCCAGCTGTAGCTAATAGGAGCCATGGCATAGTCTGAGCTGCCTTTGCTCCTCCTTCACCTTCCACTATGAATGCGAACCTCACCAGCCATGTGGAACTGTGAGTGCATTAAACCTATTTTTTTAAATACATTACCCAGTCTTGGATATGTCTTTATTAGCAGTGTAAGAACAAACTAATACAGAGGTGTACCCTGAATTTAGCATTGAACACCTCTGCATTGCAAGGCAAATCGAAAACATATTCACAACAAAGAACACTGTGTATGGGGCTGGTGTTGATGAATGTCTTGTTCCAGTTGATCAATGTGCCGTTGCTCTACAAAACTCAAGTCAGTGAAAGAGTTAGTTAACTCCAATTGTATCCCTTTTCCCAAATACATATCCAGTTAGAACAAGTCTTTCTAGAAGCACACAGAGGAAATATTCCAATCAGAGCATAGGAAATAGGCATTTAACTCTCATTAGCAATAATGGGGAATGATGCTCTGAACCTGTCAGTGGAGAGATTTATTCCATGAGGAACAAAGTATTTTATCCACCAAGTACACTCAAGGCCCTCAAGTGACAGCTTTCCTCCCTTTATTTTTTAATTGTGTTTGTTTGGAGAGGCTGATGTACACTCTCACAAGATTGATGAGCCCACACACTCTTTCTCTGTGACAATGGGGACCCTCAGACTAATTCCTCACCTCTGTTACTGCAAAATCTGAGTCAGGACTGACAGCTACCATGGAAACCTGTGGATATTGAACACTTAATGTCCTGGTTCGTAAAGTGAAGGTAATCTGAATTCAATGTCTCTGTCTTCTCCAACTCTCATACATTTCTCTCCTATAGATGATAAACCTTCATTTTTTCCCCCCTCCCAGAGCCACTGGTGAGATTATTGGTGCTGTTTGGGTTTACCTGACCACCACCATTCCTTACCTGGGGCAGTAGATGAAACCCCAGATTCCACTTGTTCTGAGACTGACCTCTGTTCTAGGTACTTTTTTTTTTTTTTTTTTTTTGAGATGGAGTTACTCTTTTTGCCCAGGCTGGAGTGCAATGGCACAATCACGGCTCACTGCAACCTCTGCCTCCCAGGTTCAAGCAATTCTCCTGTCTCAGCCTCCCGAGTAGCTGGGATTACAGGCACCCACCACAACCGGCTAATTTTTTTATTTTTAGGAAAGATGGGGTATCATCATATTGGTCAGGCTGGACTCAAACTCCTGACCTCAGGTGATCTACCCACCTTGGCCTCCCAAAGTGCTGGGATTATAGGCATGAGCCACTGCGCCCAGCCTATGTTCTAGGTACTTTTATTAATACACACTTTACTGTGGGAGAAGAAAGGAAAAACAGAGACCCAGCAAATAACATGCTCTTGTCCAACAAACAGATCGCTGGAATTCAAGTGGAGATCTTTGGAACCTCAGTCCTCCCTCCAGAGTCGAAAGGGTTATTTGTGAACTTTAAGTTGATCAAGTACTGTAAACTAAAGTTAAAAACTAACCGAAGTGCTAGAAACTAAAATAAACACAATAATGAAGAACAAGCGTCATTATTCATAGCATCTTTAATATTTCCATAGGCTACTTGGTTTGAAAAAGCAGCCTCCTCTGTGAGCCACTGAGCAGGAGGAAAAGCCAGCCCTGGAAGGACTCTGCAGAGAACAGATCACGGTGTTTAATTTGCCAGAGGCATGCGAGCTTCTCAGAGAGTCCTACAGTGATGGGAGCTTTGCCTTCCCTTAAATGATCCAGGGGCTGTAACTTTGTCATCGGAAAGGGCAAAGTGCAGTCGAAAATTCACATTCGTCATGGACGGACAGATGATGTTCTGGTGTTAGGAACACTGGGGGAAGTAGGGTGTTGCTGGTATGAAGCAAGATTATTCTGTGTGTTATAACAACAGCAACTCTGGAATTGACAGGGAGACCCAGTGCAGGAGAGAAGGCAGCCAGGCAGCGTCTTTGCTGTTCAGGGAGGTTCTGAGCTGGAAGGACAATGGAATTAGGTGCAGTGGAAGAGCACGAGCTCAGCCCCCATCTCCTCTCTGTCTTGACCTTTATGTCTTGGTCTCAGTGGTACCCATTAGTTCCTTTGCCAGTGCCCCTTTTGACTGAAGAGCCTGCCGCCTTTCACTTTCAGTAAGTCTCTTTGCCGAAATGTGCTGATTAACTCACCCTGTCTTCTGGTGTATTGGGCAGGTCTACCCAAAGGAGGGATTGAGATAAGGTTCTGGATATGTCAAAGTCAATGGGAGGTTCAGTGATCATTCGTAAATTGTCAGGCCCTGTGCTGTGTTGTATGTTACAAAAACAAACAAACTCAACAGAAGATTTCACTCCTGCACCCATGTGTAATGTAATAATTAATATGTGTTCAGGGCAACTAAAAATCAAGTTGATAGCTGCCGATAAATACGCAAATGTGATGTCAGCTATGTTTTTTGTCAGTTCCTTTTTGTGGTATTTTACCAACAATTTGCCTTTTATCTGGACGTATTGTCTATACCACAAGGTCCCCTGAAAAGTGGGGCAGGTGTTTGAGTCATAAAAGATAAATATATCCTGAAATGACTATTGTTTCGAGTCTGTGAATCATTTCAAAGGACATTTGCCATGCAAATAGATGATGTAACTCTATGTGTTTTCAATAACACATCTGCAAGTTAAGTCATGTGATTCCCTGGATGATATTAAGTCTGCAAATAGACTGCCACTCACAAACAATATTGTAAGTGAGATCTGTAGAGTCCCTGTTCTAGAATAAGGACATTGACCTGTGTTTTCAGCTAAAGCAATGTTCACTCCCTTAAGGGAACATACCTGATTTTATTTTGTTAAAACTTTTATTACTGCAAATTTCCTGCATGTAAAATGCACTAGTGAAAATTCTTTTGGTATGCTAGCAGCCTGCATTGCACAAAACCGATAAAAAATAGATTAAAAATTAAACATTTATGACCCAAGGAACTGCTGAATAGACTATGTTGGGAAGAACATCTGTAACCATAAAACTCAGACTCTTGAAATTTGAATTTGCCTGTTGTGCTTATTTAATTACTGTGCAGAGTTACCTGTTGGGTCCAGATAGGGCAATGACTGGGCTGTAAAAAATATTATTCCCTCAAGGATTGTCTTGTCCAAATTCTAGAGGGGAAAATTATCTTTCCAATACCCAAGTGTGACTTCCATTACCATTAAATGGAGCCATGTGTACCGTGTGAGGGTATAATGGACCCCAGAGTAGACAGATAAAACTGTAATACCAACTCCCTATAGCACATCAGCAATATTATTTAACTTGAAGCTTTTTAACCTGTGAGAAAAGAGTAAACCTTGTTCTTAATTAAATGAATAATGCAGCTTGTAGATACGTTCATTAACGCGCGTAGATTCACAGCTTGACGGTAAGCTTGGTCCCCTCTCTCCTGTCCTCATCCCATCCACCCGGATCACAATCATCTCCAGTGAGAAACCCTGCTGTGGTCACTTTTGTGTCCTCAACAGTGTCTAGCATAGTAAGAAACAGATTGTAAGATTTAGCAAGATACATGCTTACAAAAATGAGCGGTGGGAAAATAACTACTTGGTTTTTGTTTAATTCTATTTATAGATTGACTATTTCATTTCTGAGTAGCAAATTTAACATATTTAAGGTTAGAATCTACTAAGTTTGCTAAAGTTCTTAATTAGAAGAAATGCAAGTCATCCATATATGAGTTACCGAATGGTGGCGTTGAGTGGGTCTCTGGTCTCAGGAGGAAAAAGAAACGATGATGATCTTACTGAAGAATAAGAAACAGTGGGCTGGGAAGGCAGGTTTTAGTTCTAGTTCCCACAACAAATATTTGTGTTATATCAAATTCTCTTGATCATAACTTATTATTGTAATAAATTACATATTATAGATAATTATAAATAATACATAATTTATTAATTTATTAATAAATAAATCATAATTTATTATTAGTTCTATTGGAGGAGACAGTAAAACCCAGTAATAATATTATTATATAATATGTATACATTATATATTTATATTATTTATATGTTTATTATTATTGGGATCTATTGTTATCTCCTCTCTCATTCCCTAGTACCCAATAATAATAGTTATTATTATTATTGAGAGGGGAACATACTTATCTCAGGAGGTATCCTGAAGACGAAATAATAGGAGTGAAATTGTTTTCAAAAATTCAATGTAGACCACATGGTTTTTGTAAAGATGATGATGATGATGATGATGATGATGATTAGTTGGAGACAGCATCTCACCCTGCCTCAGCCTCACGAGTAGCTGGGGTTGCAGGCACCTGCTACCACACCTGACTAATTTTTTGTATTTTTAGTGGAGATGGGTTTCACTGTGTTGGCCAGGCTGTTCTCAAAACCCCGACCTCAGGTGATCCACCTGCCTCAGCCTGCCAAAGTGCTGGAATTATAGACGTGAGCCACTGCACCCAGCCGAAAAATCATTATTTTTATACTTGCTATTATATTGCTGATTGTATTACAGGGAATAAATCTGACATTTCAAATCTTCTCCAGAGGGCGGAAGTGACAAATAGTTTTCCCAGATTTCTTTTCATAAACAAACAAACTTTGCAAATATTAGTTCACTAAATAATAACATGCCACACCAGCACAGCAATACAGGAAACAAAGCAAATCAATCTCTACTACAAAGATAATGAAGACCATCGTGAAACGATACAGGGTAAGTTACAGGAGTCATATGGGAAGACATATCCAGCACATTATTAAACGTCTTTACAGGTATCATCTCACTCAACCATGAAAACAACACTGAATCAGGCAAGATGTCATTGGGAGTTACATTGTCCATTCTCATTAACACAATAGTCACAAGCTAATAATGTTATCTGAAAGCTTCTTGATCAATCAGCCTTCCTAGTTGATAGGACTGGCTTATTTTTCCATCTTGCTACACAAATAAGAAGTGACTTTCCGAAAAGTTCTAAAAGTGCTGCAAGGTGGGAAAAATGTAGAAGTGACTACAGGTAATTTGAGTGTTGGCCTTATCAACACTTCCGTTAAATCCGAAGAGGCAAGGGAAGCCTGGGGAAGTGGCGGGGACAGCAGCCGTGGTCAGCTGGCTGGAGAGGAAAAGCATCTCTCAGGCCTGATGTATTCTCCCTTCTGGTTATTAGAGATAAGCACAGTGGAATGACTCCAGCACGAGCTTGCTGGGAACGTTATTCTTAGTCTTTATTTATCGTCACAGTGGCACCACCGTGTGTTATTTGGGACTCTTTCCCCTTACAGCAATTAACCAGATCAACCAAGGAGTAAATCAGTGTGTTCTTTGACACCAGTGTGGTTCCTGGATTAGTCACATCGGCTTTCATGGGAGCTTGGCAAAAATGCAGATCCTGGGCCCATCCCATGAGAGATTGGTAGAAATGCAGACCCTGGGCCCATTTCAGATCCACCAAATTGGAGTTTTTGAACAAGTTCTCCAGGTGATTCGGATGCAACATCAAGTTTGAATGCTCTGTCTGAGGTAGTGGAATTATCGGGCCTCCTTCCCTCCACCGCCTTAGCGTGCATTTCACAGTGCAGCATTGTTTATCCTTTAGTGTACATAAAGCAGACGGTGAGGGTCGGGAAGGGGAGAACCCAAATGTCCTCGAATGGGTTTTGTTTCTTTTAGACCTGTGGTTCCCAAACCTGAACATGCCTTGGAACCACTGGGAGGGCTTGTTAAGGTCCAGCTTCTGGGCCCCATCTCAGAGCTTTCAGAGGCGTAGGCCTGGGGGGATTGGGGGGCTTGAGAATTTACAGTTCTCACGAGTTCTCCTGTGATGCCAGCCCCGGCCCCATATTCAGAACCACTGTCTTGTAGGAATAAACAGGAAACTCAACCCAGCTGTTTTTAACTCCAGGGAAGGGGAACACATTTTAACCAATAAACACGATATGTGCTAAATAATGCCCTGTAGCCTGTAATCCCAGCACTTTGGGAGGCTGAGGCGGGTGGATAGCGAGGTCAGGAGATTGAGACCATCCTGGCTAACATGGTGAAACCCCGTCTCTACTAAAAATACAAAAAATTAGCTGAGCGTGGTGGCGGGCGCCTGTAGTCCCAGCCGCTCCGGAGGCTGAGGCAAGAGAATGGAGTGAACCCGGGAGGCGGGGCTTGCAGTGAGCCGAGATCCGGCCACTGCACTCCAGCCTGGGCGACAGCGCGAGACTCCATCTCAAAAAAACAAAAAAACGAAAGCAGACATTTGGGAGGTTGGAAAAGGAAGTGAATAGAGCCAAGGAAGGGACGAAGACAAGGGTGCCTGGAAAGGCCGGGGAGGTGAGGAAGCCTCTCTAAGCGGAGAGAGGAAAAGCCAGGATGCAAACCAACAAAACCTCTGGAATGTTAGGGAAACGCGAAACACGAGCTTTGGAATTAGCCGAGGTGCAAAGTCGGAAGCTTGTTCATGGGGAATCACCCAGAGAGCCTTTGTCCCTTCTCACATCTCCTGCCTTTAGACATGGTTGGCTCAGGCCGGGCACGGTGGCTCACGCCTGTAATCCCAGCACTTTGGGAGGCCAAGGCAGGTGAATTGCCTGAGGTCAGCAGTTCGAGACCAGCCTGCCCAACCTGGTGAAAGCCCATCTCGACTAAAAATACAAAAAAGTTAGCCGGGCTTGGTGACAGGCACCTGTAATCCCATCTACTCCGGAGGCTGAGGCAGGAGAACCCGGGAGGCGGAGGATGCAGTGAGCTGAGATCGCACCACTGCACTCCAGCCTGGGCAACAAGAGCAAAACTCTGTATCAATAAAATAAAATAAAATAAACAAATAGAAAGAAGTAGTTGGCTCAATAGCCGTGATTCACAGATTGAATCTTCTGACTGTTAAACCTTTGTGCTTTGTGAATACAATTATTGCTAAGCCTTCCATATTAATAGTCAGAGGGTCTATTCTTTAGTTTAATAAATAATACATGTTTTTTATGTGCACTGTATTTTTCTGTAAACCCTCACAATAAAAGTGTTTTAATTCAGCCATTTACACTTAAAAGATATATCTGTATACATATATAGAAAGATAGATTTCCTTTTTATGAGGTTTCTAAATTTACACAGTTTAATTCAACAGATCTGAATGACCATATTTTTAATAAAATTTATGTCTTTGAATATTGATATCTAATGAAGACTGATATTTAGTGTTTATTTTATTGGCCCTTTGAAAGCACTCGTCTGAAAAGGGCTCATTACTGACCCTGTAAATTTCAACAGCTCTCTATGACTTCTTAGTTTATAGCATGTTTTAAATTAGTAAGCTTTATTGACATATCATTCTCATACCATACAATTTGCCCAGTGAAAGTGTACAATGCAATGGTTTTTAATATATTCACAGATATGTGCAACCATCACCAATCAACTTTTAGAACATGAGTATTCTCATTAGCTAAGAAAGCCTGTGTCTGTTACCTGTCACCACCCTCCCCTCCACCTCCCCGCCCCCACCCCGCCCCACTGCCAGTCCTCAGGAAGCACCAATCTCTTCTGTGTCTCTTAGATTTCCCTGTTATGGACATTTCAAAGAAATGGAATCATATGACGTGGTCTTTTGTACTTGGCTTCTTTTATTTAGCATAATGTTTTTGTTTTTTAATAAACTTTTTACTTTAGTTTTAGATTTGTAGAAAAGTTGAAATGATAATGCTAAGAGTTCCTCTGCAATCTATGGTCAATTCCCTGATTATTAATACCTTCTATTAGTAAAATGCATTTCTCACAATTGATTAACCAATATTATACATTGCTGTTGCCATACTTTCTTCACAGTTCCTTAGTGTTTGCATAATGCCCTTTTTCTGTTTCAGGAACCCATCCAGGAGATCCTGTTACACTCAATTGTCTAATTTCCTTAGATTCCTCTTGGGCATAGCATTTTCTCACTTTCCATGCTCTTTTAATTTATTTTTAATTGGCAAACAAAAATTCTATATATTTAGGGCTTGAAACATGGTATTCTGAAATATGTATACATTGTAAAATGGCTAACTTGATCTAATTAACATATGCATTACCTCATATACTTATTTTTGTGTGTGTGGTGAGAACAATGAAAATCTACTCAGTGATTTCCAAGTATACGATACATTATTATTAACTACAGCCACCATGTTGTACAGCATTTTTAACACATGGGCTTAAATCAATTACTATATTGTATGCTGTAGTTGGAAAAATACACATGTGTGTTGTGAATAAATGAACAATGTGGGGCTTCCTGCTCTTCCATCAGCCTCAGTGTCAACAACTGGGTCTACATGTCATCGCCTGATGGGTTCTTTCTGTCCACTGCACAGACAAAACCGGTTCACTGAGACCGTGGGATTGCAGTAAAGAAAGAGTTTAACTAAGATGGGGCTGGCCACATGGAAGACAGTTATTACTCAAATCAGTCTCCTCAAAGGCTTGAAGGTTGGGGCTTTTTAAGGACAGTTTGGTGGGCAGGGGGTTAGGGAATGGACGCTGCTGGTTCGTTGGGGATGCAATCACAAGAGCGTTGAGTGCAGTCCTCATGCTCTGAGTCCACCTCTTGGTGAGGTCCAGGGAACTGGTTGAGTCACCAGTCATGAACCCGGGTGGGCTCAGTCAGTTGCTAGAATGCAAAAGTTTGGAACCAACCCAAATGTCCATCAATGATAGAATGGATAAAAAAAATGTGGTGCATATACACCATGGAATACTATGCAGCCATAAAAAAGGATGAGTTCATGTCCTTTGCAGGGACATGGATGAAGCTGGAAACCATCACTCTCAGCAAACTGACATAGGAACAGAAAACCAAACACCACGTGTTCTCACTCATAAGTGGGAGTTGAACAATGAGAACTCATGGACACATGGAGGGGAACATCATACACCAGGGCCTGTTGGGGTGTGGAGGGCTAGGGGAGGGAGAGCATTAGGAGAACTACCTAATGTAGGTGATGGGTTAATGGGTGCAGCAAACCACCATGGCACGTGTATACCTATGTAAAAAACCTGCATGTTCTGCACATGTATCTCAGAACTTAAGGTATAATAATAAAAAAAAAAAAGTTTGAAAAACATCTCAAAAGACCAATCTTAGGTTCTACAATAGGCATATTACCTATAAGAGCAATTGAGGAAGTCACAAATCTTGTGATCTCTGGCCACTTGACTCCTGAGCAGGGAGAGATTATAGAAACGATTTCTATATTATAGCAGAATCCAGGCCCGTCACAAAATCCTAATCTTGTACCCTTGCCTTAGTCTTACAAAGTCAGTTTCAGCCCCAGACAAGGAAGGAACCAGTTTTAGGGAGGAACTTATAATCATTCTTGCTTCACAATTAAACTATGAACTAAATTCCTCCCACGGTTAGCTTGGCCTATGCCCAGGAATGAAGGAAGACAGCCAGCCTGTTAGGCTAGAATCAAAATGGAGCTGGCCATGCCAGACATCTCTCACTGTCATCGTCTTGTAAAGGTGGCTTCATTTGTAACAAATCAGAATCACAAAAGGAACACATTTTCCAAAAAAAAAAAAAAAAAAAAAGAGCCCATAGATCACTGAGAGGACTGTATAATTTAATGTAAACAACACTTTACCATTTTCAAAATGCATTATTTTCAAAGCAAAATGCTTTCATCTCAGTTGGTCTAGTGTGTCTAGGGTTTGAGCCCCAGGCTGGATTCCCAGACAAGGCCCACCGCTTGATCAACTGCCATCTGGACAGTCACCCAGGTTCCTTCTCTGGTCTGTGGTTTGCATCAATCAGAGCACCCTCCTGATGGTGTGAGCATAAATGATGCACGCACAGTGTCTCCAGGGATCCTCAGCAGTGGTATTGCTCCATCAGTATTAGTAATGAGGGCGACGGGGATGGCAGGGTTGACCCATCATTGGGGCTGCCGTGTGCCTTTGGAAGTCCCATAGAACATGTCTGACTTTAGGTCTCATCACAACTGAGTGAGCGCGAAGGCTCCGCTAAGTGCAGAGGAGTGAAGGGTCATGAGAGATTAGAACTGGGCAATCTCAGTCCAGCCGTGGGCCCTGGTGCCTGGAACTGGGGATGACACTTGATGGCAGCTGCCCTTTGGATGCAGATCTGGGTGTGGGGGTTTAGCTCCTGGGCCTTGCGTTAGAACCTCAACTCTGTAATTCACATGGCCTGTGACCTTGGGAAGTTCCATGTGTCCTCAGCTCCTTCCTCTCACAAATGACTATTGCATTAAATAATCTCATGATTCCTTGCAGCTCTAAAATATGTAGAGTCTTTTCGAAACACGGTTCAGTCAAATGATGATAACCACAGAGTTCATAGCCTTTTAACTTTTCATAGCTATAAATTGAACCATGTTATGGAAGAAAAAAGGACTCTATTAACTACACAGGAATCCAGATAAAAGTTGTTTACAGTGTCTTTTTTTAGAAGCAATATAAGCTAGAATTTTTAAAGTAATACAATTCTCTTTTGTATTTTTTTCTGCGAAATAGATGGCAAATGTAAATAAAAGTCTTCTATATGTTTTAAAACTAGATGGAAAAATCTTCATAAAAAAGAATACCTACTCTCAGGCTGAAATCTCTTTATGCCAACTTTGTTCCCAGCTGGTTCAATTTTGCTTTATAGCTGGTCATTTATTAGGGGTCTGTAATGGAAATGCTGAAAGCACTATAAATGTTGCGGTCCTAGTGGGTACCACTGAAATAATGGAGCCCTTAATCACTCCCTGGGTGGGGATGGAGGGAGAAGGCTCTCCTAGCATTTGAAGATATGGAAAATTCCTGGAGGAGAAACAAGCGTTCGGGGGATATTAGTGGAGTATTTCACCAGTGCCTTTTACCCAGAACAGCAGTTTCCACGAAAACAAGAGGTTTGTTGCGTGTGATGAATGGAGAGTGATTCGAAACAGGTACACTCTGTTGTAGCAATTATTCCATAATGCATGACTCCATACTTATTAAGGCTACTAAGATAACAGTACTTTGTTATTTAGTATGGATTTTCCTAATTGCAAAACACCTTATGATTTATTATACAGTCTATGATTAGACCAGGCTGAACCAATCAATACTCCCTTAATTACTAGTTGCTGTTACATGCACTCTACCAATATCTGAATTCAGGAAGTTGTTAAGTTATCTCATCCAGAAGACAACGTTACACGTATTTTTCATAAATGCAAAAGGCTCATTTCATCAAAAGAGGAAGCCATTATGCCAAGAAAAATGGAACACAGTTTATACAGAAGCAGATTACTCCATGTTAAAGAGAAAATCATTCAGTGTGTTGATCATCTCCCATTCTTCAGTAGAAGAGGCGAAAAACTGTTTGTGAAACCAGCGTAAGCTACCAGTAGACAATATTTCATAAAATTAGCATGGCTGCTTTTTAGTGAAGATGTCATTATTCAAGTGAGTGCCAACGTCTTCCACTGGATAAAACCAGAATTTTAACACAGAGGGATTCATGGTAACTAATAAGTCATATACAACTGGTTATGGGCCTGCAGGCTGTTCTTTACATTGCATCCTCACCAGAGAGGAGCAATTTCAGCCTTAGGACTCTTAAACTACATTCCCTTGTGAGGCAAATTATTTCCTTCATGAGGCCAAAAAGAGGGATGAAACTAAAGGCTTTGACTGCTGCCAAAACACTGGACTTGCACTCAGCGGAACCCAGTGGGTGCTGGAGCGAGAGGGCAGAAACTGGACGTGCGTCTGCTCAGGCAGGACGGAGGCGTGAGATTTTCTGAGAAGCCCAGTAATAGAGAAGGGCACTCAAGGGCCCACAGAGAGATCTGTGCAGCAGAGCCTGATCAGGAGGGAAGTGAAGGAAAAGAATTCCTGCTTCTATGTAGGATTAATATCATTCTTTTTATATTTCAAACTTTTACCATGAAACTAGGAAAGTTTCCTGCTTGGTACAAACTTGCCCCACTTGCAAGCATGATGATGAAAAGACATCCCTAAAAACTTCAGATGACAAATGGGGACCACTACCGTAGGTCACTGCTGACCTCACTCACTGCTCCCCTGCCTGGGCATCCACACACAGTTGTGTAGAGGCTCTGGCTCCTGGAGGACAACTCCTAGTGGAGGCGCAGACCTGCCTGTCCTGCTGTTGTTCTCTCTCTCTCCCTCTCTCTCTCCTTCTCTCTCTGACTCCTTCTCTCTTAGTCCCTCCCTCTCTCTCCTTCTCTCTGCTCCTCTTTCTCTAGTCCTTTAGGAATTGCTCCCCGGACCTTCCAGACTGGCTCATATTCTGGTGTTTAGCCACCAACACTGCCCCTATTACCACTCTCCTTGATAAGCTCTGCGCTGTCTGCTTCCCTGTGATTTTCCTTAGCGAACTGTATTAGGAACACC